>NW_028270141.1:98566680-98879944 GCF_037043375.1 Chiloscyllium plagiosum | reverse complement strand
CCCGCTCCTTATTTGCATTTAAGATATTTGGCAATAGAGGTGACATGAGGGAAACCATGTTTGCAGCAAGTGGTTATGATCTGAAATGTGCTGTCTGTAAAAGTATGCTGGAGATAGGTTCAACTAAGGGCCCGAGAGGGATGCTGTATGGAGGGTGACTCAATGGGCCAAAATGGCCTCTGTCTGCACTGAAGGGATTCTATGATTGCATGATTCTATGATATATTCCTCTGAGCAAAGCGATATTCACATTAGTGGAGTTTGTTGTAAATCCATTGTATTGGTAATGTTGTTTTAAGAATAATTTGAGTACATTGCATTCTATTGCATGGTTTTCCAAAATACATATCCAGATCAAACATGTTCAAATCAGTGGATGCAGAAAATCTAAGGGAAAAGTCTCAGTTCTAACACTCTGTGGGATTTTTGTTGTGTTCCATTATATTTTCATGCATTTATATTGGATTTCCAGGGATTCCAGTGATCTCCTGGTTACTTTATCAAATGAGCCTGGCTAAGCAATGCTAACATGTAACATTATGTTACTGATCACCACAGTGCAATCAGCTTCTGCACATAGCATAGCAATGCAACTTTTGGTCACATAATAAAACTGAGCGTCCAAGCAAGCAGGAAATATTCAACATATTCCTAATGTTAGGATGATCACCCTCAATTATCCCTTTTGGTGATTCAACTATTAAGAGGGCCTCTGGGCAGCAATAACTGCACTATAAAGATTCACATTTTATAAAGCCTTCAGCAAAAGCTCCCCTTGCAAGTCTCAGTTGACAGATATTTTACATCAACTCACAGTGTAAGGAATACGATTTTGCGCAGCATTAATGCTAAACCACATTTGAAATCAGCACGTGGAAGTCTTTTAATAACAATTCATCTTAACATGTAAAATTCTTCATTTTGTTCCCTCAACCTATGTCCATCTTTAGCTCTTTACTATTCCCCAACTGATTTGAATAAATGTAATCCAATAAAGATGGCAGAAGATTTGATCACACAGTGCCATATAGATTTCTTTGTTGTTAAGTTTTGAAATATTGCCTACAGAGGTTGCCTGGGTGCTTCAGAGGTGATAAAGTAATGCTGTCTGTTCGAAGGGTGAAAAACTACTTGGATATAAAAGTACTTGGATACATAAATATATGGTGGCAGTTTAATAAATGCACAAAACTAAGGATGTAAAAGAGATGCCCCTGTTTACAACCCCTATGGTATCAGCTATTATTTCTATTGTTAATGTAAATGGTCTTTCCTTTAGCACCTCCTCTATCTCCCATGAAGTGCTTGTTTGCAGCCTGGCAACAGTTTCAAGTAAGAGTGAAAGTCTGCCAGCCCTAAGTAGCTTGAACAGCATCCTAAATCTCACTGTCCCCTTCCATGAGCATGCAATGGCCAGATTCAAGTAAACCACACAGTTGCATAAACCAAGGTAATGTTATTACAATGATTATTTATGCCAAGTGTAAAACTAAACAGAGGCAATGGCGGACAGATACATAGGGAGAAAAGCAGAAAGTTCAAGAGAGAAATGCCTAGATTATTGTGGTCTGGCACAGTGCTACCACTGATATAGAATCTTATGATCCCATAAATCAAAGACTAGCCCATACATGAGCAGCTGGCATATGTGCTAATATTCGAATTATTAATCATGCCAATTTCACACCCTTCAGATTTTTTTTTGCCACGTGCCTTCTGCATCCAAAGATGTATTGAGGCTTTAAGCCATTAACATTATGAAAATGTACTCTATCGGTCTTATATTATGGTCCCTGTATCAGTACAGATCTCACTTCTTCTTTCTGAGGCTTAGCAAAGTTACCCAATGAGATGGAACGTCCCTCCTAATGTTGTCACCTTTTGCTTTACAAATATACATCAATGTCAGGAGTTTCCTATTGTTAGGAAAGTTTTGATTTAGTTTCAGCTTTGGAAAAGTCTGCCTCTGACTGCTAGGTCACCATTATTTCTATCTTGGTGTCAGGTTGAAGACCGTTACTTTGATGTTTTTCTTTGAACTAGTTTAAAGAAATTTATATACATTCATAAACCCGGGTGCCTGACCTGTAGTCAAACAGCCTGATTTCAACAAATGCCTGTCGTTTCACGGTTCCGACTTGCTGCCTTCTCTAAGGTCTGGTGTGTGTTTATTTCTGGCATCTTGTCGCCTTTAGGTATATTTAAAACTAAGGCCACTAAAATAGTGTCATTTTGTGATCATTGGGGCTTTATATATAATGGCAAAATTTAAGCTACAGCTGGTACTATTAGAGAGAGGATTTTTTCATATAGTAGTTTATGGATTAAATAACAAAGAAATTTATTCAGTTGTGGAAATATTGCTTGTTCATGAGTGAGAGTAAAGTAATCTGGCATCTTTCCTAGCTAATTATCTTTTAAAAATCCACCCAGTTAATAGAGGGCATTGCAGATTGCATCTGGTGCTATAAATGTACCATTTTTAATCTCAGTTGCAGTAAAATCTAAAATGGAAATTCAAACTTGGACAGCAATGGTTAATAGTGCAGTTAATTAGAGTTCATTCATTACATTATTGGGCAGGTTTTCCCAAGTTGGCCAGCACAATGGGGTGAAAGTAGAGTGCACATCAGACTGTTCATAGCTGTTGCAATAATGTCACCTTAACAT
The DNA here is from genome assembly GCF_037043375.1 of Chiloscyllium plagiosum. Lineage (NCBI taxonomy): Eukaryota > Metazoa > Chordata > Chondrichthyes > Orectolobiformes > Hemiscylliidae > Chiloscyllium > Chiloscyllium plagiosum. The sequence goes on along the minus strand of NW_028270141.1, from coordinate 98,877,274 downwards.
CATCCTCTTTAAGCCATTTACTAAAGTAACAAGAAATCATTTCTTTCCCCAATATCCTCACCATATGGGAAATGAATGACAGCCTGTTGCATTTGAAGTGAAAACAATCAGTTACTTGCAACGAATTGTTGGTTAAAAATTCCAGTATGATGCTCAAAAGCATTTTCAATCTACAAAAATGAAAATTCCCCTTTTGTTGAAAAGAAAATAAGACACATTAAAAAAAACTTTTTTCTCTTATGTTTTTAGAGGATTTAAGCAAATAAATTAAATTTAAATCTGTAATGTTAGTTTAAAAGCTAACTTAACAGTATATGGTGAGATTGTTAGCAGAATCCCTGCCTTAAATCCATACTGCAGCAACCCAAACTGATATGAATAATAAATCTTAATGAGCCAATGTTGTTTGAACTTGATGAATGATCTTCAATCCATTTTCTAAACCAGTGTAAGTAAACAGAACATGGAGACACTAAAGCCCAGTTAACACAGTTCTTGATTACTCGTGCTAATGCTGTGAACTAAAGGGTTTATTCGTCCTCTACTTGTGCTTACTATTGGAAGGGCTGGTCAAGCTGTCCTCCTTGCTCCTGCTGTCTCTACAGCTGCTCCATTCCAGTGACCCCCACAAAGCTCAGTCTCAGAGCTGCAGGAGCCTCACCGAGAAATTTCTATTAATCAGCCACATCCAGTTATCAGACAGCTTCGATTTCACACCTTTTGTGTTGCATTGCCTGTCATCAGTGAACATATGAAGCAAGTTCACAAGCACTTACATGCAAATAGATTAAAGTACAGTAAAAAGCATCAGAGAGGCCCACAGTGCAGATTTGTCCATCCCATTCTACTTTTAACTATAAGTAGTAGTAAATACTTATGTGATGTTCGAAGTCTGCTTATTCAGCAGTAGACTCTGGGTGAATATTTTATGATATTTAGCTGAAAATACTTTACTTCTTTCCCAAGTGACTAAATATGACAAGAATATTCTTGCAGGAATTCAAGAGTAATTTGAGAATGAACTGTACTGATTATTTGAATATCATAAACCTAACTAGCACTCAAGCCATTCTTGAATACAGCATTAAGTTTTTTATTCCATAAAAGCAGGTCTGCTAGTGCACTTTAGATTTCTTTTTCCAACCCCGCCTTGTAACTCCAGCTCTTCTGGACTTTTTGTGTGTATAAGACAACACCATTCCTGCCTTTACAGCTGTCACCTTTTGCATATTTTCCCATACGAACATGTGTTACATTTATCACAGTGTGTGATTTCTTGTTGTGATTGTAAAAGTGAATTAATGAGGTGTCATGGATGGCTGCAGTTACCTTGGAACTTTTCATGGGCAAATGGTTCACTTAGTGCACTTGTTTGCATAGGGAAGTTGAGCTGAAGCAGTAACTCAGAAGCCATTCATATGAATTGACTTGCAATTAATGTACATTAAATTCCAGTGAGATCAATATCATTGTTATGTCCGATTCCAATATGATTCTAAATATTTAATATGCAATTATAATTTACAATTTCACTTCAATCCTCTTGGATTGCATTTATATTATAGTTAGTATGCACAATGACACCAATGTTCATAGCATGCTGCGACGTAAATGAAGGGCTAGTGGTATTGTTGAACCATACTTTCTCAAGAGGTAGCTTTTCCTGGCAATGGGTGGTACAGAAAAGTTAAATTTGCCTTTTACCTCTAGTTAAAAAAATGCTTTGGCAATTTGCTGTCAGGATCTTAAGTAAAATAAAATTCTATCACAGTCTAATTCAACATCATTGTGCATTGTTACTGCACCTTTAACGTAGTAAAATATCCTGAAATAACTCTACAGAGGCCAGAGTTCCGTCCCCAAATCACCCTTCATTTTTATGTCAAGGTTCCTTGACACTGATCCAGCTCCCTCAGAGCCAGCTCCTAGAGTGAACAGAATGGCTGAAACTCTTGTTCTTATCTGTCAGCCAAGGCTCCCTGAATGGACCAGATTAACAGCCCATTCAGGGGACTCATATTAGACCATAAGACCATAAGACATAGGAGTGGAAGTAAGGCCATTCAGCCCATCGAGTCCACTCCGCCATTCAATCATGGCTGATGGGCATTTCAACTCCACTTAACCGCATTCTCCCCGTAGCCCTTAATTCCTTGTGACATCAAGAATTTATCAATCTCTGCCTTGAAGACATTTAGCGTCCCGGCCTCCACTGCACTCCGCAGCAATGAATTCCACAAGCCCACCACTCTCTGGATGAAGAAATGTCTCCACATTTCTGTTCTGAATTTACCCCCTCTAATTCTAAGGCTGTGTCCACGGGTCCTAGTCTCCTCGCCTAACAGAAACAATTTCCTAGCGTCCACCCTTTCCAAGCCATGTATTATCTTGTAAGTTTCTATTAGATCTCCCCTTAATCTTCTAAACTCCAATGAATACAATCCCATGATCCTCAGCCGTTCCTCGTATGTTAGACCTACCATTCCAGGGATCATCCGTGTGAATCTCCGCTGGACACGCTCCAGTGCCAGTATGTCCTTCCTGAGGTGTGAGGACCAAAACTGGACACAGTACTCCAAATGGGGCGTAACCAGAGCTTTATAAAGTCTCAGTAGCACAACGGTGCTTTTATATTCCAACCCTCTTGAGATAACTGACAACATTGCATTCGCTTTCTTAATCACGGACTCAACCTGCATGTTTACCTTTAGAGAATCCTCGACTAGCACTCCCAGATCCCTTTGTACTTTGGCTTTACGAATTTTCTCACCGTTTAGAAAGTAGTCCATGCTTGTATTCTTTTTCCCAAAGTGCAATACCTTGCATTTGCTCATATTGAATTCCATCAGCCATTTCCTGGACCACTCTCCCAAACTGTCTAGATCCTTCTGCAGCCTCCCCACTTCCTCAGTACTACTGCCTGTCCACCTAACTTTGTATCATTGGCAAACTTCGCTAGAATGCCCCCAGTCCCTTCATTTAGATTATTAATATATAATGTGAACAGCTGCGGCCCCAACGCTGAACCCTGCAGGACACCGCTTGTCACCGGCTACCATTCCGAAAAAGAACCTTTTATCCCAACTCTCTGCCTTCTGTCAGACAGCCAATCCTCAATCCATACCAGTAGCTCACCTCGAACACCATGGGCCCTCACTTGCTCAGCAGCCTCCTGTGTGGCACCTTATCAAAGGCCTTTGGAAGTCTAGATAGACCACATCCACTGGGTTTCCCTGGTCTAACCAACTTGTCACCTCTTCAAAGAATTCCAACAGGTTTGTCAGGCACGACCTCCCCTTACTAAATCCATGTTGACTTGTTCTAATCCAACCCTGCTCTTCCAAGAATTTAGAAACCTCATCCTTAATGATGGATTCTAGAATTTTACCAACAACCAAGGTTAGGCTAATTGGCCTATAATTTTCCATCTTTTGTCTTCTTCGCGGCCTTTTAGCTAAAATCAAGTGTAGTATCTGTTCTTATATTCTATGAGGTCCATCTGGCTGACCTCGTTACAAGCATTACATATCCCAAGGCACTTCTTCCTGGAATTGTTAGACAAAGTTTCACGTAAGTAGAAATTAGGACAGATAACCTAAAGCTTGGTCAAAGAAATACATTTTAAAGGAACACTTTAAAAAAGAGAACTTGATTGTTGTGTGATTGCATTACTCATAAAGATGTAGGGGCTAAATTGTGATGTGAATGTATATCCAGGGTGCTACATTTAATACTGCACTGGAGTCAGATGCCAAGTAAATATGTATCAGTCTACCAGCCACATTGAAAGCTTTAAGAATTATGCTCAGTGAAGCTCCATTATCTTAAATCTAAAAATGTAATCATTTCAAACTTGTGGCACCCAGAACAATGACATGGTAACTTATGAATAAAATTGCAAACAGTTTTAGATTTAATGCTAAATTAGATTAAGCCAAATCAATCCAAGTTAGTGCTCAAAAGAGAGAAAAGACTAAGCGAATCATGTGAAAATCTAAATACTTAATAAACAATTAGAATTTTTGTTTTGGTTTTCACATGAATTTCACTTGACTCTTCTATTGTATTTGTATTATAATTACTACTATACAGTGATACCCCGTAGCAGTGAGCACACAAGTTTGTTCTGAACATCAAAGCCTGAGACATGAACTAGGTGGGTTTGTTGTCAATTTTTTTGAAGAACTGAAAATGTAACCACAAAATATTAATTCAAGCAATTTTCAGTTTCAGGACTCACTGTGGAAGTTTGTCAGGGTGGTGGCTTAGGTCTAGCTACCTTTGACTACTTCATCAGTGACCTTCCGCCATCACAAGGTCAGAGTTTGGAAGTTTGCTGTTGATTGCACAATGTTCAGCATCATTTGTGACTCATCAGATTCTGAAGCAGTTCATGTCCATCTGCAGCAAGACCTGGACAATATCCAAGTTTGGGCTGATTATTTTTCAAGAGAATGTTTAACAATTGCCCTGTGCCATTCAATGATGTTGCCAATACTGAATTCCACCCCCTAACCCATCCCCTCAATATCCTAGGGGTTTTCATTGTTCAGACATCGAACTGGACCAGCCATATAAATACTGTGGCTACAAGAGGAGATCAGAGGCTAGAGATACTGCAGTGGGTAAGTTACCTCCTCTCTCCTTATCAACGAGGCACAAGTCAGGAGTGTGATGGAATACTCCCCACTGGAACGAATGAGTGCAGCTCCAACAACCCTCAAAGACTCAACACCATTCATGGTAAAACACCTTGTTAATTGACAGGCCATCAGGTTCAAGGACAGAAGTCATGGGGTCCTGGTGCTACCTTTGGCCCAGAGCCCCCAGTTCTTTCCTTAAGCGGACCCATTCAGGATTCATGTCTCAGTTACTGGGCCAGATTTATCCCCTGTGTCACACCTTGCAGCCTATTTCCACATTGAACATTGACTGTCCTCACCACCGAAGAGAAGACACAGCAAGTAACTTAAAAAGAAACAACAGAAGATAGGCACATTGAAGAGTTGCAAAGACACATAAGCTGTAGAATGATAATGTAAACTTTCAAGAGAACTATTGCTGGACCAATGACCAACTGCAATATGCTTCTTCAGCTCCCAAAATGCACCATGTTTTACCAAGTAAGTTACTTGGTACAATATTTTAAAGAAAGAAAATGTGCTCCAAAAGATTCTTCAGTTGCTCATTTTGTCTATAAAGTTTGATTCTGGACCTCAATTATTTGGGAGAATAACCCAGCTATTCCAAGGAGCAGTAATTCTTATTAAATTGCCACTCCATTCAAACTTTACTCTGAACTAACATTTCTCCATGTTTCTTGCCAGATCTTCTAATCCTAGCTTTTCCAGAAAGGTAAAAAGCAATGTTCCTAGTTATGACACAGTGGAGCAGATATGAGGGACACACAGGAAACATCCCCTTCTCAGGGCACTAGCTGCTATATTGTCGTTACCCTAAGAAATTTAGTAAATGGACCAATGGGCAGTTTGATGATTGAACGAATGGATATGACAGTTTGGTGAGATGGAAGGTGGGTGAGCTGTGTGGAAGATGGGTGAAATAGCAGTGACTATGAGAGGTAGATGGGTAGGGTAGGAGATTGATGAGGGGCAAGTTGTTAATGTATATTCTGACCAGACACTGAGTGAGGTTCCCCAATTATAGTTCCCAGGATACCCTATAATGTTAAGCTTCAGGTGAGAAGGGAGAGCCAATTCTCCCATTTTTATTCACCCAACCTTCCAGTTGTTTGCAACAAAGGATCCCTTTCTGGCTGAATACTGACCCAATTGATGTATGATCGAAAGGGAGCCAATTTAACCAGGCTTTCCTATGTTAACAAAAAGAGTTAATTTATTAATTATTACATGCAAGAAGAAATGTTAATTCAACATACATACATCCAGATTAAAAATATGAGGTGTATCCAAAAATATTAAAGTTTTAAAAAGTAACATGGATCAGTCTCTGAATTGTTCTCAAAGGAAGTGTGTTGAACACTGCAGCTGTTATAGTTGAGGTTACCAGTAGCATTAATGTTGGTAGTTGAACAGTTGATTTCACAATCCAGAGTTTTGCAGATTGATTGAGATTCGTAGTTCTGATTCCTTTAGACACGGATTAAAATCCAGCATTGAGGCTGAGAGAGTCTTCTTGTTGTCCTTTTTCCTTTTGCCTGGCTTATAGCATTTGTAGCAAAAGATGGTCTTCTTTTATCTATGAAAAGTGAGGAAACTGGGGAAAGTTATTTGACTGTGATCTTCAAGCACGCTAACATACACATGAGAAGATTCACTCACTCCAGCACACTACAGTAGAATTGAAAGTGGCTTTTTAAACACTCTCCTTGTGTATTCTTCAAAGGGAGAACCACAAAATGTCTTTGCAATTTGAGATATAATCAACACTTGCTGTCGAGTCTGGGGTTTGCGTTAATCGAGTGCTTGGTGGGTGGTTTCATGTTTGAGGAATGGTCATGGGGTTTGGGGTCAAATTGAGGACTGGGTCAGTGCGGGGTGGGGGGGGAGGGGAGGGTTCAGGGCTCCCCAATTCCTCCCTGAGCAAAGGGTCCAATTGACACTAGTACAGTATCCTTATTTACTTGTAGTCCCAGTTGCAGCCACTCCTAACTGTGGCGCTGCTGGACTTGACAGACAACTCTGGAGAGTGGGACTTCCTTTGCCTGATGGTCAGGGTCCTTATTAATGCAGCTGACCAGCATATTATTGAGGCAGGGCAATATTTTTTAATAGTCAGTCGCTTGAAGCCAATTGGATCCGCAGAAGACCTCAGCCAGCAGAATGTAAGATCCAGAAGCTGCTGGGTTGCCAATGTTGAGGCCTATGAAAAGCAAGATACTTGCCCTTGTTCTGCCTATCAGCTCTTAATTAGCTGATTAGTGAGCATTTGGGTGGATTATCCTAATGGAGGGGGTAGCATGTTAGTCCTCACCAAACATATTTGTTCTGCATTTTAAACAAGTTATCAGAAAATCATATCTTGCAGGTCAGTTTAAATTGAATTGAATTAAATTGAATCAAAATTAAATATCAAAGCTTTTATTTATACATCAAAAGTGATTCTTCTCCACTTACTGGCTTAAGGTCACTTAAACATCCAGCAGCCGTCAAAGAGAAAGTTTTATTCGTTAATGCATTAGAAAGCCACAGGCAAGTTAATAAATTTATTTTGTACTACATATAATTGTACTATGAAAACTAAAATTTATTAAATTGAAAGTAATGATAAATTCTGTTCTTGTAGTCATTCATAGCTCAAGTATTTTGGACGTAACCGTTTATCAGAAGCTGCCATGGACAAGGACAGCACTGGCAATGAAGAAGATGAAACAGCCAAACAAAGTCAAAAAAAGGAACAGAATGAATCAAGCCAGCGAGATTGGGAACAGAGAAGGCAGAAAGTCAAAAATCTACTTTCTTTTGTTTATTTTTTCCCTAGTGTTGCAATCTCAACTTAATTAGTAGCTAATATTGTAAATGTCTACAACTGGATTTGGACAGGATTGGAATATTCAAACCATTCCTGAAAACCCCTACTGGAAACTTGCATTTCACCTTCATTTGCTTTCTTTTTCAAGATAAATTATTTCACAGGAGGACCAACAGAATATGTTTGACAACTGAAAGTGTCACATTTAGCTGCAGTCACTTTTCAATAGTGGAATGTTCAAATTTTATTTTGCATTTCCCGAAGAGCCTTCATCAAACCAATAGGCTCCCTACATCTGTCATTATTCCCTGCAATTCAGAGACAGAAAAGAAAATTATTTTCACATTAGCAACTCATTAGTGGTCATAAATCTGTGTAAAAATCTCTGTTGGATTCGCATGCATTGTCTTTACACATTTGAATACTTATTTTGGTCATTGTTCCACTGCTCAGGCCAGGTCTGCAAGAACTACTGTAATGCACATGGTTAAGTGGCTAGGGTGGGGCTCTGTCAGGGTTATCAATCACTTTCCATCAATGTCATTACCTCCTGGTGAGTCACCACCAACAGTCAAGTCACTCAAACTGTCATTATCTTGGCTGCTGTATCTTATCAAACAAATCAACAGCAGCACTTAAAGCTTTGCTGATCTTCCCAGGAATTTCCTAATTAATCTATTTGTCTTTCAAATGGTATTGTCAATAACAGAGCCATCTGCCAAATTTTCCAGTCCACCTACGTCACAGTTCCAACATTTAAATAAAATCAGAACACACACCTCCTTCAAGGTACATCATGAACACGTCTCCGTCCCCTTTCAAACATGTTGCTAACTTTTACTTTATAATGAAGAGAACATGTGACATTGAGGTTTTGTGTAGACACCTCAAAATGATGAGTAGGCAGTGTAAGCAAAAGAAAATCCCTTCAAGGAAATTCAGGACAATGAATGGCAAGGCTACTTAATATGTTTTGCAATAACTGAACTGAGAAAGCGACTTTTGTGGCCATTTTTCTGAAGGATAACTCTGCAGGCAAAGGTGCAACAATAGAGAAAGGAAAAAAAAGAGATTGTAGACCAGCCAGACACTACTGTTTCACTTATGAAGACTAGGCCTTGAATTCAGATAAAATGTGTTCCAGCAAAATGTAAACATCTCTTCCTGGAAAACTGACTATAAGGGGTTAAACCTTGGTGGAGTGATGTCATGAAGTACAATGCTATAGGTGTGCAGGGAAAACAGTTGTTAAAAAAAAATATTAAAGTAATCAGTTAATGTTTATGCCTATTGTCTCTTCTCTATTAAAAATAGCACATTAAGTATAAGACTGATATTAATTATTTTACCAAAAAAAGTGTAAAGAACAAGGAATATAGAGTAATTAATTAATAAATGTAATCAAATAAGATAATGATGGTTGGAAGGGTGATGTATTGCTGCTGCAGCATGTAGAAGATGCTGGACACCAAGGTGGTCCAGAGCAAATACATTTGCAGCATGTCTGCAGCTCATGGAAAATTGGATCCGAGTTGAGGAGCTGAAATCCACACTTTAGACATTGTGCCATGAAGGTCGAACCCATCAGACGAGGAATTTCAAATTTGGTCTGTGTCAGCAACTGGTGGGTGTAGATGCACGTCAAACAGTTATCGGGACCAAGAAGGTGCATTTGGGTAATTTTGGTCCCTGCAATTGTCCTACAGTTATCAGGTTGTTGCTGACTGTACAGATGATAGAGGGGTTGGCAGGGAGGCTGAGTGACCTGACCATGGCACTTTGGTACAGACAGTCATTCAAAGTACAGGGAGAAAACAGGAATGTGGATTGTGGTAGGGGCAACATAATTAGTAAATGGGATTGAGATCAGCCATGATCACATTGAATGATGGAGCAGATTCTACAAACCATTTGGTTTTCTTCTGCTCCAATGTCTTATGGTCTGATGGAAACAATGGAAAATTACTTGAAAAAACAAAAGGCAGATGCATAATACTCTGGGCAGATTCAAATCACTTTTTTTGGCCAAAGAGTACGACTGTGTATTACACTTCAAAAGGAGCACCTTAAGACAACTTGGCATGTCAACCTCACCAATTATCAGAAGGAAGCCTGAGAGAGAGAGAGAGAATCTGACTAATGATTGAGAGAAGAATGGCAGTCACAGAATCATCCAATTCTGGTGATGGTGTGACAACAGTTAATGCATATTTGCGCTAGTATCGATGAGATGCTCATTTGTTGGAAGAAAATGTATGTATTTGAGCATTCTGAAAGTAGAGGTTAGTGAAGAGTTGCTGGGATATTGTAACATAGCAGTTGCACTCTATTGGTTTATCTTTTTTTAATTTTAATTCATTGTATCTATAATTATTACCTATAACCATTTTAACTTTCTCACAACCATTTAAAAACTATGTCTATCTTAATATGCAATTGTATGTGCAAATAAACAAATATTGATCATAACATTTTGAGTAAGTCAATTTGTGGACTTATAATTTAGGACTCAAAGATTTATTAATAGAGAGTTTTTAAAAAGATATAAACTCCTCCAGCATTCATCCCAAGAATTGATTCAATTACAAGCACAGCAGTGAAATCTGATAAATTAAGAGATACCTGTAGCCTTCCACAAGGAAAGTTTTCGAAATGCACATTATTATCTTTATTCACAGATCTCCAGCAGTATTTCTCACAGCATCAGAGGAAATGGACTGCAGTTCAAAGCAATTCAATATTGAATCTTTCAAGTAATGCAAGAAATCTACTCAAATATCAACAATACCATTAATACCAGATGCTTTAACTTAAAATGCCAAATTAAATAATGAAAATACAACTTAGCATAACAATGAAATGTTTTAAATATTGGCTGGGTTTGTTTTGTTCTTGCTTAGTGTCCCAATTCTCTCTTCCTTGTTCTTTTTTATTTTGAGTTGAGTTTTACTATCCTCTGTTTCCTTCTTTATTGGAACTTATTTTAAAGTTTACGATGTATTCTGTGTCTGACAGAAATTCCTGTTATCTTCATTCTTCAACTTTTCTGGTTCAAAAGTACACTTTTGAAAGTGGAAGCAACATACTTCAAAAGGGTTTTCATTCACAGAAAACATAACTAGAGACTAATGTTTCAGTCACTGAGAGGTCCCCATCTTGTAGATTCATATAATTAGTGATGATCACTACTGAGTAAATATGGTGACAATCCTGAAACATGATAGAGTTCAGATGAACAAACTTACCTGTGACTCTAAGAAAAACAACAACATTTATTTTATAGAAGCACAATAATATTTAAAATTAGCTATGGCTGAGTCAGCAGGGCAATGCTAAAACCAGTTTGCATTTTTTCTTGAAGAAGGCTTATCTCTTGATTTTAACTAAGCTTAGGGGCGGCACGGTGGCTCAGTGCTTAGCACCGCTGCCCCACAGCACGAAGGTCCCAGAGTCGATTCCAGCCTCAGGTGACTGTGTGGATTTTGCACATCCTCCCTGTGTCTGCGTGGGTTTCCTCCGGGTGCTCCAGTTTCCTCCCACAGTCCAAAGATGTGCAGGTCAGGTGAATTGGCCATGCTTAATTGCCCATAGTGTTAGGGGTATTAGTCAGAGGGAAATGGGTCTGGGTGGGTTACTCTTTGGAGGGTCAGTGTGGACTTGTTGGGCCGAAGGACCTGTTTCCACACTGTAGGGAATCTAATCTAATGGAATCTAATCTTGACCCCAAACCAGCCTGCATACACTGCTTATATAAACTGTAATCCTTTCAGCTTCTGAATCATCCAGTCAGCTATAGGATATTACCTTGCAACAAAGTGATCAACTTCACTTTGTTTTGCTGACAACTGGTTACCAGTTCAGGACATCCCCTGAGTAACAGCACTGAGTTTAAGCACACTCATATCCCATCAGAAAACAAAGAATACTCTAGCGATATAGGCCAGTGATTTTCTAATGACTATGTCGCCATCCCATTGACTGATCTTTCAATAGGGCAGGCTTTGTTTGTTTTTTTTTTCATTTCAGCTGACCCAGTAAATTCAGTGTTACTTAGAGTCATAGAGATGTACAGCATGAAAACAGACCCTTCGGTCCAACCTGTCCATGCCGACCAGATATCCCAACCCAATCTAGTCCCACCTGCCAGCACCCGGCCCATATCCCTCCAAACCCTTCCTATTCATATACCCATCCAAATGCCTCTTAAATGTTGCAATTGTACCAGCCTTCACCACATCCTCTGACAGCTCATTCCATACACGTACCACCCACTGCATGAAAAAGTTGCCCCTTAAGTCTCTTTAATATATTTCCCCTCTCACCCTAAACCTCTGCCCTCTAGTTCTGGACTCCCCCATCCCAGGGAAAAGACTTTGTCTATTTATCCTATCCATCCCCCACATAATTTTGTAAACCTCTATAAGGTCACCCCTCAGCCTCCGACACTCCAGGGAAAACAGCCCCAGCCTGTTCAGCCTCTCCCGGTAGCTCAGATCCGCCAACCCTGGCAACATCCTTGTAAATCTTTTCTGAACCCTTTCAAGTTTCACAACATCTTTCCGATAGGAAGGAGACCAGAACTGCATGCAATATTCCAAAAGTGGCCTAACCAATGTCCTGTACAGCCACAACATGACCTCCCAACTCCTGTACTCAATACTCTGACCAATAAAGGAAAGCATACCAAACGCCTTCTTCATTATCCTATCTACCTGCGACTCCACTTTCAAGGAGCTATGAACCTGCACTCCAAGGTCTCTTTGTTCAGCAACACTCCCTAGGACCCTACCATTAAGTGTATAAGTCCTGCTAAGATTTGCTTTCCAAAAATGCAGCACTTCAAATTTATCTGAATTAAACTCCATCTGCCACTTCTCGACCCATTGGCCCATCTCGTCCAGATCCTGTTGTAATCTGAGGTAACCCTCTTCCCTGTCCACTATACCAATTTTGGTGTCATCTGCAAACTTACTGACTGTACTGACTGTATCCAAATCATTTATGTAAATGACAAAAAGTAGAGGGCCTTCCATGTGCAGGAGAGGAACAAATGCCTTTGAGTTTATGGTTCCCAAAACTCTCCATCTCTACAGTTTTACTTATGTCATTCCTGGGTTTGTAGATTGTTTTAGATGAATTGATAAGATTAATTGCTATTACCTTTGCATTGTGTGAATGACTGTCAGGTTGGCAGACAGCAAAAATAAAATAATCTTATTCATCTAGCAATTTCTATGTTCCCACATAACCAATAAATTTATCAAAAGGTTTTACATGCTGCATTTTTCACAAAGATATTTAATAATTAGTGATACAACGCTTTCTCTTTTTTATTCCTCCCATTGTATCTCCTTCTGCCTTTATCCAGATCACGTTGTTTCTGGGTCAGGCTGTTTTCATATTCAGTGTTTCTCCGAACTGTTTGCCAGTGATAACGTGTTTGGAGAAATGGACAGTTTTAGCAGTTGTGCTTTTGACTGGTGTGCTTTGCATCACTACACTTTCAGAACGATCATAATAAATTGATCCAGTGAACAGTTCCCTGTACTGTCAGGGAAAATGCCCTCTGACTTCCTACTCTAAGTAATCACCAATGTATAGTTGACTTTTTAACTGTGCTTTTACAATGTTCACTCGATCCAGTCACATCAGAACAAAGGTTGAGAAGGAAGAGTTCCAGTGTTCCTTTACTGTTTATTGCTTTGCTGTCCATTGGCTTTCAACTATTAATTTTATTTTTAATCATCAATCCAGATGCCCAGGCCAATATTCTGGGGATACGTGGGTTCAAATCCCACCTTGGCAAATGTGAAATTTGAATTCAATAAAATATCTAGAGTTAGTCCAGTAATGATCATGTGACCATTATCAATTGTCATAAAAATCCATCTGATTTCAGGGAAGGAAATTTGTCATCTCTATCAGGTCCAGCCTACATGTGACTCCAGACCCTTAGTGATGTGGTTGACATTTATTACCCTCTAGGCAATTGAAGTTGAACAATAGATGCTGGCTGAACCATCAATGCCTATATCTCTAAAAAAAATAAGAAAATTAATATAATAGAGAGATAGCAAACTCTTTTCAATTAAAAAATGAAATAGCAGTGTAGAAAATTGCATTAGTTTAGTACGACTTGAAAAGCTTGCCTTTCCGGGATAGTTTGAAACTAACAGTATTTTACTAGGTGGAGACAGTAGTGTTGTAGTAGTGTCACTGAACTGGTAACCCAGCCCTGGAAGCAGGGGTTTGAATCCCACAGCGGCAGCTGATAAAATTTGATTTCCCCAAAAATGAAAATCTGGAATTAAAAGGTAACCCAATGGCAGATTCCTGTAAAAATCCAGTTGGTTTACTAAAGATGTACAGAACATAGAACACTACAGGCCGTTCAGCTCTCGATGTTGTGCCGGCCTTTTATCCTATTCTAAGATCCGACCACCCTTCATTGTACTATCTTTCATATGCCAAATAGGGAAGGAAATCTGTAATCCTTACTTGGCCTAGCCTACATGAGAGGCGCAACAATGTGGTTGACAATCAGGAATGGGATTTAAATGCTGATTTAGCTGATGATGCCCACATACCATCATCATACTTTTGAACAAACTAACATTGCAGCCAATACTAAAATAGAAACCATGTCTTCCAGGTGATCTTGCAACTAGTGCAGTGAAATTGCATTTTCAATATCTGACTGATACCCAAAAGGATATCAGATATGCTAAAAATGCAAAATAATGAACGACATTCATTGTAGCCAGAGATGAGACATCAATTAATCCAGATTAAAAAGCTTGATTTTATAAGAAGCACAAGTTTCTTCATTAACGTATGACTGCTGAAATATGTAGAATTAGTTGTACTGAGTGTATTTTCCTTTGCAAAATTGATGTTTAATAATATGCAACATACATTCCATTTGGAATGGAAAGTGGGCGGCACGGTGGCACAGTGGTTAGCACTGTTGCCTCACAGCGCCAGAGACCCGGGTTCAATTCCCGACTCAGGCGACTGACTGTGTGGAGTTTGCACGTTTGCACGTGTCTGCGTGGGTTTCCTCCGGGTGCTCTGGTTTCCTCCCACAGTCCAAAGATGTGCAGGGTCAGGTGAATTGGCCATGCTAAATTGCCCGTAGTGTTAGGTAAGGGGTAAATGTAGGGGTATGGGTGGGTTGCGCTTCAGCGGGTCGGTGTGGACTTGTTGGGCCGAAGGGCCTGTTTCCACATTGTAATGTAATCTAATCTAATCTAAACTTAAAGCAAGTGCATTAAGAATAATTTCAAATTTTCAAAAAAATGATAATTGTTTGAAATGATCTCCTAGCCAGACCATGATAGCAAATCATTACTACAGCTGGTTGTTATAATCAATGAGCTGGCTTACTAGAAAGCCAAGTCCTAATTGTTTGAATGATGCGGTGATATAGCTAAGACATGCCTTAATTCTTTACAGAGGTCTAGCTTTTGATCTGTCTCCACTGAGTTCGTTTACAGCAGTGGTTTGCAACCTTTTCAGCATCAAGGTGTACTTTAATGAGATAAACAATTCAAGGCATTTCCACTTTTTTCAGCTGAAAACACATTTACTGCCAATAACTATGCTATGGTAGGAATGGACACACTAAATCATCAGTGAGGTTCCCCCTGTGACCTCCTTACTCTCCACCCATTATCCAACCAGCCATCATCTATCCACCTCTCAAAACATGAGGCTATCTTGTAGCCATCACCATGTGGCCCAGTCATGGAGAAGAAGCCTGGTCAGCAGCAGCAGCAGCTGTCCCCCCACCTTGCAGGGCTTGGGCAAGATGGTGAGATGAACCCATTTCCCTTGGATACAGCTTCCCCAAAAGAGAACACGAGCTTTGCAGGCTGCAACTGCTGCACTCACCATGTTCTTCACTCTGCTCGAAGAATGACTGTGATGACCCACAGTAACAGTGGAGCACAATCTGACTGGCTCAGCCCAGCAAAGGTGCAAAAGCAAAAGATGACAGACTCACCAGCTCCAGTCACTGAGTGAAGCACCATTCATCAGTCAGACATTGGGAGCTGTTTCTGCAATAGAGTTGCCTGGTGTTCACAGTTAAACTGAAGCCACTTCCAAAATTTTCATGGCCCGCCTTTCACCTCATTGCAGCACACCAGTTGAAAAGCACTGCTTTATAGAATCACACAGCACATCAACAACAATAGTCATTATAAATGAGAGAATATGTGCTTAATAATGATCAAAATTTTATGTTGTACAATGCACAATGTATATCTCTGCTGCTGATATAACACTATATGCTTTTTAAAGCTTCAATGTCTAATTGCTGTATAGAAGCATTAATGAGATTGAATGGAGACTAAATCTCCTACGCATGGCACGAGGTCAATTATTAAGTCATTTTTTTTCTATAAATTCACAGGAGTTCACGAATCCTTTCTGTTCTACTTTGATGTGCCTTCATTATTCACCAATCATATTACATTTTTCCTGAATCACATTTCAAAAATAACTATTTCACACGCTGTTAGTGGAAACCTCTGAGGCAAACTTACACTGAAAGTCTCCCATCCCAATCCCAACTACAAACACTCCAAAAAAATTTATAAAAACACAAAAATATCAATGAATTTAAACCACGACAAGCTTATCAATAAGATATTCTGTTCCCTAATCTAATCTATCCTATAACCTTGCCTCTTACCATACTAATCAAAATATCTCGCCAGAATCACAAACCTTGCAATAATAATTTGCAATTACCAAGTCCAACCAGAAAAATACTTCAACGTGGGAGTTTGTTGGAGAAAATAACAAAAGGTCAGGAGTTGAATGTGGCTCCAGCATAATTCCTTTTTGTTTTGCACCAGAGGTAAAAACAAGAGAGCTAGCAGGTTAAAATCACAGGTCCATAAGCAGGTATAACACAATTCTTGTGTGGAGGTGGTTTTTGACTGAAAACTAGCATCAAGGACAGGAAATGAATTCAATAGGAGATACTAGAAACATCGGAACAGAAGGAAGCTATTCGGCCCTGCACGCTTCATTCAATGAGATCATGGATGATGTGTCACCCAACGCCTTATATCTTTGGGTCATATTCCGTAAAACCTTTGCTTAGCAAACATTGATCTATCTCAAATTTAAAATTAACAACTAGTCAACCATCAACTGCCATTTGTGGAAGAGAGTTCCAAACCTCTCCCACCCACTGGTATTGATGCAAAGGAAGGAGATTGAAAATAAGTAAGGACACAACTGTCACTCCAATTGAGTGCTAGCAGGGTGCAGGTTAGAGTTCTATCCATATTTGCCCTTCAATATTATCACAGGATGGGAATCTTGTGGCCCAAGGAGTAGTGTCCTTGCTTCTGTCAGAAGCTCTGGGTTCAAGTCCCATTTTAGGATTTGGTGAACAAACAAAAAAAAATGTTTTCCTAACATAGTTAAACAGATTGAGTATCAACTTATAAATCCAACCAATACACACAGAAGTTCAAAGAAGGAGCAACCATATAATGGACAGAAATTGGACCCTCTACCATCACTACCCTTTACATGGTCAACAGTGAAAGTCTATGATGCCACACAACTGGTATTGCCTCGAGGGCTGGCTTGCTCAATTGACTGGACAGTTGGGATCAGGCTGCATCTTGATCCACTGGGCTGGACTCATGGTTGGTGGGTGGTCCACCGAACTGCCCTTCTTTCCATAACCTTGGCGGAGGTTGTATGCTGCCACACATTTAGACAAGATAGCGGAGAAGTATACCACAGAAGATCAATAATGACCTCTTCCTCTCTCCGAAGAGAACTCAGTGAGTCTCTCTCCCACTGCGAAACTATAAGCGCCTGACTTCCAGCATCTGCAGTCCTTACTAACTCCAATAATGAAAGTAGAAAGTGTTTGAAAAAAGTCTCCAAGTCAGTTAGCATGTGTGAAGGGAAGGGGTAAAATCAGCGTTTCCATCAGAATCATGGGTGATCAACTTGCACGCACTTTTACAAAGGAAAACAGGACATCTGGTAGCGATAAACCTAAAAGGGGACAACAATCTTCTGCGTCGGAGCAGAAACTTCAGTTGTTCCTTGGCTGAAGGACAATGACATTCCTTGGGATCATGAAGTGCGTCCACTCCTGATTCCGGAATTAGCATAGAAGGCTGTGCGAAAGTTTATGATTGAAAATGTTGGTGGTACGTTTGGCCAAGCGTTAGCTAACAGCAGCAGTGCAGCACGTAGGTCATTGCAATAGTGGGAGACGGTTTGTTCCTGCTCTGGGTTCCACAGAGATTCATCCCCTTCACAACAAGCCGGCTCAGTGGCCTACACAGGCTAGGCTCCAGTGTAGGATTTATGGCCAAAGGACACAAAAAAACGAAATAGTGATGCATTACTGAAAATCGACCAGTGTGGTTGTGTTACTCTATTTTATTGTACAATAGTTAGTGTTTACATTGTGGAGGATACACATTTTCCAGTAGTACTGGCTGTTTGGCATTTACTCAAGCAAATCACCTCATTATTTGTTGGCTCCTCCAGCTTTCGAGGGCATTAGCACGGATTTGGATGCTGTCACTTTTAATCGCCAGTCCTGACGCTGCAATGTCTCTTTTGTTTAGGCCAGCTTGCATTACTCGCTGCAAATCTGTCATGTTACATCTCCACAGATGTTTTAGTTTCCCGCACCGGTGCTAAACAGTGTGCTCAGTGAGGGAGTGCTGCAAAACACGCAGGATAAGGAGGAACTGTTAGAAATGTGCTCAGTTCCAATCAGAATTAAACGGGAAAGCGTTATGTCATACCGCGTGATTTTTGCTCAGAACCGGTGAGGAATTCGCACTTTTACATCTCGAACAAATTTTGTTTTCCTTTCAAACAATGGGACAGACTAGAATGTGACATGATTTCTTGTCTGGTAAAGAAAGCTGTAATCGCCTGTTTTTAATAGTATTACTGAACTGGCAAGGTCAAACGTTCGGTGATTCACCCTATGAATAGTCCCAAGCCTTGTCGGAAGTGTACTTTATTGTGTCTGTCGGATTAGGCATATTTGCAAACCATCCCGGGTTCGACTAAACGCTCACTGCGAACATTCAGAGAGTGTGGGACAAGATCATTGGTGGTGTCACTTCTGTTTAACGGTCAATACTAATTTAGTGTCATTATTAACTGTATCTGATGGCAACCCATGAGGAATTGATCGAAATCCCAAGAAATGCATCACATTAGACAGATGGCATTATTATAATGCAGCGTGATTTCTGGTTTTAAAAGTTTTTGGCCCTAAACTGCGGAAAGGAGGGCTCATATATTCCATAATAATGTTTTCCAAAACAAGTTACTTCATTGTAATGAAGTTATGGAGAATGATTTCAAGCCACAGATAACACCAGCTGGATCAATAATACCGCAATATTAAAATGCATTCTTTTTCCTCTGTTTGCTACATATCTTCCTCAACCAAATGATCTCTAAAAATGTTGCTTGATCACTGGTCAACAAAAATCTTAAGAAAGTAATCTTTTTAAAAATCAATTCGTTCATTGAGTGTTCCTGGCTAAGCGAATAGTTATTGTCCATCCCTAAAAGTATATTTTTTTCCTTACCCCACTTGCCTTCCTGTGGTGAAGCATCAGTTGAAATTTTTCCTCTTATCAGTTGATCAGCCTATATGAGATGTTTAACACTTAAGAAACTACAGACACAAGCTCTAAGAAAGGGAGGTGACTTCAAATGTGAAGCTTGTCAGTCACAGGATTACTGCCAATCTTTACCAGATCAATGTTTTAATGTTGTGTCATCAAATAGCAGATTAGGTTGTGCAGAGCAACTGTAACACAAGTAACCAGTCCAAACATATGAAGCATGTATACCATGTAGCATCATTCTGCTGTGTTTTAGTACAAACAAGGAGATTTTCTTCTATATATTGCAATTTAGCCTTCTTTCAGATATAAGTTGTAGATGGCTGAAAGGAATTAGCATCCCACACAACAATGATTACTATTACTGTCATATATGTTTTAGTCTGCATTTGTTTCCATCAATATCTCAAGACTGGCTACATATTGCTTCCTTTTTAAATTCAGTCAAACTGATTTCTATCAGATGGTTATTTAGTTTCACAGGTTTTTAAACAAAAATATCTATATATGTAATACGTATCCTACTATCATGATATACATTTCATTGTGAAACAATGATATATTCATAAACATGTCCGCATCAATAATATTGATGCAACAGTAACTGGCAAAGAAATTATTGCTGTTATTAATCTTAGTAGAGTGCACACAAACAGTGACAGATATGCCTGAGGTATTTTGTTCTTGTTGTTATCCCTTAGCCTATGGGTGCATACTTTCATTTGGGTGGGGGAACATGGGCTGTCAGAGAGTCTGGAATCCACAACCATTCCTCATTACAGACACAATTACATCCATTAACAAGCTTTGTAAATGTAATGCAGTGTTCATTCCGCAAGGAAATTGAATTTCCAGAGACAGTTTATGATGATTCTTTGATGTTCGATGCTATTTATGTATAACAGGCAGGTAAATAGAAAGTGTGATGTTGAGTATTTTAAACATGGATATCTATCAGATTCTCAAGGTTCAAAATCAAAACTTAAATCAGAACACCTATTTTTATACTGTCTATAGTCCATTGTAAGAATGTGATGTTTGATGAACAATAGTGTGGTCTAATTTAAAAGGATACTGTGTATCATTATACATTTAGGCTGGCACAATTGTAACAATTTTAATTCCAGACAAATAAAGCTGAAAGCAAATACTACTATCTCATTTGCATCTGCCAAGTTAAACTTAACCCTCCCTTAAGTTTCCTCACGCTTTGCCATGTGCAAAGTTTTAAATCAAATCAGAGTTCTAAATGTGAGCAACTGGCTTTTCCCAAAATATATTTACCATTGTGTTACCAGCACCAGATTACTGTCACATGCAGAACATTAAACTTCTGCTATTATTTGATCCAAATTAGGGTGACATAGCCTTCTATTATATTAGAGCTAAAAGAATATAACAGAATGACCCATTCAGGTCATATTTCATGGAGGTCTCATTGTAAGAAAATTGAATGCTGTAAAATACCAAACTTTGTACTAATAATTTGCATTTACAGCAATAGCATTATAGTTGGGCTATTAGACTGCACAGCACCAACATGAAGTAATAATTTTATTACAATGAATTATCTTTGAGTATTTTTATTATGGTTGAAAACGAGGAAGAAATTCCACACTGATCTTTAAATCCAACATTGCGTTATATGTATAAAATAAGTGGCTGATACATACATAATAATATCAGTAACTTTAATGAAAAGTGGTAAGATTATATCCTTAAAGTTTCTATGTGGTATACAATATATTGTGTCATTGTTTTTGGTTTTAAGAAAACGTTTAACCTTTAAAACAAAGAATTACACAGTGAAATAAAAACCAAAAGAATAGCGGATACTGGAAATCAGAAACTAAAGCATAACTTGCTGGAAAGACTCAGCAGATCTGGCAGCATCTGTGGACAGAAATCAGAGTTAAGATTTAAGGTTCAGTGACCTTTCCAGAGAATTTAATCAGAATTACACTTTGAAGCTAGCATGTTTTAAATAAGAAGGCATCAATGTAAACTGGTCCATAACAACCTTAGTACAAGAATTTAGTTCTGTATGTAATGGCTTCTCCCATGTGTTGAAGGACCAACCCATTTGTACCAGGTCACAAAAGTTACTGCTAATTAAACATGCCATGCAAACTTACATAGTGCAACATGAAAGTAAAGTCAACAAGATTCAATGAGATTGGGGTATGGGAAAGGCATAGTGAATATGAATATTTTTAGCAATTGGCCTTTGGAAATTCTAGCAAAATGTCTGCAAAGGGTACACAAAGCTGCAAGATACTGATATGAATGAATCAGTGCTACACCCAAATATTTTGAAATACAATAACCTGAAGTCTATGACCTAAGAGAATAAGAGGTATCTTGATTTACTACACAATATTTATCTCTTAACTAACATCAGAAGCAATGATTAACAAGCCATTTATCACATTTGCATTTGTAGAAGTTCACTGTACAAATACAAATTGTTACCATATTTCAGCACTGTCTACATTTTAAAGGTATTCAATCGTCTGTAAAGTACTTGGGATGTCCTGTGATCATTGAAGGACAGTCATGAAGTCAGGACTTTTTTAAAAATTTACTTTTCATAATTAGGATAATGGTTGGCTGAAGTAACTCATAAAGCAGAACACTCAACAGTGTTTGATTCCAATAACTTGTAAACCATGGGAACAAGATTTGAACCCTTAATGAATGTTGTCATTATCAGGCCTACTATTTTGAACTTTAACAAAGTCCATGCAGAACACTTTCTATTGAAAGTACTCATGCACCTAGTATGCCATAAAAAAAACAATTGAAACAACATTGGCCATATTTTTAGACAGACTTAGTTGCAGGTTTATGCAAATTGTATATTTTATTCTTACCAACAAGTTATAAAAAGCCAAGAAGCAATGGACAATGGGACATTTGGTCACTTTCAAATTTGGTAACACAGAAAGTTTTCCAAAACCTTCTAACATAGTGCCAACTTAGTGTTAGTCAGTCAAAACAACATTATCCTCTGGAAATGCAGAGTATCCAGCTGGTAGCATGCTCTCCTGGTGAAAGTAATAACCAGTTCTCAAACCAATTCAAATTTATTGTCTCATGATTTTCAGCAGAGTCACTTTACAACACACAGTGTATGCATCCACAGTGATATCACAGATCAGCATAGCAGTGAATGATCTGAACTGTGGGCCACCCAACCACCTCATAAAATTGTTTTTTTAAGTCTTTAAATCAAAAATGTTCCCTACAGACTCTCTCTCATTGTATGTAAATGTCTGTTACTATTTGCAACATATTATTTGTAGTTTTTAAAATGTATTTTTTCATTGTTTTATCTTGTGCTGAATGCAATCAGTGCAGTATAATATACACCAAGGGATAATAAAGAATTTATTATTATGGATCTGAAGGTGTATGGTCTGACAGAAAACCATGTAGTTTCAAGTCTGATATCATTTAAAATCTTGAATTTTTTGCCTTGCCAGATTGCTACAAAATGTACTACATAGTACGTAATTCAAACTAAGGCTAATATAATCAGGCTAACTACTTCTCTGTAATTACAACTAAGAAGGACTGAACAATGAAACTTTGCAATAAACTCCATGTAAGAGCCCCATCTGACATTGGTTCAAAAAGACCTTGTCAGCGCATGAGATCAGCTGTACCAGGCTTAATTTACATAAGCATCATGTGGTGTTGCAGAAACCACATTTTGCCAAGCTGTCAGTTGATCAGCCATCTCTTTGCTAAACAGATTTACCATTAAAATTGTCTGCACAATTTGTCAGTTAAATGAGGTACAAGAGGGACACACTATTTGCCCCTAATTAGCTGTGCAGACTACCTTTGTCTGTTTGATTAAGTATTCACTGTATCAATTTCATTTAATCTGATTCATTTCGCACACTTCCCTTGAGGCTCAGCCAATATGGTCATCTAATCTCTGATATCATCTCTGATTTCAGTCTGTAATGGTCTTCTTTCCTTTAGAAACTGAACTCCTACCTACTTTTAGTGACTGTTCCCATGTTTTATATGAAAGGTCTTTTTCAGAATAATGGCCTAAACTCACCAATGTATTTTCACTGGAAGAAATTACATTTTTATAATTACCACAGATCACAGCATATAAATTGGTCCAGTGTGCATGACAACCCCAAATGTTTGTATCAAAATGGGTGCTTATGCCTACATTTAACATAAAAATTGATTCCCTTTTGTTCAGACAACATAGGCATGATAGGATTCCAATTGTATAAAGCATTGACTTTAGTTTTTCAAATCTGAAATGTAGGTATAGAATTATACTCCACTTATGGGCTATGATGCAAGAAGATACAGGGCAGCTTCAGTCATGCCAACACAGAGCAGACTGCATATGGTAACCACAAAGAGAAATGGAAATGTTCTGACAAAGATACTGCCAGCCCTGCTGAGCTTCTCTAGTACTTTCTGTTTTTGTTGTGAAGGAGAAATGGATCTTCCTGCACTAACATTGGTGATACAAATTTTATACAGTGTATAAGCTGACCCTACCTTTTGCAAAGTTTGTTTGAAATTTCAAGGTTGACTATGACTTATGCATTGTGATTTAGCTTCATATACATAGGCAACAATTTCTATTCAGATTGAAATATTTTAACCATGTCTTTTGTTTTCAAATAGGTGATAAATTATCTGAACAGTCATCAATGAAAAGTAAAAATATAAATTATAGGATTCAAATATCCCAAGTAAATAAAAATTGAATGTGTATTTTTCTGGGAAAAAAGTAGTGATGTAAAGTGATGTTTATTTGACAATACCTGCACAAAACTATATGAGTGGAACATACAATCAATGGTATTTTGCTTTGGGTCATTTATTATTTTATTGAATTGCAAGTTGCTAGGATTAGGTCTTTATGGCTCAACTGGTTAAAGCAGTGAGTAGCTAAACAGATAACAGAAAACCTTGCTTCTCAACTAGAGTGGTACAAAAGGTGTTGCAATTCATTTTGGTATTGCTAGGTTGAGAAGCAGAAACCAACTAGGTTTCCCACTTCTGATTTGTTATCCAGTGACTCCTGCTGGAAGTCTATGCTCATGAATGTTGGTGAAGTCAGGATCAAGTTTCATGTTTGAATATCCTATCAGCTCTCACTGTCGTGGTTACCTCTTGAAGAGCACCTTGCTGAGGGAGTGACTGGATGATGACTAACATCCATAGAAACATTACTAATGTACCAATGCCTTTTGGACAAGAGCACTATGGAGAAAAGAATCAGAGAAATAAACATTTCTTTCCATATTGCAGTGAAGGCTAAAGGTCTGGGATAGAAATACATTTGTGTATTATTGTCACCAGCTGTAAATGTATAACTATTACAATGAGAGTTATAGTTTTAAATTCATCTGTAGCAACATGGATCATTTTAAATTACTGTGATGGGGCCGACAATGACTCAGTTTGTTAAAACAGTGAGTAGCTGAACAATAAAGAAAAATATAAAACTAAAGACAAGCACCAGAAAGAGCATAAGTTCTCAGATAGAGTAGTATTAGAGGGTGCAATAATTAGCTTCAGTAACTTTGGACCATTTTCCTAAACTGCCTTTGAGTTAAATTATTTAGCTTGGTGAAATGTCACAGTTTACAATCATCCTTGTAGAATTAATAACAAAAGCTAGGAAGTTATTGGATTCCTAGTCTATATCAGAAAATTATTGACCTGTGGAACCTTAACATAGAAAACACACAAAGAATTTGTTTTTATTGAGCAAAAAAGAACCGTTACCAAATAGATAAACAACACATCCTTTTATTTGTTGTATAATTCAGGTTATCAGTGTTTTAATTTTAGTGAAACTAACTGACAATAAGATTTGCATTTATATAGCATGAGGTTTCATGGCCTCATAACACAGAGTTGTAGAATCATACAGCACGGAAATAGACCTTCGGTCCAACCATAATCCCAAACTAAACTAGTTCTGCCTGCCTGTGCTTGGCCCATATCTCTTCAAATATTTCTTATTCCTGTCCCTATCCAAATTCCTGATCATTTTTTTCTGAACCTAAAGTACAGCCATGAAAACACTTCTGCAATTGTAAAATTAAGTGTAATTTCAATTTACCCAAATCATCAGATTGGTTTCAACCATAACTGTATAAATGGACTTGTATTAACTTAGCTACATGTATAGTTTAAATTGCTCACTTTCAACACACTGGCAGCCATCTGTAACTGACAACTAGACAGATTGTCACATATGATGTTGCATTACCTCAGTCCTGTGAGTGCTATGTTGTTTGGTTTATCCATTGCAAACAGAAGTTAAAACAATCAGTGTGAGGAGTCATAGAGTCATAGAGATGTACAGCATGGAAACAGACCCTTCGGGGGCATGGATAGGATAAATAGACAAAGTCTTTTCCCTGGGGTGGGGGAGTCCAGAACTAGAGGGCATAGGTTTAGGGTGAGAGGGGAAAGATATAAAAGAGACCTAAGGGGCAACTTTTTCACGCAGAGTGTGGTACATGTATGGAATGAGCTGCCAGAGGATGTGGTGGAGGCTGGTACAATTTCAACGTTTAAGAGGCAGTTGGATGGATATATGAATAGGAAGGGTTTGGAGGGATAGGAGAAAGTATGAATAAACTACTGCTCTTCCCTCCACTTGCGCTGGCAAAAAAAGAATGCTTCCAACTTTAGATGTTGGAAGCACTTTAATTATTTTTGCTCTTAAAAGTCCTTGACACACAGTAGCCCTCAGTCTAAACCTAACAGGCATTATAAAGCTCACAAAGAAAATTGGAGTACTTTGTGAGAGATATAAAAAGTAATACTGCTGCAACATATGATTCTCTTCTGACACAGGGCTCTAGGTACAATCACATGGCATGGGGGGGGGGGGGGGGAGGTGGTGGTGCATTACAGAGACTTTTGCTATTTATAAATTAAACTGATACAACCATCACAGTTGTGAGTTGAATCATTTGTCAAAATCACAATGTAAATATGAGTTACTAAACAAATTTTAAACAAGAAAAAATATAATTGACTACAAATATCACACTAAAGCTAGAGCAGAGATGAATGAAGCAGGAATTTTCTTATTGAAGTTCTATAGAAGTTTTATAGTATTAAATTAGGTGAAATAGAATAGATTCTCCAATCAGTAGTATATTCTATAATTAAACGAAACCATTGCAACCAAATAGTGCAAGTCAGAAGTTGACAATCAGTTGTATAAGTTAACACAGAAAATTATGCTTTTCTCATGTCTTACAAGTTTGCAAAACCAACAAACTAAGATAAACCATTTAATGGCTTAACAGATATGTTCATTGTCGATAAAACGGAAATGAATCTTTACCTTAATCTTTTTTTAAAAAAATGCGGAGAATGAATATGGTATCAGAGCCACATTAAAAAGTTCAGCAAGCATAATTTGGAGGCCGATTAAAAAAAATCTTCCTTAATTACATTTTAAATAAAAATGATCAAAGTTTAATAGACAAGATCAGTCTTCATATTCACTATGGCGAACTTGCAGATTTGCAAACTAACGAGTTCTCAATGTCAACCCAGTCCTGCTAAAGATATCTAATATCACATGACAAGAACACCTGTGATGACTGCAAAGAGATCTTGGATCGGGTCACAAATTGTAGGGTTGTGATTTTCCACTTTGCAAAAAACGCAAGAAGATACAATTCTTTCCGTTCAGGCTATATGCATCAATATTACCAGGAAATTTGGTGAAAATGACTCAGCTTTCAAGGTATTTGTTAATCACCAGCCGTTGTTTTGGAAGAATCTCTCGCAAATTTGCAGACCAGAAATATTAGGCGTTAGCCGATGATGATGCATTCACTTCCTATGGGTAGTAAATCGCTGTCCTGCATTCTACCGCGTGCTTCCCTATGTCCACACCATGAAAGGCGAGAAACGAAACACCGATAAATTCAGTAATTGAAAACTTCCCTCACATTTTCACAAGTTAAGAATACAGAAGT
This sequence comes from Chiloscyllium plagiosum, assembly GCF_037043375.1. Classification (NCBI taxonomy): domain Eukaryota; kingdom Metazoa; phylum Chordata; class Chondrichthyes; order Orectolobiformes; family Hemiscylliidae; genus Chiloscyllium; species Chiloscyllium plagiosum. The sequence goes on along the minus strand of NW_028270141.1, from coordinate 98,850,177 downwards.
GTATTCCAGTATTAACTGTCATTTTATTATTGTGTGTGTGATAAAAATGCACAAAAATCTCCAGTGAATAATGAGGGGCAAAAAGCCCCAACTCACAGCAACTGAAAACCAAGCACTTATGCAGCATCCTGAAAACAATGTAATGGCCATGGTTGGCCATAATTGTCTCAACATGCCTCCAGAAGTTCTGCTGTATCACTGAATTTGTATGACTTTGGTTAAGATTGGCGTGACATGTTTTGATTTGTTTTAAGTTTGTTTAAACTCACTACATAATCAAATAGTAACATTCCCCCTTGTTAAACTCTTTGTTTTGTCTTGGATACCACAGATCAAAAACTGAAATTCATCCAGTTGAAACATTGGTTTGGTGCGGCGTTGGAACGCAGTTGTTCAGCGGCAGACACTTTGTCTAGTTACAACTGAGCTGTGAAATTAAGAGCCGTCCTCCTTAAGCATTATTTTAAAGGTGATTACACCACAAACATCAGCTTTCTGCTCTGAATGCAGTCAGGACTTTTTCCTGGGAAATGGCAGAGTACATCAATCAAGGTGAGTTTTTAAAAGACCACACTCAACCATTCTGCAACGTTTATTCGAACACATACATCTGCTCTACCGAATACGCAATTTTCTCATGCAATAATTAATAAATAAATAAGGAGCTCGATTAAAAAGATAAAAAACTTAACAACATTACGAAATGTTCACTAAGTCGGTGTGCCAACAGTTTTCTTTTATAAAAGTGTTCAAGAAACATCATCTTGTGGTTGACAAGAAGATGCAGTCCATTCGATGCGATTGTTCTACCAGAGGAGCAAGTGCTGATAGACTCTCTGAGGGATCCCCTGAACTATGGGTTATTGGCAGACAGACGAGCGCTCAATGACAGCCATTTGTGACCAACTAGTGAACACCATCTGCTAGAGAAAACGAAGAGATCGAACATCACCAGAACTTGGAGACGTTCACCACCGACATTGACCCAGCAAAACAACAAGTAACCGAAATGCTGCTCCCCTTCTAAATTCCCCTTTAAGTATTTTCGTTTTATGGAAAAGCGGAGCATGAGTTACAAACACGGGGGGGGGGGGGGGGACGGGGACGGAATCAGGTGATATCTGGTCCGCTGCTCTCCCGAGAGGGAGAGGAAAATGGCTTGTGCACCTGCCGCCTAATTCACTTTTAAAACCTGTCACATTTAGTGAGAGTGGGCAAGCGTAATGAACTGTATTCAGGCTGTCAATTGAGTCAATAAGTTATCTCCAACTGCCTTTGTTTCAGCGCCGGGGAACCCTCTGATCAGGCAGAGGTCCTTATTATTCAAATAAAATTTATTTTCAATTGCATGCTCAATGCTCCTGGCACAAGCCTGGGCCTGCCAGTAGTACTTATACTAAGGGCCAGTCCATTGTTCAAGTTTATGTGTGTCGCCCGAGTCCTTTGATCTGTCAGATCGGTTTTAGCAAACTGGTTAAAAGCTGCTCAGCCAACAGGTGTGTCCTTTGAGAATTTGGAGAAAACGGGGAAACATTTTGCAACTAATTTAATAGATTTATCCACTTAGCAAGCACAAAAATGCTCTGACAATCCCTGGTGAGACGCATTGGGGCGTAATGCAGTATTTTAAAAAAGGGAATAATAGATTCAGTTCGGAGGTTCGTGTGACTGTTGGGATTGTTTACAGATTTGGGGAAGAATACTTAGGACCTTTCTCGGTAGTTAAGTTCGTTTAGCGAGATAACGACCATGGAGTGATAAAGAGAGGGGTTTTTTTCAGCGAAAGAAACGTATTCTGATTTATAGATTTAAAAAAAAACTCGCACTGTCATTGATGACCATACATCACGTAAAATAAAATCCGATTTTTGGGAGCTTCTAAACGTCCCGAAAATTTGTTTCTTCTAATCAACTTTGTCTAGGGGAAAAAAATCACCGCATGTCCAACGCAAACTCATAGTCAAGCTCTTTGACACCTGCCCATGTGGTGAGTTCATGTCAGATGAAGAAGTTGCCAAGTGTAGTTTATAAAATTAAAAAAAAACATTTCGATCAAGATAATAACGAAACCTGCTGTCTTCTGGATGCCATCAACACCAATCAATTTCCAATCAATGTCATTTATTCAGAAGTATCCAAGTAGTGATCTCCGGACAGTCAGTAATCAATTGTGTCATGTCACACCGAGAGAACTACTTCAGCCAAAACGATTTAATTGAAATTCTGGAAAAACAAAACACGTGTAAAAAGAAGGCACATCCAGTCAAAACGTAACAGATGTTATGCACCGGCAAGCAATACTGAGCTGGATTGCAACTACAATGATTATATCAGTCCAATGTAACGAGTGCATCAGAACTATTATTTTCCAATTTTATATGACAAACTTAAGTGAATTCAGATAATGATTCGATATTCTGCATCAGAAGAGTTTCATTGAACGGAAGAAGTCGCTATGACTAATTTCTGAGGAGCTTGACGTTCCTGAATTGCTGTTTTTCACAAGCAAATATTAAAATTGTACCTAGAGTTCTGCGGTTCTGTGAACTACTTTAAGGAAAGATTGAAACGGGTACTGTTTATGAATATATTGGCATTGTAATCCGTTAGCTGCCACCTTTTTTGTGATCAGTTTGTATGGGCGGGGTGGGTAGTGGGGAGACGTGGAAAGGGGCTGGTGGGGCGGGTGCAGTTTAAAAAAAATGAAATTATTTCAGTGTAATCTAGCTAACGCCATAAACAAAAGGAACGTATTTGCATAAAGTTAATCTTGCTCCATCTGCCAGTTCATTCTGCGCCTCCGTCGCTTTTCAGTGTTGTTTGCATCCGAAATCAAAAGGTTCTATTACAAACTTTTTATTGTGCTGACGGTGTTAAATGTGAATCTGCGGGAAAACAAACCAGGAATATTCCAGTCTATAAACGCACACCAGGGACTCGGTTCACACTCTCAATTCCATCATTTAACAAGTGGATGGAATACACAATCTTGTTTTAGAGGCGCTCTGAATCAACGGTTGTAGAATCACACTTTACTGACTTTCTGAATGCACTCCCTCATATTATTCACCAGGAATCTGGTGAATCCCTTGCAGTCTCTGCAAACAGACACTTGGGTGGAATGTCTATAAACAAATCGACTCGGTAGATAAAAGGCGGGGTGGACTATGTTCATTCTGCAGCTGGATTGTCATCAATCATCGCAATATTTCCACCAACTCCAATTCGCTTCAATTTCCAATCGAGCGGTTTATGTTATCGTGGGGATTAAACGTCGACAACGGGTATTGTGTTTCACTTGCCAATCTCAGGTCATTTGTGAAATCATAAAGACCCAAGTGACAAAGTCACAGAAAATCATGCACTTAACTTGCTTCCGGATTTCGTTTCGTTGTCGAAATAATAGAATCAGTACATCTCCGCCCTGCTGTTTTGAATTTGAAGTTTGTTTGGAGAGGCTTCGTCTCCTAAACCAGGAGAAAACAAGAACTACCTTCTATCTGAGCCCCTGAGCAATGTCACTGATTGTTCTTATTACAAATAAAGGGTCGGTTCCATAACACAGCAAGACGAGCTCTGCTTTCCCCAGCAGCTGCTCCTGGTTTATTTTTGTGTCGGATAAAGGGTGTATTCGAGACAAGACGGGCCGAAAAACATTGTCCTTCCCCGGTTTATGATCTAATAAAGTATTTTACTAAACCCTCCTCTTGGTCAATTGCTGGCTGCAAAAGTTAAAACAAAATGTAAAGGGGGGGGGGGTGGAAAGGTTAAAACATAATGGCGTCTTTATTAAATTCCATTGGAACTAAATCACCATCTGGAACTACAAAGCTGTAGGTGCGTGGTTTTCGGAGTCCTAATTTAAACATTTTCTCTTTTTTTTCCCAAGAACTATTCGCGGAGATAAGAAGTATCTGTAATTTCGTTTCTGCAGATTCAAAACCTCGTGGATTATACTTGAAACTGCCGGGGCCTGTTACATTTACGCGTTACATCTGAAGATGTGCAAACTGACCCCAAAATTACCGCTAAGCCCCAACAAAACAAACGGATGTGGAATAAAACAGAGTTATTTTGTCTACTGTGAAGTGGCCTGTCTGAAGATGCAAAGTCTTATTGTGAACTATCAATGGATGTATGGGATGTATATTCACGGTAGAGGATGGCATTTCCATGTCCCATTCCAGGTCCCTGTCGTGTGCAAATCATCTCCTGTCCTCTGCAAAGCGTGCCGCCACTCAGAACACACAGGCACCTCCCACTTTCCGCCAATCCTCTCCTCAGCAGCTTGAACTTGAAGCTTTCGGCCGAATTAAAAAACCAGTGAAGTTTCATTTAAACTACAACCGTAGGTTTTGGGGGCATCGTGGAACAGCGAAACAGCAAAAGATAACGGAGTGTTCGACCCAAAGCTGCCCCTCTGCCGACCGCCGCAGGGACTGGGGAAGGAGGGAGCTCGGCAATCTGCGAGACCCAGAGAGGGTGCGGGTTCATTAACCACCATATTCAACATCCACACTACACCGTCGCCCCACCCCCCCGGCCCGTCTCTTCACTGTGGCTGTGTTATCACAGAGGCAAGGACAGTCGCAGTTAAAGAGTAATGCATTTTTTTTTAAAAGCGATGTTTATCCTATTGTAGAACAGGTCAATGCAACATTTACAGAAACTACGGTATTTTTGGTAGCAGGCTCTGTCTCTGCCGTGGTGGAAGTCTTACGAGGCATAGAAACACAGGGTACAGTGTAAAACCCGCTGTTACCAGTCAATCTACTGACCACATCCTCCATTAACGATTTGCACCTAGAAAGTAGACATCAAATTTGTTGCAACATACAATATTAATAGCGGAAGTCCCAACAAAGTAAGCTGCCTCGTAAACTTGCTGGTAAATTATATCCTTAATGCCCCATTAGCCACCTCTCATTACTTTGGGTACATTTTATTGTAGGCACCTCATACGCCACTCATTACAATCGTTAAAGACTGTTCAGTTAAGTCGACAATATTTGACTCCCGCAACACGAGCAAAGTGGTTGGTTGGGAAGTTGAATTTCATCATTTGCACGGAGTTTAATCGAAATTCAACTTTGACGTGAGCTGCAGACAGACTTCAACTCAACTGGCTGGAGACAGTGGTCAAACAGGAGTATTTACAAATCCCGTAACAAATTTAACAAGATACCGCTCGGGCTAATTTCGTTTTAAATTGACTTTTATTGAAACGTGATCATTCAGGGACACCGGGCTTTAATAAATATATCCATAAGTCATTGAGATAATACAAAAATAAAAGACACGACTGTTGTCTTCGATGTATAACAAAATAGTTGCAGCAAATGTTGAAGAACGTGTGATTTCTTTTACAATGAATTTGTACGTCACAAGCCATGCGGATCTGAGCAAACCTGGACAACACAGACACGTCTCAACTAAACAACTACATTTCAATAAAATCTGAATATCTCTCGCACGAGAGGAATTCGAAACACTGGCAAATCACATTCTGTCTCGGATTGTATTTGCACTGCTTCCCATGCGTCTGTCTGTGAGGAAGTATTTACACAAAGGTAGCAAATCCTTGTTACAAGGAATTTTCTTTTCGTTACTTGTTTGGCTACACGATTTGAAAATTCACAATTCAGAAAAGGGGGCGAGGAGGGGAAACAAAACCAAGCGAGCATGCAATCAAATCTGGCTGTTGCGAGTTAGCTGGCAAGACTTAACTTTATACAACACAACGTCAGTCTTTTTTTAAATGTAACTCAAAAGTCAGGCTTTTAATGCAACGTGGCGTCTTTATTTAATAACAAGCGGAGCTGCCAAAATCAGAGCTTACTTCATTAAGTCTTTACCATCTGTGGAGAGCCTTGGCATGTTGGCTGTGCTCAGGGCTGAGATGTGAGGCGGCGGTGGCACCTGGCAGATAGTACAGGGACATGGCAATCCTGCCCAGTGCTGAAAAGTGTTTCCTAACGGTACCGGGGGCGCGGACGACGTTTTCAACAGTGAATGAGGAGGTCTCACCGCGCTGATGCCCGGGAGGGAAGCCGAGATGGAGGAAGAGGATGAGGTCAGGGCACTGCCCAAGATGGGGTGGACCTGATGGGCAGAAGTGGAGTGTCCTGGGTGCCCAGCAGAATGTCCCACTGTCCCGCAATGGAAAGCAGAATGATGTCCGCCGTAAATCTCCCCGACCAGTCTTTTCATTTCTTCCAGTGAGTTGGACAGCATCAGGATGTAGTTTCTGGCCAGCAGCAAAGTGGCGATTTTGGAAAGTTTCCGCACTGACGGCCCATGGGCGTAAGGCATGACCTCTCTGAGCCCGTCCATCGCCAGATTCAAGTCATGCATCCTTTTGCGCTCTCTCCCGTTAATCTTCAGCCGCAGGTTCTGCAAGTCTTGCTCCGAGAGTTGCTTTTTCACTTTGAACTTGCCTCCCGACTTGTCCTCGGATCTGTTGAGGGTAGTGATGCTGTGTTCATGGGCGAGCTGCTGGAGCAAATCATTCTGTGTGGAGGAGACCGAGTTCATCCTGGAGTCCTGGTGTTGCAGATGATCCCTCAGATAAATTTCATCCACGTCTGGCGACGAAGCTCTGCTAGAGAGAGAGCTCGAGTCAGAATTCATTTTATTGCCTCTCGTTATTATGAGATGTTCTCTAGTCAGTAGTTTGAGACCTTGTTTTGATGCCAACTTCCAACGTCAGTGACAGAGACGAGCAACAACAAAACAAAACCCCACACCGTGTCCCCTCCCAGCTCAGGAGCGTTCCCCGAGCAGGCTGCACCTCTTGGGCAGTTGTGATGTTGAACGAGATTTGATTTTAAAAGAAGCTTTTTATAGAGGTGCAGAGTGCAAGGAAACAAAAGCTCCCTCCTATACATAATGGTCTTGTTAGTATGACGTGGAGATCATTGAGGGCGGCGCAGCTTTGACGGTCCCATTTAGCTCTGTCCCATTCATATTCATTGTGCTTTTTTCATTCTGGGACACCCTGCCATGGGCGATCTGAAGCAATAGAGAGAGAGAGAGAAAAAAAACACTTACATCGCAACGAGCAAACATTTTAATGATAGAATGCGAATTGGTCCAGACCCTAAAGTTTGTGATTCAGATAAACTAGAAGTTATCATTGTACGAGATGGCGCATAACGAAGCCATTTAGCAAAATACAGACCGTTTGATCTCAATGTTAATTTATATTCGAGTTCTAATACAGTAGATTCCATCTATTCAATGTTACCATAAGAGCCATCACTAATAACGTTCTATTATCGTTTAAACCACGCGATTACTGACATGCAACTCGAAGAAAATGTGTACAAATGACCCACTCCTGCTTCCTATATGGTGTAAATAAAAGATGCGTCTCTGTCTTGAATGAGATTGTTAAGGAAACGCCTGACTTATTTCGGTGATTATTCAAGCAACCGAACGTGCTATGGGGGAACTGATTCCATTAAAATCTTTGTTGTGAGATATCGGTTCGACTGAGGAGCTGGGACATTTTGGGAAGAAGCGAGGGCTTGTAGAGCCTGTGGGCGAGAGATGCGAGTGAAACAAGGATCCAGAGAAAGTGAAACACACCGCCTCCCAGCGACAGAAAACCGCATAACCTTTGAGGGAAAAAGCGTGGAGTAGCGCATTTGAGAAACCTTACAAAACTTATAGTCCTCGCATGCTCCAGCAGCCGAGTCATTGACTCTGCGAATACCTTATTTGCTAAGGGTCTCAATAGTGAGACAATCTGTATGTAAATTGGGACCTGTTATTGAGAAATAGGTTACAACACAAATACAAGTTGAATCAACTGATTTATCTGAAAATATTGTGTAGACAGTTCGCTCCGCTTTGTTAAAAAAAGGTATTGTCACTAGTTTCGTTGTTCAAAAGTTAGTTGATTTCTGTGCACCGCATTTTTTGCTGTTGTTCTGCTCAGAATTGACCAGAACCCCGATACGGTACTGTAAACTGTCTACTGACTATGGGAAGGTATATTTCACTCCAGGCGGAGGGCAGGGTAAATGACCAGAGCGTCAACCAGATGTGTGTAGCTTGAGATCCCATTCGGTTATTGTAAAACAGTTAATTGGTTAAATGAGTCATCGTACTTTCTAGGTAGTGCATTAACCTCATAAATTTAACGATCATCGGTCGGTCACCAAAGCCAGTCTGCTCAGCAGTTAGTCATAGTAGCTATACAGTTAGCAAGGGCGTGCGGCGATTTCTGAATATTCTCTTCAGACTGCAAACGATCTTTAAATTGCTTTCAAAATCGAATATTCTCATGGCTACGGAAAGAGAAGAAAGTTCTCACCCAGAGCATTTGGGATAGTCGAACTCGGCTCTTATGGATGTGCACTTGCTCTCGGTTGTGTGTGCATCTTCGCTTGAACGTGTGTTTGTTTCAGCGTGTATATGGTGCCTGTATAATTGTGTTTATTAATTGTGTTTGTGTGGACATGTGACTGTAGTATAAATCTGTGTGGTTTGTTAGACGTGTCTGTGCTTTCACTAACGCATAATTAAAAGGTAAGCGTACACTATGGGGAATAGGATTGTCAGATTTCCCCTGGGCCTTCATTCATTTTTACAATAAACAATCAGACAGGGGGAAATTAAAGAAAGCAAACGCAAACTGTGTTGCCAATCCTCTGAGAAAACAGGAAATCTACATTTCCAAAAGCCCAAGCATTCACAATTTCATATCTGAGTGATAACAAATAAATTAAATGCTTAAACTGCTCTAATATCAGGCATTGAATATTTCCAATTCCTCAAAATCACACAACACCAGCTAGTTCCGAAAGTGCTTCCAAGTGAAACTGTTGGACTATAACCTGCTGTTGTGTGATTTTTAACTTTGTACATCCCAGTCCAAGACCGGCACCCCCACATCAAGAGTGAATGTGCGCGGTCGGTTGAAACTGGATTTCACAATTTCAGCCCAAACTGGCTTTCTGAGTGGAATGAATAAATTAAGTCCCGGAACAAAAACAGAAGTTGCTGGAAAAGCTCAGCAGGTTCTGAGGAAAGGTCACCGCAACCGAAACGTTAACTCTGATTTCTCCGCACAGATGCTGCCAGACCTGCTGAGCTTTTCCAGCAACTTCTGTTTTTGCTTCTGATTCACAGCATCCGCAGCTCTTTCGGTTTTTATTTATGATGTGGAGGTGCCGGTGTGGGACTGGAATGGATAAAGTTAAAAATCACACAACACCAAGTTATTGTCCAACAGGTTGATTTGGAAGCACAGTACTAGCTTTCGGCGCGCTGCTCCTTCGTCAGGCAGCTAGTGGGGCAATATGATTTTGTGCCATAAAGTCGGTGTCTTATGTTCCTGCCCTGACGAAGGAGCAGCGCCCCGAAAGCTTCCAAATAAACCTGTTGATTTTTATTTAGTAAACTAAAGCCCGGGGTTTGGTTTAAGTTCCGGAGGTAAGGGGTGGTGTTTTTCCTTGTCAAGCTTGCAACAATATGACTAGCTCTCTACTGCTCACTGACGAGCCGACCTTACTCTCTGACTAGTCATAGTTCACCACGATTCACTGACTAACTCAAATGATCCGATGACTATCCGTAAGGACTGGCTGACGAGCTCTCTGTAACTCACTGGCCAGCTACTACAGCACACTGACCATCTCCAACTTCTCACTGACCAGCCAACTCCCCCAGTCCTGAAGAAAAAAACGATTGGCCGTCTATATTCCCCTCAGCAGAGAAAAGTTTTATTGTCAGTTATTTTTCAAGTGGCTAATTCTCACCGAAATAGGAAGGGCTACAAGACGCAAAACTTCTGAATCCAGTTAGGCAAAAGTGAGGACTGCAGATGCTGGAAACCAGAGTCTAGGGTGGTGCTGGAAAAGCACAGCAGGTCAGGCAACGCCCGAGGAGCAGGAAATAGACGTTTCGAGCAAAAGCCCTTCATCAGGAACCTTCTGAATCCAGTGTTTGTCCAGTGGCACTGTTGAAATGGAGAAGGTGGTCAGAGTCTTGGGCAATATTACCGTATTCGAATTACTGATCAGAGGTCCATATACCAATAACCTCCGTTTACACACGTAATCTCGACCCGATTCGCTTTGTATTGACAAATGCTATAAAATGCTCGTCGGAAGCTCGACAGTCTCATTCAGTTCATGACCGGTAAATGTGTTTGGTAAATCAAGTTTAGTCTCTCGTCAGTATAAGTTTCTGTTAAGTCTATTCAAGTTTGAGATAGACGGATTTTTAATCAGTAAGGGTAGCAGGAGCTAAGGGGATAAGGCAGGAAAGTGGATTTGAGGATTATCAGATCAACCAGGATCTCATTGAATGGCGGAGCAGACTTGATGGGCCGAATGGACCACTTCACATCCTACATCGCATTTCCTGGTCCGTTGAGATCTCTTGTTCATGTCTTTTCTTTGGTAAATTGAAGTAACGTTTGAAATTAAAATCAAGGAAGTGCCCAGTCGGTGTTAGCTATATATTTCACAGCAACAATCTGTTCGTGAGCAACCAAAATAAGGCATTCTTAATGGAAATCTGCTACACACAAATTCGTAATTATCTGATACTTGGCTGGCTTATAGATTAACTCCAGATCACAGGCAGAACAATTATTTCGTTTAATAATTATTTTATATCTCTTTTATGTTGGGTGATCTACACGGTCCTTTAAGGTGTTGTTGGTAGTCCATGTGCAATCTCCTTGGATCCTTTAGGAAGATGTAGATGATTAACCCGCAAGGAATTAAACAGGATCACTTTCAGTTGCATGCCTTTTGTCTTGTCAGTGGCAATAAATAAGTGGCAATTCGGATTTCTTTCAAATTATTTGTCTAGCCTAATCTACTGCATGCCTAGGAAGGTAAGGCCTCGTGAATGCAAACATGAGTTTACAGTCTAGGTTTTGTTGAAAATTACTGTGCGTTTGTCAGCGAACTCAAAATGTAACATAACTTGCACTTAAATCGCACATGTGGGAGGAAAAAAAGTACCAATAAATTCGTAAGGGGCGATGGAGTTTGCAAATGAGCCTGTGATGTTTTAGCTGTCGGAGTTTGCCGGCGCTGTAGCGAAAGTGATTGAAATGCGTACAATGTTTAAACCTGAGCTGGGTGTCGCGTTGCTGAGGCGGCGCTGTCTCTCGCAGGCGTGCTGAAAACACACAAACACACACAAAAGACACAAAACGGGCGGGGGTGGAGGGATCCCTCGCCTCCCCTTTTCTCTCTTGGTGGCTTTTGAAAGTGTAAAGCTTTGAATACCAATTGCTTGAACTGGACATATGTGAATCTCCTCTAATCCTACTAATCTGGACTTCTTTGTAAGAGTGGGTAGCACACACAGATCTGAGGTTATGTGGCCCAGGATCTGTAAAATCTTTTAAGAGTGGCGCAGTGTGAGACAGCTACCAAGGGGAGAGAGTTTATGGGAGGGATGCTGCTGGAATCTCCATCACCTCCCCCTCGGCCAGGAGATGAGGAAATCTTCTCGCCAACTCGCAGCTAGCCCAGGAAAGGAAATCGACTCAGCGGGAAAGCCCGTCCCAGATTGCACGCTACACAATTCCAGTACACAGCCCCAAGGAAGCTTGGTGCTGGCTGTTTGGGGAAATTGTTGTGCTGGAGGGAACGGTGCGGCCGGCAGGAGGAACACAAAGAAATTTAACACAAATCTGTGGCACAGAGACAGTGGTCGTCAACCTGTGTATTTGAACCAGTTAACCCAGCTTAAAGTGAAATAGGATAGTCTTTCATCAGTGGGGAGACAATCCAAATCATGCATCGAAATTGGGCAATATCTGGAGTTGTAGAGTATCATTGTATTCTGTTAAATCAGTTGGTGTGCAATAAACTGCAATTAAAACTAATCTCCAAGCACATAATATTCCACTGCAATTACAACAATCTCTGCATTACAGTAAATGGTACAAACAGCCAGAGAACCAGTGTCGCCCACATCCCCTGCATGAACGAATAAAACAAAAAGGTTTTCCAAAGCTTCCAAAACAATATGAACCAAACTATTATGTAAAGGATGCGAACAGTCGCCGACTGGGATCTACTGAGGCGCACCCGACTTCACTCACGTTAATGAGGTTATGAAAGCGTTGATGCCTACAATTCAGATGGAAGTATGAAAGATTGCAAACGCTGCCTAAGCCAAATACTATGCTGTTAATAGATTCACTCCACCAAACCCCATCCCTCAAAAAAATCAGCAAGACTGCAACATTTAATGTTAAGACGTCAAACATATTGAAATGTTCACAATTCACATTGAATTCGCTTCATGTTATATTAATATGTCACACAGATCTGGCAACAATCTGCCTGCTGCTTTAATGCTAATGTATTCGATTTTTGTAATTCAAATAACTTGCTGAAGCTGCAATTTGATTCCTTCAGAACTTATAGAGTTCCCATTCTTAAAGTCTCATTGCAGATTACCGACTCAAAACCAAAATATAACTCTGCCTTAAATCATCTCATTGACTAATCTCTTGAAATAAACTTTCACCCCCACATTACAGATCAGATGGATTCAGAGTGAGCTTGCCAATTAGATACAAATTGGCCTCAGGGCAGGAGACAGAGGGTGGTAGTGGAGGGTTTTTTTCAGACTGGAGGCCTGTTACCAACAATTTTCCATAGGGATTGATGATGAAAAGAAAAGGTGTGCCAGGATGTTTCTAGGAATGGAAGGTTTGAGATGGAAAAATAGACTGAAAAGACTGGGACTTCTTTCACTGAAGTAGAGAAGGTTGAGGTGTGACCTTATTGAGGTTTATAACATCATGAGAGGCAAAGGTAAGGCGAATGATGAGGAATATTTGCCTAGTGTGGGGGAGATCAGGCATATTTAATGGTGAGACGAGAAAGATTTTAAAGACATAATGGGCAATTTGTTTACACAGAGAGTGGTTGTGTGTGGAATGAACTTCCAGAAGAAGTGGTGGATTTAAAAGATATTTAGATAAGTACATGAATAAAAAAAGTTTGGAGGCCAAGCACAAGCAAGTGGGACTAGTTTGTTTTGGGATTATAGTCAGCACGGACTGGTTGGATCGAAGGATCTGTTTACACACTGTATGACTCTATAACTATAACAGGCTAATTGAGGTCACAATAAGCTGTTACTGAAACAGTAAATAAAACTTACAGACTTCTCATCAAAACAGCATGTACATGACTATAAAGACTTAACAGAGGTTGATAAAAAGATAAAATTAAATATTTAAGGCAGTTAGGAGGAGAGTAATTATAACGGAAGCACTGAATGAGGGGTGGAAGTTCACACCTTCTAACCTAGTAATTAAACCCACAACTAGTCTTTTTTTATTTGCTCTCTTGGTCACAGAAAATGCTTTTCACAGGCAGTCCGGAACTTCTGAAAAGTGAAAAGAACACTCTGGAGTATTCTCAGGACAGTATTATCTTCCATTATTTTAAAATAATTTAAGAAAGTGGAGCAGAATTAGATCTTTTCCCTATTCAAGCTTGTCCCACCATTAGATAAGATCATAGCTGATCTGATCTGATTGTGGACTCAATATCACTTTTCTCATTACCCTGAACGCTCTTGTCAATCAAACATTCTGCCTTACTCAGCCTCAAATATGGTCAAAGTTCCAGCCTCCACTTCTGTCTTTGCAAGAGAATTCCAAAGTCTACTGACCCTCAGAAAGTAATTCTTCTTCATATCCATTTTAATAGGAAGACTTTTAAATGATTTCTCCTGGATCTAAGTCCTCTATGTGAGGAAAGGTCCTCAATATTTACACTGTCAAGCTCCCTTAGAATCTTATATACTTCAATTAGGTCACCTCTCATTTTTCCAAACTCCAATTAATTCAAGCCCAATCTGTTCAACCTCTCCTGGTAAGATAAACCCCTCATTCCAAGAGTAGTGTGTTCATACAGTTGATTTCAATGATATGTTTCCATCAGTTGGGCCCTCGCTGCTAAGTCCCTTGGATTACTGCACATATCTAAATATTCTTAAACATGCAGAGACCTACAGGCATCTAAACAATCAAAGTGCAAGTAATTAAATCAAAATATTATTCGTGATAAAGGTGTATGATTTATTGCAGATTACTCTAATGTGTACAAGAGATTGGGGCAATAGAGATTCTGAAACAGTACACTAGACAGAGGGGCTTAGAGAGGTAGGTAAAAACAATGATTGCAGATGCTGGAAACCAGATTCTAGATTAGAGTGGTGCTGGAAAAGCCCAGCAGTTCAGGCAGCATCCGAGGAGCAGGAAAATTGATGTTTCGGGCAAAAGCCCTTCATCAGGAATAGAGGGGATTAGAGAGGTAAGCAAAAGTGAGTCCATGAAGAGATTTTAAAAAGTTAAAATTTGAATCAGAGAATGGAGAAGGAAGGAGGTGTCAAAAATCAATAAAGCAAACAATTGATGATGGGTGAGTGGATGCACTATGACATAAGACATGCACTAACCAATTTCAATGAACTGAAGTTTCCTGAGCATACGGGATAGGAGCTTGACGAGTAGACCATTATGATAGTTCAGCCAGGTGAAGTCAAGGGCATCAAGGAGAGTTTCAGCAGTGGATGATCTAAGTAGTAATGAAAAAGAGTGATCCTATGAAGGTCTAATTAGTACAATCTTTCAGACAAAGAGTACACATGATTCAACCATGATTCAACATTGCAAAAAAACCTAAGACAATGACCAGCAAATGGAATAGCATTATTAGATGGATATTGAGCTTTTAGGCATGAGCAAAGATCATGGCTTCAATCTTCTTAATGTCTAAATCAACTAAATTGCAGCTCATTTAAGTTGAGCAGCATGACAATATAGAAGCTATGAAGAGGTCAAGTGAGCTAATTAAGAGGTGGATCTGGATGTTTTCAATGTTAATGTAACATCTGAATCCAGATATTGTTCCATGTATATGAGGAAGAAGAGGATAAGAATGCACCTTGGCAGGACTCTGAGGGTAACACTATGAAAGCTAGAAGAGGAGTCATTGTTAGAAATGTTTTGGTGATTGTGAGATAAGAATAGAATTAGGTGAAGTCATGGTGTGGCCAAAAACATCAAATGTTGCAGAGTAGTCAAAAGGTAAAGGAGGAAAATGCAGTCATAATCTCAAATTTGCAACTTTGGTTAGATGGAATTGCAAAGCATGTGTCATGTAGAAATAGTGAACTGAGGCCAAACAGTTTTTGCCAGTGCTTACATTCTGCTTGAGAATCCACCTATAATTTCTTATCTAATTCTACTGGCAAAACCCTATTCCTTTCTCCAACGTATCTTTAGTCAGTTTTTCCTTAAATGCATCTGTACTATTTGCCTGAATGACATCATGTTATACTGGGATCCATGTTCTCAGTTCCATTAGTAAATAAATTTAGACTGAATCCCTTTTATATTTGATGACTTTCTTTTGTTATAATCATGGTAAAATTCAGATGCAAATTTTGAAAAACACAGAGAGCATTTTGAGGTGGGGGTGGTGGGGGGACTGGGACCCAGGGAGATAGTGAGGAAAGAGATCAATCTGAGACTGGTACAACTGAGAACAGAAGTGAGTCAAACAGTCAGGGCAGGCAGGGACAAGGTAGGACGGATAAATTAAACTGCATTTATTTCAATGCAAGAGGCCTAACAGGGAAGGCAGGTGAACTCAGGACATGGTTAGGAACATGGGACTGGGATATCATAGCAACTACAGAAACAAGGCCCAGGCCTGGACAGGACTGGCAGCTTAATGTTCCAGGATAAAAGTGCTACAGAAAGGATAGAAAGGGAGGCAAGAGAGGAAGGGGAGTGGCATTTTTGATAACGGATAGCATTACAGCTGTGCTGAGGGAGAATATTCCCAGAAATACGTCCAGGGAAGTTATTTGGGTGGAACTGAGAAATAAGAAAGGGATGATTACCTTGTTGGGATTGTATTATAGACCCCCTAATAGTCAGAGGGAAATTGAGAAACAAATTTGTAGGAGATGTCAGTTATCTGTAAGAATAATAGGGTGGTTATGGTAGGGGATTTCAACTTTCCAAACATAGATTGGGACTGCCATAGTGTTAAGGGTTTAGGTGGAAAGGAATTTGTTAAGTGTGTACAATAAAATGTCCTGATTCATTATGTGGATGCACCTACTAGAGAAAGTGCAAAACTTGACCTACTCTTGGGAAATAAGGCAGGGCTGGTAACTGAGGTGTCAGTGGGAGAGCACTTTGTGGACAGCGAACATATTTCTATTCGTTTTAAAATAGTGGTGGAAAAGAATAGACCAGATCTAAAAGTTGAAGTTCTAAATTGGAGAAAGGCCAATTTTGATGGTATTAGGCAAGAACTTTCAAAAGCTGATTAGGGGCAGATGTTCGCAGGTAAAGGGATGGCTGGAAAATGGGAAGTCTTCAGAAATGAGATAACGCGTGTCCAGAGAAAGTATATTCCTGTTAGGGCGAAGGGAAAGGCTTGTAGGTACAGGGAATGCTGGATGACTAAAGAAATTGAGGGTTTGGTTAAGAAAAAGAAGGAAGCATATGTTAGGTATAGACAGGATAGATCGAATTAAGCCTTAGAAGAGTATAAAGGCAGTAGGAGTATACTTAAGAGGGAAATCAGGAGGGCAAAAAGGGAACACGAGATAGCTTTGGCAAATAGAGTTAAGGAGAATCCAAAGGGTTTGTACAAATACATTAAAGACAAAAGGATAACGAGGGAGAGAATAGGGCCTCTCAAGATCAGCAAGGCAGCCTTTGTGTGGAGCCAGACGAGATGGGGGAGATAATAACGGAGTATTTTGCATCAGTATTTACTGTGGAAAAGGACATGGAAGATACAGAATGTAGGGAAATAGATGGTGACATCTTGAAAAATGCCCATATTACAGAGGAGGAAGTTCTGGACATCTTGAAACACATAAAAGTGGATAAATGCCCATGGACCTGATCAGGTGTACCCTAGAAATCTGTGGGAAGCTAGGGAAGCGATTGCAGGGTCTTTTACTGAGATATTTGTATCATCGGTAGTCACAGGTGAGGTGCCGGAAGACTGGAGGTTGACTAACGTGGTGCCACTGTTTAAGAAAGGTGGTAAGGACAAGCCAGGGAACTATAGACCAGTGAGCCTGACATCAGTGGTGGGCAAGTTGTTGGAGGGAATCCTGAGGGACAGGATGTACATGTATCTGGAAAGGCAAGGACTGATTAGGAATAGTCAACATGACTTTATGCATGGGAAATCATGTCTCACAAACTTGATTGAGTTTTTTGAAGAAGTAACAATGAGGATTGATGAAGGCAGGGTGGTAGATGTGATCTATATGGACTTCAGTACAGCATTTGACAAGGTTCCCATGGGAGACTAATGAGCAAAGTTAGATCTCATGGCATACAGGGAGAATTCGCCATTTGGTTACAGAACTGGCCCAAAGGTAGAAGACAGAGGGTGGTGGTGGAGGGTTGTTATTCAGACTGGAGGCCTGTGACCAGTGGAGTGCCACAAGGATCGGCGCTGGGCCCTCTACCTTTATCATTTACATAAATGATTTGCATGTGAGCATAAGAGGTATAGTTAGTAAGTTTGCAGATGACACCAAAATTAGAGGTGTAGTGGACAGCAAAGAAGGTTACCTCAGATTACAACAGGATCTTAATCAGATGGGCCAATGGGTTGAGAAGTGGCAGATGGGTTTTAAATTAGATAAATGTGAGATGCTGCATTTTGGGAAAGCAAATGTTAGCAGGACTTATACACTTAATGGTAAGGTCCTAGGGAGTGCAGGTTCATAGCTCCTTGAAAATGGAGTCACAGGTGGATAGGATGGTGAAGAAGTTGTTTGGTATGCTTTCCTTTATTGGTCAGACTATTGAATACAGGAGTTGGGAGGTTATGTTGCAGCAGTCCAGGACATTGGTTAGGCCACTGTTGGAATATTGTGTGCAATTCTGGTCTCCTTCCTATCGGAAAGATGTTGTGAAACTTGAAAGGGTGGAGAAAAGATTTACAAGGATGTTGCCAGGGTTGGAGGATTTGAGCTACAGGGAGAGGCTGAACAGGCTGGGGCTGTTTTTCCTGGAGAGTCAGAGGCTGAGGAGTGACCTTATAGAGGTTTATAAAATCATGAGGCGCATGGATCGGATAAATAGGCAAAGTCTTTTCCCTGGGGTGGGGGAGTCCAGAACTGGAAGGCATAGGTTTTGGGTGAGAGGGAAAAGATATAAAAGAGACCTAAGAGGCAATGTTTTTATGCAGAGGGTGATGCATGTATGGAATGAGCTGCCAGAAAAAGTGGTGGAGGTTTATACAATTGCAACATTTAAGAGGCATCTGGAGGGTATATGAATAGGAAGGGTTTAGAGGGAAATGGGTTGGGTGCTGGCAGGTGGGACTAGATTAGGTTGGGATATCTGGTCAGCATGGACAAGTTGGACCAAAGGGTCTGTTTCCATGCTGTACATCTCTATGACTCTGTGCGCTATGACATTTGGAATGGATGTAAAATTTAAAGGGAGAGTAACAATTATAGTTAAGTCTAAGAATAATTCGGCATTTCAATTTGCTGCCAGACCTTAACAAAAAGAAGATGAAACTAAGAAATGACAACAACAAAAGAAGAGAAAATAAATCTTCAAGCTCCATAGATGGTTCTGTTCTGTAGTGAAGTGATGGAAAATACAATATCTGGACCCTCGGTTTACTGCAACTGAAATTGAGACAATGATGTAAGAATGATTGTCACCATTTGCACCTCAATGGGTTAGTGTTACAGATTCTGCATGTGCTATGTGAGGCTTTATTCATATACATCTTTCAAATGTAGAACATGTGAAATTAATACCCTTTGAATTGTGAAAATCTATTTCTGGATTGTAGGATCACTAGCAAGACTAGCATTTGGTATATCAATGATGGAGGAAATGGAGGTTTAAACTAATGGATGAGGTGTCTATCAAGTGGATATTTTGTTGTGATTGTAAAGCTTATAAAGCATTGATTTAACTGAACCCACTTGCCTCTCACCCTGAAAGTGTTGGAGAGACTTTGGGGTGCAAGAAGCTGAATCACTCTCTACAGACATTCCAGTTTCTGATCTGCTCCAATGGGCAGGGCATTTATGAAGTTTAGGTTAGTGTGGTGCTGGAAAAGCACAGCGGGTCAGGCAGCATCCGAGGAGCAGGAAAATCGATGTTTCAGGCAAAAGCCCTTCATCAGGATGCTGCCTGACCTGCTGCGCGTTTTCAGCACTACTCTAATCTAAACGCTGGTTTCCAGCATCTGCAGTCCTCACTTTTGCCTAAGGTATTTATGAAGTTGATCCAATTGAGTTACTGGTGATTTGCACCCTTCCTGAATCATGTTGATGGTGGGAGTTTCAGTGAAGACAATATCATTGGATGTCAAGGGAAAATAGCTAGACTCTCTCTTCAGGGAAGGTAATTATTTGGCAATGTTCCACATCAGTCCTAAACAGAACATAGTCCAGGTATTGCTGCAAATGGCATGGACTGCTTCATTATCAGCAAATACCTCATTTCTGAAATAATGTTGGAGGAAAAATGAACAAAATAACTGAAGATGGTTCTACTTAAGATGTATTTAGGTTATTCCTGCATTGGTGACCTGGATTGATGTAATCAGCCTTAAACAAAACAAGAGTATCTGTAATAGGCATCACTGTAGTCACTGGAAACACCGAACTCTAATAATTTAAGTTTTACTCGGAATCCTTTATGCCAACTTGCTTGAATCTTGCTTTGATGTCTAGGGAGTCACTCACCTCACCTCTGCAACTTAGGACATGCTAATATTGGAGCCAATGCTGTAAAGTTTCACTTATCTTGGCATAAGTGAAACTAAAATCAGGAGTCAGTATTTTTAAATAATTAATTTATAGATAGAGAGTGTCATAGGATAGGTCAGTATTAATTGCCCATCGCTAATTGTCCTTGAGAAGGTGGTGTTGGTGGTGAGATGCCTTCCCGAGTAGCTCCAGGTCATGAGGTTTGCGTCGACCCACAATGCTGTTAGGGAGGAAATTACAGGATTTTGATGCAGCAACAATGAAGGAATGGCAACATTGCTCCAAAGGAAATTTGTATATGACTTGAAGGAGAACTTCCAAGTGGCGGTGTTCCCATATATCTATTAGTTTTGCTACTCCTGTCCTTCTCGGTACTAAAGGTTATGGGTTTGGAAGATGCTGTCCAAGAAATCTTGGTGAGTTGTTACAGCATATCTTGTAGATGGTACACACTGCTGCCACTGTGCATAGGTGGTGGAGGGAATGAGTGCTAAAGGTTTTAGATGAGCTGTCAGGCCTTAGCATTTTTAGACATGGACAGCTTCAGTATCTGAGGAATTATGAATTGGTCTGTGCATTATGCAATCATCAATGGACATTTCCACATCTGAAGGAATGTCATTGATGAAGTAGCTGAAGATGATTGAGCTGAGGGTAATACCCGGAGGTAGCCTTATAGAGCTGTCCTGTTACCGAAATAATTTAACTTCAACAAATACAAACATCTTCTTTTGTGCTAGGAATGATTCCAACCAGAGGGGAGTCTTCCTCCTGATTCCCACCGACTAAAGTTTTCTTAGGGCACCTTGATGCCATAGTCAAATGCTCCCTTAATGTGAAGGGGAGTCACTTTCACTTCCCTACTTTAGTGCAGAGCTTTTCCCTATGTTTGGATCAAAGACCAGTGGAATCCAAACTGAGCACCAATGAGCAAATTTTGTTGAGTAAGTGCCACTTGATGGGACTGTTCATGATCTCTTGCAATACTTTGCGGATGATTGAAAGTAGACTGATGGGGCAGTAATTGGTGGGGTTGGATTTCTCCTGTCTTTTTTGGACAGGTCATATCTGGGCAATTTTCTACATTGTCTGGTAGATTTCAATGTTGTAACCATACTGGAAAAGTTTAGGAGCTAAGGGCACTACAACTAGATGGTGTTGATCTGATAACTGCTGTTGTGTTCAGAGCATAGAATCATGGAATCCCTGGAGTGTGGAAAGAGTCATTCAGTCCATCAAGTCTGCACCAACCTTCCAAAAAGCATGCCACCCAGATTCAGTCCCTTACCCTATTCACTTAACCCTGCATTTCCCATGGCTAATCCACTTAGCCTGCGAATCACTGGACACCACAGGGCAATTTACCATGGCCAATCCACCTCAACTGCACATCTTTGTACAGTGGGAGGCAACTACAGCATCTAGCAGAAACCCAAATAGACATGGGGAAAATGTGCAAGCTCCACACAGACAGTTACCCAAGGCTAGAATCAAACTCAGGTCCCTGCGCTGTGAGGCAGTCACCTCAGCACAGTCAGCTGTTTCTTAATGTCACAACCAAAAAGTCAAATTGGCTGAAAATTGGCTTCTGTAATACTAGGGGAGGCCTCAAATGATCATTCACTTCTGGCTGAAGATGGATGCAAATGCTTCAGTCTTGTTTGTTTCTTTCATATGTTTATCTTCTTCGAAGGCTGTACCTTTGAAAGGAGTGTACTGTAGATGTTTAAGGGCCTATCCTTACTGTTTGTAAATTCAATGAATGCAGTTGAAGCTTTAGTTTATTTGGTGAAACTGAAAAAAAAGGAGAATTAAAGCATTCATTTTTAAAATGTTTAATTCGGATAAATGCGAGGTGCTGCATTTTGGGAAAGCAAATCTTAGCAGGACTTATACACTTAATGGTAAGGTCCTAGGGAGTGTTGCTGAACAAAGAGACCTTGGAGTGCAGGTTCATAGCTCCTTGAAAGTGGAGTCGCAGGTAGATAGGATAGTGAAGAAGGTATGCTTTCCTTTATTGGTCAGAGTATTGAGTACAGGAGTTGGGAGGTCATGTTGCGGCTGTACAGGACATTGGTTAGGCCACTGTTGGAATATTGCATGCAATTCTGGTCTCCTTTCTATCGGAAAGATGTTGTGAAACTTGAAAGGGTTCAGAAAAGATTTACAAGGATGTTGCCAGGGTTGGAGGATCTGAACTATAGGGAGAGGCTGAACAGGCTGGGGCTGTTTTCCCTGGAGTGTCGGAGGCTGAGGGGTGACCTTATAGAGGTTTACAAAATTTTGAGGGGCATGGATCGGATAAACAGGCAAAGTCTTTTCCCTGGGATCGGGGAGTCCAGAACTAGAGGGCATAGGTTTAGGGTGAGAGGGGAAAGATATAAAAGAGACCTAAGGGGCAACGTTTTCACGCAGAGGGTGGTGCATGTATGGAATGAGCTGCCAGAGGATGTGGTGGAGGCTGGTACAATTGCAACATTTAAGAGGCATTTGGCTGGGTATATGAATAGGAAGGGTTTGGAGGGATATGGGCTGGGTGCTGGCAAGTGGGACTAGATTGTGTTGGGATATCTGGTCGGCATGGACGGGTTGTACCGAAGGCTCTGTTTCCATGCTGTACATCTCTATGACTCTATGACTCTAAAATATAAGCATGCATGTGAGTTCATGGCAGAATCGGCGAAACACATAGAGACTTATGGTAGGCAGCAATTCAAGTTAAATTAATGATGGAAGTTTGTTTGAAGAATCAAATATATATACAGTGCATACCATACATCATGGTATAAGATGAAACCATGACAGGGAGATGTGTGGGCTGAGGAGTCCAAGTTGCCTCCACCTGTCATATTGTCACCAAATACATCTGCAGTTCCTGGCATGCCTACCTTGCAATGAACCTGAGAAGCTGGAGGGGCAGCTTCTGAATCAGCCCAGAGTCAGTTGGAGGTCCTTGCCATCTGGTTTAAGGACATAGACAGCCAACCTGCGCCATCAGTAAAGCACTGATAGTTAAGACCATTTTCTGGCATCAGACTGGCACTGACATCCCCAATAACTGGAGGAAAATATCAAAGAACGTGTACCTTAAACTATGTGGTGCTGGAAAAGCACAGCTGGTCAGGCAGCATCCAAGAAGCAGGACAGTCAACGTTTCAATCATATTCCTGATGAAGAGCTTATGCTCGAAACATTGACTCTCCTGCTCCTCAGACGCTACCTGATTGGCTGTGCTTCTCCAGCACCACATTTTTTAACTCTGATCTCCAGCATCTGCAGTCCTCACTTTCTCCCTTGCACCTGTAACTGTTGACAATAGGCAGAGAACTGACTATTCTCTCCAGCCTATGCTTGCAAAGCTCAGAATGCAATATCCAATGTTAAATGTGAGTCTGTGATCAGAAAACACTTGCTGAATAATCCTGAACGTGTTAAGCATAACACTAATAACCAATTTAAAATGATCATTCAGACTGGCAGTGTAGCTCACCTCTGCCTGTTAGAAGCTACATGTGTTGACCAATATTTTGTATGAAAGATAAACCTGTCTCGGCATTGTGCCTTTTTGAATTAAACAAAAGCATGGAACCAATAGCTGATTGATGCAATCTCCATGGAAAAACCTTGACCAATCAGAGTCTACCTTTCAACTGATCAGTAACTGAAGTGATTGATTAGATTAGATTCGATTCCTATAGTGTGGAAACATGCCCTTCAGCCCAACCAGTCCACACCGACCTTCTGAAGAGTAACACACCCAGACCCATTTCCCTCTGACTAATGTACCTAAAACTATGGGCAACCTAGCATTGCCTGTTCACCTGACCTGCACATCTTTGGACTGTGGGAGGAAACCCACGCAGACATGGGGAGAAACTCCACACAACAGTCACCTGAGGCTGGAATCAAACCTGAGACCCTGGTGCTGTGAGGCAGCAGTGCTAACCACTGAGCCACCGTGCTATCCCTTTCCTCATTCACTATAATTTGTTACTGTCTGAAATTTGGCATTCTTGCAAATATCCTGGTGAATGCATGATGAAAGGTTTTCCCAGCATGACTCTTTTTCAGCAAAGACTCAAGTTCTGTACTCCCAAATTGTGATCAGTATAAACTGGACATGTTTAAAACTTATTTCTTTTAAGACTATGAGTCCAATTCTCCTTTTAATCCATTTGGGTGCACTGGACTGCCTACATGCAACACAGAAACGGGATCTGGTTAGAAAGAATCATGTGCTTGCAGAACAATCTATCTAATATTCTATTCTTTTAACATAATAAACAGTAAACTGAATTTCCAAGCTTGGTTTTCTAGTATGTGCTATGTCCAGGACATTCAATTCTCTCAAGTGCAGACAGCAGTAAGAATTTTGACAGTGTTGCTAAAGAAGTAGGTGAATAGGAGAATAAACACAAAGAACTGCAGATGCTGGACATTTGAAACAAAAACAGAGAATGCTAGAGAAACAGAACATGTCTGGCAGCATCTGCAGAGAGAAAAATGGATTTAATGTTTTAAGTCCAGTGACCCTTTGTCAATGAATAGGAGGACTGGTTAAGCCACTCATTGCAACTTTGGCTGCTTCCTGTCAACATCAAGTTTGTTATGGATAACTAGAAAGTGTCTTTATGTGCATCTTCAGGTAGATATCAGTATCACTAAATATACAGCTCAGTTTCCCAATTTCTTCTGAGGCTACAAGTTACAATGATGAATTTAGAGGTCAAGGCATAGAAGGATTTGGACTCTCATGTACCACTAACCATCTCCCAATCTGAAACATCCAGGATATTTTATTGGTTCCTTTTATTTTTCTGACCTTGCTCCCAAAGCTACTTATCTTAAGTAGCAGTAAAAAGTCATCAGGCTTGATTTCATGATTATACTGGCTGTCAAAGATCTGCTGGAATTTGAAAGCTGCAGACACACGTCACTTAATCTTGAGAGTTTTAGTTCCTCATCACTGTCCTTGTGTGGAGTAGGAATATTTCTCAATCCATTATAAAACACTATGGAATCCTAATGTACAGTTAGCATCAAACATCGAATTTACAGTACTCCGACACATTCTCACACATGCTCAAGTGGAATATAGTGAAAAGGTCACAGATTTTCTGTCAGGTGATATTTAGCTCTTTTTATGATTCATATAATTATCCCGGAAATTTTAGGAACATCATAGTGCATATGGAAAAATGTTTTGAAACCCAAAAACAGGTTAGATTTTCTACCAAAGGCTGTAAGAGCGCAGTGTGAATCTTGTTAAAGAACAGTAAGAGAGCTATTTTGATGCATGAACCTCTTATGAAACTTCATTAATAAGTAGTTTGTTTTTTTAGCAAGCAATGTAGAGTCAATTCCTGATATGAAAGTTAGAGTAGGCACCTAGCCTGCTCTTCTGAGCCTTTGTATTGACCAGGTTCCCCAACATCTCAGTATATGTTCTGTGAGCAGCAACTGCTTGCATCCTTTGTCACTGGAAATGGGCATCAGGCACTCACCAGCATTACCACATCCTCATGGCACATCTCCAACTTGCTTACAAACAGTTTCCACTTCAGTACAGTATGTTGGACCTCACTGACGTCTTTTATTGCACCAATGCAATGAGACCACTTTGCATGCAGGAGCAGACACCCATCTCATTCATCATAACAGTGTGCATTTTATTGCTGCCAACTCAATCACTTTGCACCTATTTGGGTTGCTTACAGTATCTCTGTCTTGTATTGTTTTCTTGTACATTATTGTCTTATTCAGAACTTACAACCTCATATTACCCCTGTCTTTGTTTACCTTTTAGCACCGACACAAAGCCAGGCAGTTTGTCACATTTGCCAGCAATGATCAGTCAAGGGGATGCCTTGACGCTTTATGATACCACGGTACATCTGTCTCATACTTACAGCATGTGCCAGTAGCTTACACAGCAAACATAGTCAACATGCTTCAACCAAATGGAGAAGTCTCCATGTCTAAAAGGACCAATCCTCAGGCAAGCCACAGGGGACTGTTTTCAGTCAATGTGTTTTGATATCAGTAACAGGCATCATCCAATCTGAGTCCAAGGTCTGAAACAGTGTGGTCAGTCAAACTGCTTTAGCAGTTTGGTCAGAGATTCCAAATTACTGCAGTCTAGGGAGTGCGCCACAAACGTCCAGTGCAACAAGCTCAGGGATTAGCTGTAAGTCATTGGGTAACTGCACAGAGATCAGTCAGAGATTGAATCAGTCATCAGTTGGGGCTAGTTTTCCAAATCAGCCATGGAGCTGGGTCATGATCACTTCTGGGAATCAACTCATTGAAGTCAAGGCGGTTTTATTAGTGGCCATCTCTGTAGTGGAAAAGTGGGGGAACACAATCATGAGGACTGGAGGAGACATGCTGGGACACAAAGGGGTCAATTATCA
Organism: Chiloscyllium plagiosum; assembly: GCF_037043375.1. Lineage (NCBI taxonomy): Eukaryota > Metazoa > Chordata > Chondrichthyes > Orectolobiformes > Hemiscylliidae > Chiloscyllium > Chiloscyllium plagiosum. The sequence continues at coordinate 98,823,979 of NW_028270141.1, read as the reverse complement.
TGAAGATGGGCAATTCAAACTAGAAGGATTGAAGATGATAGTGCATTGGAAGACATTGGTTACAGTAGGGTGAGGGGTTCAACACCTATTAGACTTTGATGGGGGAACAATGCATTATAATGGCTGGCATGATTTGACTGTAGGTCTGAAGTACAAGAGTTAATGTAGAGAAAGCAAGACTGAAATGAAAAAGCTTGGTTGAAACATGGGGAAGCTCAGAACTGATGAATCAACGGGGAATGCAAAAAAGAAAGAAGCTGTGAAGATTTAGGGTGTTCATCTCAATTAACAGGCTGAGCCTACAGCTTATTCCATAAAAACATGTACATCCTTATTCTAATTGAAAATGGAAAATGGAAAAGTGACTGCATAAACACCCAGGGTATGGTGGGTAGAGTCAGTGTTATTTCAGTCTGAGCATGCAGCCTCTATTTGTGAACAATGTGAGACCCTTCAAGAGGCAATTGTAAATCATGTGTTTACACAGTATAGGTCTAAAACCCCATGCTCATAGAATTCTGCATGTGATACTTATGCAGTGAGTGGAGTACAAATTCTGGCCAGAAAGAATCTTGGCCATACTGTTGGTCATTACAAAGTGATCATAGTCATCTCTGTGAATCAGAGGTAGTCATGGGGAACATTAAAAGTATCATTTGTGAGCCATAATTCAGCAAGGCAAACCAAGGTCTCAAAAGTTGAATAAGGGCAATGTGCCAATCTCCTCTCACCTTGAAGAATTTGACAACATTATCATTCATGCAATGCTGCCTTTCTTGGCAGATGTGGCGGGGGGAATCAAGGTTTCAGTAATAAAGCTGCAATTACATTTTCCTGCTCTGTTTGCATGATGTGACTTGTGCTGTGGACATGGGAATAAGGTCCACTATGTCGAAGCTTCATATACAGAGTCCTTCATGTCTCACTGTAATGAGGACTATGTTATTTGTGTGCGATGTGAATGCTGGCTCCTCATGTTACTAAGGACTTGTTATCTTTCTGGTATGACCCCCTTAGATTCATGGAAGTCATGACCAATAGATCTAATTGCAAGGGTCCTTGTCATTGTTGCTATGGTGCAATGAAGGCACAGAGAAAAGAAGGAGGAACAGATGCACCAGCAAACCCAGAACCAGCAGTAACCTTCAGTACATGTTGAACAGCCTCCACATGAAGAGATCACGAGTGAATATTCTCTAAAGATGTGCAGGAGATACAGGAGGTCTAAAGTATTTTGTCCTGAACACCATTTCTTCAGATATATGAGGCACAATGCCCCTGCAGATTAAAGATGTCCCGGTATGTTGCCACAGAACTGTTTCATCGGTTGCAGTCAGACTTGTGCTTTGAAAGGCTTAGTGGCCATACTATCCCAGTGGCTGTCATTAATTCCTTATGTAATTGACAGTACCCAAGGAGTCACTGGGGAAATATTGGGATCTCTCAAGCCTCAGCCCACAAATGTATCAAAACTGCTACTGATGCATGTTGTACTAGGTCACACTGCTTCATCTCATTTTCTCATGATATGGTCAGTGCTGCTGCCCAGGCTTTGCCAACACAGCTGGCTTTCCCTTGATGCAGAGCACTATAGAACATACACATGACACACTGAGAGAGCCAAATCAGAATATGGCAGACTTCATCAACAGAAAAGGATTCCATTCAGTAAGAGAAGCCAACTGTGACCATCAGCACCACATTCACTAGTTCATAAGATATAGGAGCTGAATTAGGTCAATCAGCCCATCGTGTCTGCTCCACCATTCAATCATGGCTGATATGCTCTTCACCCCATTTTCCTGCCGTCAACCCGTTACCAATTAAAAATCTATTCAACTCCTCCTTAAATTTACTCACTGTCCCAACATCCACTGCACTTGGGGGTAGTGAATTCCACAGATTCAGAACACTTTGGGAGAAGTAATTTCTCCTCAATTTGCTAATCTTATCCTAAGACTATGACCACTCATCCTAGAATGCCCCACAAGAGGAAGCATCCTCTCCACATCAATTTTATCTGAGAGATCTCTTCCAAATATACTTGAAGCTGCCATGATGCCTATATCCGTGATAACACTTGGGTTCCTGCTTCATGTCAAGGGCTGGATGCCTTACAAGGAGGGTTTATGGGAGACAAGAACTACCCTCTGTGACCATGACTGATTACTCCATTACACAACTGAGGTGGAGTATAGATACAATGAAATTCAGTCTTGTATCAGGACTATAAGGGAGCAGATGTCAGGGCTCCTGAAGATGATGTTTTGACATTTGGACCAGTCTGGGGATAACCTCACAATCAATTTGATTTGATTTGATTTAATTTATTATTGTCACATGCATCTAAGTACAGTGAAAAGTATTGTTTTGCAAGTGGTACAGGCAGATCATAACATACAAGGACATACAGATCATAGGGTGTTTGTTGTGGTTCTGTTCGCCGAGCTGGAAGTTTTTGTTGCAAACGTTTCGTCGCCTGGCTAGGCGACATCATCAGTGCTTGGGAGCCTCCTGCGAATCGCTTCTTTGATGTTTCCTCCGGTGTTTATAGTGGTCCAAGCACTGATGATGTCGCCTAGCCAGGGGATGAAGCGTTTGCAACAAAAACTTCCAGCTCGGCGAACAGAACCACAACAACGAGCACCCGAGCTACAAATCTTCGCACAAACTTTGAATAGGGTGTTTAGACAGAGAGAGGCGTACACGGTTATGGCTGCACAGGAGGTGCACAAAAGCAAGATCAACAATAGATTTGAAATTAGAGAGATCCATTCAGCAGAGGTCAACTCCAACAGGTGTGCTGCATAATCCTAGCTCTACACAACTGGACAAGACAAAGTGGGGATATGATGGAGGTTGAAGAACCGGAAGGGGAACAGTGGTCCTCAGAGGAGGAAGATAAAAACATTGAGCAGCAAAAACATCACCTTCACCATAGTAGAGTGATAGATAGTAGGGTGCCACAAGCCAGACAGGATTTACTTGACTAGTGGTTCCAGTAGATATGAGCTGGGAGGGGTCATCACTCATTGACTGTACATTTGTTGCTACGTGGAAGACAAGTAGCCTCTGGCTATTTCCAGAAGCAAAGCCAGTTTTTTGTTTGCTCTTCTTCACTTTTCCTGTTCATCAATAAAAGTTAATCTTATCGATCGTTTGAAGGTTTACCAACTTGTGCTCCACCTTTGAACAATGACAAGATATTATGCATTAGGGAATTAGGGAAAGAGCAGAGTTCCCTCAGATGGGATTGTAATATGATATGATACTATGGATGCATAGAATCTATAGCTTCACTCTTACAGCTGCAGTTAATATGACTGACAGACAGGTGATAATGTAAAGAGAGAGCACGTTTATATTTGTGTGATTCTATTTACAATGAAGTGTCACCTGAGCCATCTATGTGCCCTTAGAATGTTTTATGTTTAACTCCTACTGCATGCACTGTGATGATCTATTTCTGGCTGACAGTGTTTGACCTGGTGCACAGCTGGGCTTTAAATGTGGTGCCATGGCACAAATCCCAGATGGTCCTGGCAATGTTGAGTACTTCTGCTGCTGGTGAGTACAATGACAGCCGAACACAGTGCTGTTGGGACATGGTGCATACATAATAAGGTTAGCACCAGAGAACTGCATGTGATAACTCACTGGAGGTCATAAACACTTAATGATACTCCCTGAAATTGACACTTAGCCGATTTTGGCAAAACTCAGCATGGTATTTGTCTTTGTCTACAGTGTTTGTGATGATCCAGGGCAACAGTGGTCATATGAAATAATAAGGGCTAAAAGATATGATAATGATACATCAGTAGTATTTTAAAAACTTAGACAAAAATATATCTTTTTGATGAGGGTCAGAACTAGGTTGGAACCACTGTGTGGTTAACTCACTTTGTAACAATGTTAAATCTCTGATGAGAAAATAGCCATCCTGAGAAAATTATATTCTATTACACTGGCATCAAAGCATAAAATACAAACCCTGATAATTAAACCCACAAGCCAAGAGAAGAATATTGGGCCCCACATTTTATTCTTACTTGAAGCTGTATTTTGACTACAAAAAAATGCAGCAACATAAAGGCTGCTGAAAGGATTCTTGGGTAGCACAGCAGTAGTGTCCCTATCTCTGAGCTAGGAGGTCTAGATTCCAGTCCAACCCAGTCAAGAGTGTGGTGCTGGAAAAGCACAGCAGGTCAGGCAGCATCCGAAGAGCAGGAGAATCAATGTTTCGGGCTTAAGCCCTTCATTAGGAATTCTGATGAAGGGTTTATGCCCGAAACGTTGATTCTCCCACTCCTCGGATGCTGCCTGACATGCTGTGCTTTTCCAGCACCACACTCTCGACTCTGATCTCCAGCATCTGCAGTCCTCACTTTCTTTGAGTCCCACTGACTCCAGAAGTGGATAATAATATGTCCAAGCATTAGAATATTTCCAAAAGTTAACAAAGATTCAAATTCTAAAGAACAGGTCAAAATAGCATTTCATAGAATTGAATAGATCCTTTCATTATGCAGAAGGTCCTTTCACTAAATATGAGAAATCCAACAAGTGGTCTCATTATGAATGAAAGAAACATATATCCATGTAAAATTAATTATACAGCTTCCAAGATTTCTGTAAATAACTGAAACAAATTTGTACAGTTTTAGATTAATTTTGAATTTAACAAGTCTCACACACACTTGGATTAAGGTAATATTAAGGTAACATTATTTTCATAATTAATGGATATTCTTTCCTTTTAAAAATAATATTTCTGTAATATTTACAATTTTAACCCTGGATTTTCTGTTAGAAATAAGCATTTTTTTTGGATTTATCTAGTTTCACAATTTATGCTTTTCATATGAACATATAAATAACTCAAACAACCCAATTGCTCAGGTTAATACATTTTTCAGTGTTTTAGAATTTGAATTGTCTCACTTAGTTTTCTGCATCACTAACCAAAAAACCCAACTCCTATTCCCTTTTGGTTGTGGGATAATTAACTGAGGGTATTCACCCACCCTTATAATAACTAGGAAAATTGCAATCTGGCTAAAAAACTAATTAAAAATAAAAGGCTGTCAGGATAAAGGTAATAATCTAAACTGGCAGTTTTCCTTGAGGCAGAGAATGATCAGACTCTATAGAACCAGTTAAGTGTCCTTGAGTTTTGACATGCTCCATCTGCAGTTGATGAAGACTAACCGGAAGGTATGCCTGAACTAGAATAGCCCCAAAAAGGAGCTAGATTGTAATAGATCACAGACAGATATAGTCATGGTTATCAGGATCCAACCATGCAGTCTCTTAATGTTATATTTCATTGCCCCCTATTGAAGATATCCAAGCTTCCAGAAAATCTGGCTGTTATTTGTGTCGTCTTGTGGCAACAGTCACACACCAGCTGAACGACTGTGGAGTGAAGCTCCTTCATATAAGAGCACTCTTCACAAGAAATGCATGAAAGGATACATTTGCGCCATCCAGCATCATCTGGACTTTGGGAATTCAGCCATGTGAATAGAGCCTAGAGCTTGGCAGACTCTCATGTGGGCTCTTTCAGTGTATTGGTTGGCTTAGGCGAGCAATACATCTGTGCCTTGCTCAGTATACTGTTGGATTGTGAAATGACTAATACTGACATGTCAAGGCTATGGTGACTTTATTGATGACAGGTAATGCTGTGTGAAACCTTCAATGAAGCTGTAAATTGCTTTTCAATATGCCACAATGCTACAGGGGAGCCTCCGACTTAGATGTGTCTGACTCACAAACACTTGTACTTATGAATGCATAGAGGGGTGTAAGCTTAAAGATTCAACTTAACAAACATTTCCTGTAACTACAAATGATATTTTACATGATTCTACATTGAGTTCTGAGTTTTGTACAAACAGATTTGTGAATTAACTCAAGAACAGAACACATTCTCAACCCAAGGACAGCCTGTATAGGACTATGTTACTATGGAATATGGAAATATATTGTTCCTTGGTTAAGTACCAAAAAAGCTCAATGGAAGCTGGTTAGCTCAGATAGTTAGAGGGTGGTGTTAATGATTCCAGAGTCATGCATTCAATCCCCACACTAGCCAAAGCTCCTTGTTTCCAAACAAATGCCATTTCCCTCTACTTTCGGGATTATAGTGGTGCATTTATAGCGGCCCTATCTCTGATCCAAAAGATCCAAGTTCAAGCTGAACCTACAGCCGAGGTGTCTCATAAATGTTCAAATTAGTAGAAAAGGTTTGTAGGAATACATTACTCTTCCAGCAGGGGTACTGCATGTACATGCCCTCTCCTTTCGGTCATGCTTCACTTGTTTGGCATCCAAGAGATCTATTAAGTTTTCCCCTTCCTTCAATGGGCACAAATAGGATAATCCTGTTTGGAAAACTCCACCTGGGAAATAAAGAAGAAATGAAAAGAACTAAGGAAGGAAGGAAAGCAAGAAAAAGAAAGGAAGGAAGTCTTTGATTTATCTAGTGCCTTTCATGATTATCAGACATTCCACAGTGAACAAAATAATTCGAAAGTGTATCATTATCTTAAAGCAGATGCTGCATTCACAGAAATAATTCAAATCAACAAATGAAACATTCTAACTGAATCAGAGTTCATTTTCCAAAACAACTAGAACAGATCACAAACTCTTCCAAACACTTCTAAACCCTTGTAAAATTTAAAGCCCATCTTCCGCTGCCGTGGTGGCAAATTTTAATGGAGACAGCCATGAACTCAGATCACAAGAAACAGAATAAAGTCAATTGCAGGGCAGGGTGACTGCTTTAGGGTAGGACTCATGTACAGAAGTTAACACTTTTTGAAAGGGCAACAAAATGACCTGCAACTGATATGCAACAGGAAATGTACAGTCAGCACAAGCAGAACACAGACCCAACATAATGGGACTTACACAATTAGTCAAGCCTTGTGCCTTGCTAACATGGGATAAGTTGGGTCAGCAGATCTATCGAGCAGTAATGCTACTGGTGAGGTAGTGCCTGCTGCTGCTGGTCAGAATGACACCAGCCAAGTCTTAGGATTGTTGCTGGATCCCAGTATAGAGAAGTGTGATGGTGCAATTGGGGTTATGGGGAAAGATTAGTGACGGGTGTCAGCAGCAAACTCAAGGGAGGACTTTTAGTGAGACCCCTCTTTCTAATGTGGACATCCTTAATCGGGAGCTGAGAAGCCTTGCTCCCTGAAAGTGCACAAGCCAACCTGTTGGGGTTTGCTTCCCCATATGGTGAGCTCGCTGCCTACTGTTGGATTAGTAGTAAAATAAAACTAAATATTAAAAATTAAAATGTCCAAGACCTCAAAACTGTTGACGGAACATATTCCTTGTCAAGACAATGTATATGATCTACAGCAAGGGGAAGGACGTTAAGCAATTCAGGTTTGTCATTGCATAATGGAAGCTTTCGAGCTGCCTGATACGCAGGTCCCTTTCCTTTAATGATGTCCCAGATTTCATTATGCATCATGAACTAGGGCGTATGGGAAAATGAGGCAAAAGTTTCAGAACATCCACATACACACAAGAACAGCACTCTGCTCCTTCCCTCATCATCCTGCTGCCTCATTAACACAGCCCTGATCAGCTTGGAGCAACGACAGACGTAGGTCGAGCTCCAGCCTACCAGGGAAGATTTGGAAACCCAGGGGCCAAGTGAAAGGCTTTAGAAACCACTGCCCAGCAGGTCATCAACAGATACTGTGACAAGACTGGTGTGTCAACTTCTGTTTTTCAAGTGGAAAATGAACTGGGAACATTTATTTTCCCTTTCTCCGGAAAGAAAACAAATAATTCAATGCACAACGTGCAACACAATTTGATGTTTGGCTTGGAAATAAGATTTAGCATGTAGCCAAAACGTATATTCATTTAATGGACAGATAAAGGAAGAGTGTTTTTTTTGTTTAGAGTACTCTCCCTTTTTACAGAGGACAATTAGATTCTCTACAGATACTTCCTTGACTTTTTACAAATTTATAAATTAATTTATTATTGACCTAAAGATCTATCTGTAGAGGGCTTCTGTCCCTGTAAGACCCCTTTAGTGACATTAATAATAGAGGATCACCCAATGTATCTTGGAGGGGCTTTGCCGAACCAGCTGAGGCTCTCATTTCAAAACAGCCCGAGGGTCTGTTTGCAGACACCCATAAGCAGAAAACCATGCTCTGCTGGTACATTTGCATTCTTAAGTTTGCAAAGCGGAACTACCTTTGGAGCTTCCCTTTCAATTTAACAGTAATCAACAAGCCAAGCAACTCAGTTGAAAGGAATTAATAAAATAGCTCGAAACAGGAGTGACCATTCAGCCCCTCAAACCTGTTCTGCTATTCAATTAGAGAATGGCTGATCAGTATCCTAATTCTAATTATTTACTTTTGTATCCATTAGTACCCAAGTTTATCAAAGCACGATTATTCGCAGGTTTTAAATTATCAACAAAATAAGCATTTAGGCTTTTTTGAGAGTGTTCCACATTTCTATTACCATTCTCATGTCTCTCTCCTTTCTTTGATTTTAATGGGTGTTTGTTTTTCCTAGGCTTCCCCACTAACAGAAGAAATTTCTCTCTATTTACCCTAACAAGTCCTAATCTAGGGCATCATTTAAGGGAAGAGACCTGCATATCAGGCATCTAGAAAGCTTCCATTATGCAGAGCCAAAATCCTAAAATTTTCAATCAAATCTCACCTTCAGCTGTACATTTCAGAGAGTGTACATTATGTTTACCTGTCACCTTGAATGATTTTTACATTTTCGGACTGGTGTGGTTGAGGCAGCTTAATGGCACCTTGTTTGAATCCACAGTATTATACCCACCATCACTCTCTCAATCAGACCTGTGACCATCCCTAGCCTTGAGGCCTAACTCATGAATTAGCCTGCCTCCTTAAACAACCATTGAATGCTTATAACTGGCTATCTCTTGTCAGATTATTGAGAAAGTGAGGATTGCAAATGCTGGAGAGTCAGAGTCAAAAAATGTGATGCTAGAAAAGCACAGTAGGTCAGGCAGTATCCAAGGAGCAGGAGAGTCGACATTTTGGGCATAAGCCCTTCATCAGGAATGTGGAGGGGGGAAGGGGGCTGAAAGATAAATAGGAGGGTGGGGGTGGGAGGAAGGTAGCTGGGAAGGCGATAGGTGGATGTAGGTGGGGAGTAATTGTGATAGATCGGTGGAGTGGATAGGTGGGAAGGAAGATGGACACATAGGCCAATTCAAGAGGGCAGTGCCGTGTTGGAGGATTGGATCTGGGATGAGGTGGGGGGAGGGGAGATTTGGAAACTAGTGAAGTCGACGTTGATGCCATGTGGTTGAAGGGTCCCAGTTGTCAGGTGCCTTGGATTTGGCAGTGGAGGAGGCCCAGGACTTGGATCATATTGGGGGACTGTGAGGGGTAGTTGAAGTGGTCGGCCACAGGGCGATGGAGTTGTTTGGTGCATGTGTCCCAGAGATGTTCTCTAAAATGCACCATGAGTTGGCGTCCAGTCTCCCTGATGTGGAGGAGACCACATAGAGTCATAGAAATGTACAGCACAGAAACAGACCCTTCAGTCCAACTCGCCCATGGCCATGCTGAAGATATCCCAACCCAATCTAGTCCAACCTGCCAGCACCCAGCCCATATCCCTCCAAACCCTTCCTATTCATATACCCATCCAGATGCCTTTTAAATGTTGCAATTATACTAGCTTCCACCACTTGCTCTGGCAGCTCATTCCATACACGGACCACCCTCTGCATGAAAAAGTTGCCCCTTAGGTCTCTTATATATCTTTCCCCTCTCACCCTATACCTATGCCTTCTAGTTCAGGACTCTCCCACCCCAGGGAAAAGACTTTGTCTATTTATCCTATCCATGCTCCTCATGATTTTTCAAACCTCAGACATTGGGAGAAACGGACACAGTAGATAAGGTGGGTGGACATACAGGAAAATCTCTGCTGGATGTGAAAAGATCCTTTGGGGCCTTGGATGGAGATGGGGAGTGGAGGTGTGGGTGCAGGTTTTACACTTCTTGCAGTGGCATAGCTGTGGAGGGTGGGTTGGTGGGGGGCGTGAACCTAAGGAGGGAGTCATTGAGGGAATGGTACACAGATAGGGGTGGGGAGAGAAATGCATCTCAAGTGGTGGGGTCTGATTGTAGGTGGCAGAAATGATGGAGGATAATGCGCTACATCCGGAGATGAGTGGGGTGGAAGTTGAGGCCCAGGGGGAGTTCTGTCCTTGTTGTGATTGGAGGGATGGGGTTCAAGGGCGGAGGTGTGGGAAGTGAAAGAGATGCAGTGGAGGGCATCGTCAACCACGTGGGAGGAGAAATTGTGGTCCTTGAAATAGGAGGCCATCTGGAATGTCCTGGAGTGGAATTGCTTCTCTTGGGATCAGATACAGTGGAGGCAGAGGAATTGGGAATAAGCGATTGCATTTTTACAGGAAGGGGGTGGGAGGAGGTGTAGTAAAGGTAGCTGTGGGAGTTGGTAGGTTTGAAATAGATGTCCATGTTGAGTTGATCGCCGGAGATGGAGACGGAGAGGTCAGGAAGAGGAAGGGGGTGTCTGAGGCAGTCCATGTGAACTTAAGGTCAGGGTGGAAGGTGTTTGTGAAGTTGTTGAACTGTTCAACCCTCCTTGTGGGAGCTGATACGGTTATCAATGCAGTGGAGGAAAACATGGGGGATGGTGCAGATGTAACTGTGGAAGATGGACGTATTCACATAATGAAGAGGCAGGCAAAGCTGGGGCCCATGCAGGTGCCTATGGCTACCCCTTTGGTCTGAAGGAAGTGGGAGGACTGTGCAGTCAGCTGATATCATTGGAATTGGGAGCACATTTTATCCCAACGGCAGAAGAACTTAAATGATGGTAAGGTTTGGTCCAGTGACTATGGCTGAAAAACTGATCTCCTCAAGATTTTGTGTCACCACTTAACTTACTAGAATATTGCATGTGAATTACCTAAATATTAGCCTTTTGGGGAAATGGATGATGATTATCGTTCACTGAATGAATGCATTGACAGGATGGAAGAGGGCAGTAGTCACCACTTTGATGTTCCTGTATATAACAGCTAAGTAATGCCACATGTTGTCCATGGATTCAGAAGTAGCCGGTAGTGAAAAAGTTGAGTGCCACCATCACTTTGAGTGCCAGCAGTATTGGATCACTATCCAAATCCATGTGGCAGCAGGATCTGACAGATGTTAGTGACCACTTCTCAGGACTACCTCAGTTACCTAACGTATAGTTCCTCAGGTATCTGAAGTCATGGTTCTAGTGAAGCCCTACTCAGCCAAACGTCTAACATAGTGTAAGCATGAACAAGCATTGAATGCTCTGTAGTCTTATGGCATCTAGTCCTCATCTACCTCAGGCTCCCAATATCTGCTGGCGCAATACATGGTTATAGGAAGATTCTAGCAAGTGAGCATTGTGGGAAAAAAAAAATCAATGAATTGTGAACCTGTGTGTCCAGAGGTTTTATCCATTCAGCTGTGAGTATTAGGATTTTCTGTCCCTCCCTCTGTCCACACCCAAATCTCTTATTATCCTACACCAGCCTTTTCTTGGTTGAGTCTATTCTCCAGGGAGCTACCAAGTGAATTTTTGAAAATGAGTATTTATACTTTGCTAGTCACCCTCACTTTGCAACTTATGACTATCTAACCTCCTCCATCATCTCTGACTTTGACCACAGTACACTTTACCCTCCCAACATCATTGCACATCCTATCTCTGTAACCCTTGAACTAGCCCCCATTCACCTTGGTTCCTGTGTAAGTGTGCATGTCATCTCTTCAATCTGAGCCTATCCCTCCTCTGATTCCTCTTCTGATCCGAGACTGTACCACATCAGCCTTAGAGTTTTCAATAGATCCCATGAATTGGCTTATGAAACCTTTGGTTACCTCTACCCCAGTCTGAAGTTGCTTCCCCTCTCTCTCACTGAATCAAACCCTTTCTGTGAATGTGAATATTCCCTCCAGCAACTGGCACTTGAGTTTGACTTACAGGGTCCACATAGAGACACTGTCGACCTTGCCATTTAGGTGCCTCGTTTTGATTATCCCTCCACAACATCCAGATGCTCTTGCATACTTACATTCCCTGACCCCATACTCTGATCTCTGTTGGAGTCCTCTTCCACTTCTTCATTTTCCCAGATAACTCCAAACCCCAATCCAATCCTCTCACTCCTGACTCAGCTATGCCTGTTCAGAGCCTCCATCCAAGGTACCATTATTCCGTTCTCCTCCCTTCTGCCACAGAGCTCACCAAGGAAAACCGCTGAGCTCAGACACAGCTGCATGCCAATTTTAAACATTGAGAGCAAATTACTGACATGGCTGGGAAATTGGTTGAGTTACAGGCGACACAAAGTAAGGATAATGGTTAGATACTCACATTGGCAAGATGTGACCAGTGGTGTCCCACAGGGATCTGTAATAGTGCCTCAATTACTCACATTATTTATTAATGACTTGGATAATGGCATAGAAAGCCATATATCCAAATTTGCTGATGACACAAAGTTAGGCGGCATTACAGGCAGTGTGGATGATAACATAAAATTACTAAGGGACATTGATAGACTAAGTCAATGGGCAAAATTGTGGCAGATGGAGTTCAAATGTGAGTTTATCTATTGTGGATGGAAAAAGGATAGATCCAGTTACTTTCTAGATGATATAAAATTAAAGACAATGATGTCCAAAGAGACTTGGGGTTTCAAGTGCATAGATTTTTAAAATAATAATCTTGATAATAATCAAGAAAGCTAATGGAATGTTGGCCTTTATGCCCCTAGAGGACTGGACTATGTGAATGCAGAAGTTAAGTTGCAGGTATACAAAATCCTGGCCAGGCCCTGCTTGAGTACTGTGAGCAGACTGGGCATCACTCCTTAGGAAGGATACATTGGCTTTCGAGGCAGTACAATGTAGGTTTACAAAAATGATACCTGGACATCAGGCGTTGTGATAGGTTATACAAATTATGTCTTGTTTGTCTGGGATTTAGAAGCATAACCTTGTCAGAATCTTCAGGACGTTAATTTGGATAAATGTGAAGTATTGCAGTTTGGTAATACAACAAGGACAGGATTTATACAATTAATGGTAGGGCCCTGGATAGTGTTGTAGAACAAAGAGACTGCGGGGGGGGGGGGGTCAGATACATAATTCTTTGAAATGTGCATCACAGGTAGACAGGCGGTTAAGAAGGCATTTAGCACACTTGCATTCATTGCTCAGACCTTTGAGTATAGAAGTTGGGATGTCATGTTGAGATCATACAGGATGTTGGTGATGCTCCTTCTGAAATACTGTGTGTACATCTAGTTGCCCTGTTATAGGAAGGATATTATTAAAGTGGAGAAGGTTCAGAAAAGATTTACCATGATGTTGCTGGGAATGGTGGGTTTGAGATATAAAAATAGACCGGGAAAGCTAGGACTTTGATCACTGGAACATAGGAGATTGAGGGGTGACCTTTTTGAGGTTTATAAAATCACGGGCATAGCTAAGGTGAATGATAAGGGTCTTTTCCCTAGGTTGGGGAAGTTGAAAATAAAGGGGCATATTTTTAAGGTGGGAGGAGAAAGATTTAAAAAGGACATGAGGTGCAATATTTTTACACTGAGTAGTTCATATATGGAATGAACTGTCAGGGAAATGGTGACCACAGGTACCATTACAACATTTAATGGGCATTTGGATAATTTTGTGAATTATAAAGGTTTGGAGGGTTATAGGCCAAGTGCAGGCAGGGTGGGACCAGATTCATTTGGTTCTTGTAGACTGGTTGGACCAAAGGGTCTGATTCTGTGCTGTATGTTTCAATTACTATGTTATAAGGAAAAGATAGGGTGGATAAAAAGAAACTATTTCCACTTGTTGAAGACTCAAGAACTAGGGGGCACAGTCTGAGAATTAGAGCTAGACCGTTCAGGAGAGTTATTAGGAAGCACTTCCACACACAAAGGGTGGTAAGATGTTTGGAATTCTCTTCCACAAATGGCAGTGATGTTGTTAGTTTGGTGTGCTCTTCAGAGGGTCAGTGTGGATTCTTTGGGCTGAATGGCTCACTTCCACACTGTCGGGATTCTATGACTCAATGATTCTGTGATCCCCATTTCCAATACCCACAGTCTTCATTAATACTGTCCAATTGATCTCGTTTTACTGGAGACACAAAACAGAAAATATAGCTTTCTAAACAGTAAATGAAAAAATGCAACATACTTGCCTAAATTTCCAATATGTGCTGAATGGCAAAGTGAAATTGCAAACCTGAAATTCATCAGAAAATTTGGAAAATATACAAAGATGTGTGAATAACTGAAAATGAAGAATTAATACTTGGAATGAAACAAATCCGTTAGTAATCCAGCAAGATCATTTAGCACATCAAGAATTAGAAACATGAAGTTGTGTGAGTTACGGTACCAGGATCAAAAGAACATTAGACTTGATGTTACATCATCGAACACTAGTATGTAAACATTTCGCAAATTAATACACACTTTTCTCTTCGTCATCTTAAAAGAGCAATGAGCTTAGTTTAAATGAGCTCAAACCTCTGCTGTTTAAAAATACAAATGCCAGGTAATTGCCATTAGCAGCAAGAGAAAATCCAACCATTTCCCCTTGATGTCCTATCGCATTGCTTTTGCTGAATTCTGCACCGTCAAGATTATGTGAGTTTACCACTTACCAGAAACTTAACATGAGTAATAATATGGTTTCAGACAAAGGTCACAATGGGACAGAATTCCTCTCGAGATTCCCATATTTTTTTTTGCCCAATTCATTTGCTAATGTCAATTCAGCATTAATCACCAATGGAAAGATCAGTAAATAGAAATTGTCACCACAATATGAATTTCATTCAAAAGAGGGATAATTGGAGGAGAAGTGCTGGCAAATGGGACTAGATTGGATTAGGATACCTGGTCGCATGGATGAGTTAGACCGAAGGATCTGTTTCCGTGCTGTATATCTCTATGACTCGATGACTCTAATATCAGCATGTATCTTTGATGCCAGGTCAGAATGCTGGAACATCTTTCCTAACAGCATTGTGAGTGTATCGAAACCATATGGACTGCAATGGTTCAAGAAGCCAGCTCACCACCACATTCTCAAGGGCAATTGATGATACGTAATAAAGTATTGGCCGAGCCAACAACACCCACATCTTGCAAGTGAATAAAACAACAATTACTGCAATAATTGCTCTTTAGTGGAGGCCAATTCAAAACTAACCATATTGCTTGACCCTTTAACATCCACATTCTACAGCAGTGTGAATTTATTGCTTGTCCCAGTGCCACATTCGTAAGCACAGATAGAATCATTACCAGGAATGCTCCATAAAAACTTAAGAGAGGCTGTTCTAAGAAAGTTCACCACTGTATGCAATAGTCCAAAGGAGCTGGTGTAATCTTGGTCCTGTTAGACCATTGCTAATCTCGAGGAAATACTGACCAGCATCACAGAGCATAATTTCAAGATCACGATGAATGTCATTTTGCATTGCACCCACTGAATGTGCACCTTCAGGTCAGTCAAGATTTCTTAGACCCTGACTAGTTCAGGTTTTTTGTTTACACTGTTGAGCACTATTTGTGACCATGCCAGAAGTGTCACCATGCATGTCAGCGAAAACTGAAATCCTTCCTCAACTGCTTTAAGGTTTATTTCTGCTCCTGTGGCATTAGAAAGTACATATTAGTAGCTGTTTTAATGGTAAATAATAAGTATCTATTAAATGTAAAGAGAACCCATTTATTCTGGAAATCAAGAATTAAAATAGAAAATGATTGCATTGTACATGTTACAAAGACAGTTCAGCATCCAGGTGGGACTTAGACAGAAAAATAGTTATCTTTCACTTCCAATTGCTTTAACTGGCACTTTGCAACATTTCCTTCTTTTAATTTTAGTCTGAAACATTGTTAATTTTAATATACACGCGAGAGAAGATTTACTAAACTTGTAGAAATTACAATAAATATAGAGTGTACAAACTTTGCTTGAGAACAACCCAAGGTGCAAAGAAAATGGATTAGCGAATAAATTTGCAAGTCATGTGCCACATATGGGGATAGACTGGTGGAAACATTAGCAAACAGCGGCTCAAAAGAAAAACAAATAGTCAGAATAATTTGCCCTCCAAATCCAAAAAATTTGATTAGTTCATAATTCAACACCAATTTGCCTCTTTCCTTGACAGCTGAAGCCAAAGCTATACATATGATCCAGCTCTGAACTAGCCTGCATCCCAATCCCTACTGTTTAACTATCTTTTCAATCCTGTCAATTGTCCACCTCTTTTTGGCTCCTTTCTATATTCCTTTCAGCTCTGAAACCTCTATTCTGCTTTGTATGTAGCTTGGCATTTGGTTCATCCACTTCCAATGGGCTCATGTGACCAGAAAATGAAGGTTTTCATCTCAACTCCCTTAGGAGGCTGATAAAAAAAGATTAAGATGTAAGCTGGTCTGATAAGCTGGGAACAGGGTTTATTATAGCTGAATGGCAGTACAAGGAGGGAAGGCAGGCCAGCTTTATTTGTGCTTCGTCAAGACTGAGGGATACCTGTTGATGACTGCATGTATCCACTAGAAAGATTGTTTCATTAATTACACATTAACCATATCTGCTAAGTGGGAGGTATCAATAAAAGTGCAGATGTTTCTGCTTTGGAACAGGATGAAAAACACTCTTGATCCTGTCAACAGAACATTTTAAGCCAAAGGAGTTTGATGGGTGTTAATCAATGGCTTGTATTTTAATATCCTGTTGCAACCTCTTAATCATTAAACCTCTTTACAGCAGTAAAATGACCATCCATTGTCATGGTCATTCTGGTGGAGCTATTCGATATGCTGAAAGGAGTGCATTTTACGAAGGGCACTAAAACAGGACACAAGAATGGCCGTTAAATTCAAAGGATAAAATGTTCGAGAATCACAAAAAGGGAAAGCAATTCTAAGTTAAACTATTTGAGTAGTTTTGTTCAGCAAATTGAATACACATCATCCGTGACATAGATCTACAATTTAGGTTTTTCTTTTCCCATTTGACAATCATGACTTTATATTTCAAATTATCTCTGAGGATTTGTTATCTGCATCAGAACTTCTCAATGCCGAAAAATGCAGAGCTCTTTAGTCTTGTAAAGCATTTGCTTTAAACTGAACCCAACGTAGCTTGAACATTCACATTGACAGGTGTCTTATGTCAGTTTAAGGTAGCTGCAAAACTGACAGATCAAAATCTAAATAAAAATTTTGAGAATGAAATCTAGTTTGCCAGCTGTAATCTTAAGATAGAACGTGTATGCTGTATATTACCTGTAATCCTGTACTAATGAAGATACAAAGCACTGTCTAGAAATAATGTACAATACACAACCTCCAGTTATGATGTGCATTATATTTGCTATATGGTGTACACACAGTATAGTATACTGTGTGTATTATATGGTGTACACACAGTATAGCATTTCTACCTTATGACAAACATAATCCTATCTATCTAATATCACACTAAACGTACATAGGTAGTTTATTGAAAATGTCAAGGTGAGGCTACTTTAAACAAATCTTGCACACTGACTATTGAGAAACTGCATTGAACTACTGCGGAATTTTGTTTTTTATTGCAGTCTGTTACATTCTTTCTCTGCTAATCCTGAGCCACTGTTTTATCAATGTCCTTTCAAATGGTGAGACTTCTTTTTTGCTTTGGGCGCAGCATAGCAAATCAGAAAACAAACTAACAGATACAAAAGAATATGCTCTACTCCTCTGAACACATCTTCTTAGCTTTCATTGTCTGAGGCTTACTTCCAGTCCTCTACAGTTACCACAGTAACTAATTACAAATCTGCTTCTCTGAGAAAGAATTATTTAATAGTGATGTGAGCCCCTTTTATGCTTCAGGGGCTGGCCTTTTGCTACTCAACTTCTGGTAGATGTTCGGCCCCGAGGTCATACTGTACAAACTCTGAATGTTGGTGGCCATTTCTCTTTTATGAAACTTTTCAGTGGAGTTGAACAAGGAGGCTGTTCCTCAGTGTGTCCCTTAAAAATTGTGGAAGAAAGATTGTAAGAGGATTATATTGCCAGGAATTCAATGTTAGAAAAGTCACTTCACGACTCTTTTATTTTATTTTATTTAAGTGTTAGATGTTCGGCTAAATATAAAAATTCATCCTACTCAGATTGCTGTCTGTACCTATTTCCTTAGTAAAGACCCAAAATAACCTATAGTAATTATGAAGTGAAAATTTAACTTTACTTTTGTTCAGGATGGCATTGTTAGTTATGTTGTTTGTGCAAAAGATCAATCTTAAAATTTCTTCAAGTTATGAAATTCCAACCCTTGTTTAAAAACAGCCTGACAGTGTACCTAACTGTATCTATTCCCTTTTTATATTACATCGCTACACAGCACTTGCTGCTACCACATATTACCTTTTTATATTGTGGCATGAATCTACCACCATTTAGGCAATGTCAAGGAACAGTGGCAACAACTTTCTTTCATATTGTACTTTTAACATTGGGAAACATCGGGAAGGTGTTCACAGAAGCATACACAAAAATGTCTGGTACATGCATGCAATGACAAAAAGTGTGTATATGTGTGTGAGTGTGTGTGTGTGAGTGTGTGTGTGTATATGTGTGTATGTGTGCGTGTGTGTGTCTGTCTGTGTGTTTTCAAATACAACTGCCAGAAACTATTTTTCGAAGCTGACAAGAGGTCTTTCTTTCTGAGATGCCTGATAAATTTTTTGTAAGTTGTATGATTCCAGCATCACAAATGCTGAATCAGTTATGTTAAGTTGCCTGCTTTTGTTGGAAGTAACCCTATATTCTGCAGGCAGCATTAAATGAATGTTTAATGTTTTTACAGACATTGGTCATACACAGAATATTCAAGTTATCCTCTTCAGCGATGATGCATTCCAGGCAGCATTTCACTCAGGAGAATATCATGACTCATAAATGTTGTTTCTTTTTGATGAAGACCTGTCAAAATACAATCACCAGATGGATTTTTGTTTTAATTTAGTGGTTGCCTCACAAACTTCCTCTGTGCTGCATTAAATCAGGATCACATAGCCCCACCTATGTACTAAATGCCAGATTTGTCAATTATACTCACAGGACTCCTACCAAAGGAAATGCCTCTGTGCTACTACATTAGAGACCATGTTTGCTGCTGTCCAGGGAAGTAGTCCTTTATTTAGTGATGTGGTATGTTGCTGCAGGATATGCAATTCACAATCCTGTTGGTGATTAACAGTCCTAGTGTGGCAATTAACATCTGGATACCAGCCAATTATGAAATGAATTGTTGTGTGGTGAGGTGAGAATTATAGCTGCAACACAATAATGGTCAAATCTTGACTTTGCACAATGGTCTAAAATGGCTGATAAAAACTCAGAATGGACATTCTAATAAAATTGGGAGAGATGTGAATTGGGCTGTGGACTCATTGTCACCCTTTCATACCATTGCCTAAACCATGAGAACTGCTCAAGTGTTTGGCAGATATATAATAGCATGAGATGCTGTTTTAACTGTTTATTTTTAAGTCTGTCTCATATAGCCAGCATGCAATTTTCAACTGTTGTAAACTGGAATAAGAAGCAGGGGGCTGGATAAGCACAAGGGATTCAACCTGAAAGTTCCTATTCCAGGATAGAAACACAAGGGATTCAACCTGAAAGTTCCTATTCCAGGATAGAAACTGTTGGGGATTGCACTATGACCATTAATGACAGATTATGTAATTACTTGTGTTACTGCTTTCAAATTCAAATCACTCTCAAAGAATTGAGGCCTCTACTGGGATTTACTGCCCTAGGTCAGTGAACCTGAACATGTAAATTTCATAATCTATCCACTAATGAGCAACAATTGTAAAGTGCTCATGACTAGGGATGCAAAAGGACATTATATAGAAAATTCTTAGTGTACAATTTGCTGTAAGCAAAAACAGGTCAAATAATGTGTCTATCTTAGTAGTAGTATCAAGGGGATTCAGACCATGACAGGGCAAGGAGTGACATATTTTAAAGTTGAACTTGAAATTTAGATTGAAATATGGTTATTTGAAATGTATAATTTCACATTTTGTGAGATATGAAGTGGTTAGCAAAATGTGGTTAGCTAATGGAGGGTGATCAATGAAGAGCAGAGACCTTTAGGCTAACAGTTTCTTGAAATTAGTGATGCTACTGTTTCCCTTTAAAAATAGCAGTGCCTAAAGAGAGAAGTTTCCTGGGTCTGCTTATTTACATTCTCATTAGGGCACTCTACAGCAACAGATTAGCAGCAAATAGATAAGCAAAAAACAGTGCCTGGTTGGTCCTTTCACTTTCTAATACACCTACTGCATGTCTTCATTTTTTAAAATCCAAACAGAGTTTGACATAACAGCAACATGAATAAATAGGAGGGAGTGGGGAATAGGTGAAAATATATCATTTTCCCTTGGAGGCTGTTGAGAAAGCTGCCAGTAGCTTCAGAGTCTTGAGATCCATAATTCAAGAGTACTCACTCGTGGAGCATTACAAGTACATTCACAAACTAAGGTCAATTGTCAAGAATGAGCAACACCAGAGAGGTGACATGCTCGAGTCCACAGTGATGCTTTGCACAGTATATCACTGATGTTTCATCTACACTGTAAGCACAGTAGAGTGTGTGACTGCTTCTAGGTAACCTCTCATGGATGTTTGGCCAAGGAGGGACCAAAGACTAGTTAATACCTATCCCTTCATGGGAACACAAATATATAGATTGTGTACGTCTGGATAGTATCAATGCCAATAGTCCCTGAGCAACTTGTGACCGACTTATCGATGTTGA
The DNA here is from genome assembly GCF_037043375.1 of Chiloscyllium plagiosum. Classification (NCBI taxonomy): domain Eukaryota; kingdom Metazoa; phylum Chordata; class Chondrichthyes; order Orectolobiformes; family Hemiscylliidae; genus Chiloscyllium; species Chiloscyllium plagiosum. Next base: position 98,803,064 of record NW_028270141.1, on the reverse strand, counting down.
AGCAACAGGAGATTATTTACAGCAGATTACAATTACACAAGAAAGTGAAAGTAAATACAAAGAGATTGTGTTGACGATATATCATCAGATGAACTGAAGAAAAAAGGACATGGATACCAGTGAACTGGGTTGGCAGGACAGCAGTTCAATGTGCGAAAATGGAGCTGTGTTGTTGTGTTATGCCTCATGCTCAGTATATCAATATACCTTTAAGAGACATGCTCATGATACTGTCACTACATCATAGTCTGTGACCTGCAGGTATAAAGATCTCACACTCCATCTTACTTAGACCCTTATGTGCCTGTGAAGATAATGTTTGTACATAATGGTTAGCTGTAATAAATATCTGTTGGATTCCTCGTTACCAGGATATTCATGCCCAGTTACAAGGCTAACTTAAACATTGCCGTATCAGGTAAGGTAATCTGCAGGAAGCAAAAACTGCATCTGATGTCCCCAGGTTTGTGCTGGAGTAGAAGATGCAGTGTGGCTGGAGAAGGAGCAGTAACAAGCAAAAAATAAGGTTGTTTATTGTTTTATTACATTAAAGTAATTAAAGGAACAGCAATGCATAGGTTCATTACTGATGAGTTGCGAAAAGGTAACTATGACACAACTATGGCCGATGGAAGCAAAGCTAAGAAGATTCTGGAGAAGTCAATCCTCTTCTTAATATTATACCCATGGAACCAGGGTTGAGTAGGAGCTGCTGCTATTGAGTGTGAATTAGTGGCTAAAGCCTTGAAGAAAAAAATAGAATTTACATGGGAAAATTAGTGTCTTGAAGAACTATGTGGCTGAAATTGATGCAATATATTCTGAGTGCATTGCCTGATAAATTGTGATAAATATCACTGTGATACACTATTGAATATGTAATTTATTTTGTATATTGAATGTAATTTTCCAAGTTATTTGTGCTAATTTATTTTAATTCTGGTTTGATTGATAAAGTAAAAAGTGTTACAAGGTGAGATTTTGACATTGATCTTCCATTGGGATCACTTGATAATAGGAGAAAGTGAGGACTGCAGATGCTGGGGATCAGAGCTTAAAAATGTGTTGCTGGAAAAGCGCAGCAGGTCAGGCAGCATCAAAGGAGAAGGAGAATCGACGTTTCAGGCGTAAGAAGGGCTTCACCTTTGATGCTGCCTGACCTGCTGCGCTTTTCCAGCATCACTTGATAATGTTGGCTGTTTTAGTTACTTGCCCTCCCTGGGGATCATAACGGGACAAACAGGGCACAGAATGGGGTGCAGCTTGAATCACCAATTCCACACAGTTAAAAGTTGCCATGAAGACAGTTATCTCAACAAGCAGAGGAGACCCAGATTCAGAGTCGAGTACGTCCACCCATAAAGTATTGTGGTTCTCTCAGCAGCACATATCTGGCCTCCAGCCATCTCTCTCAGAGCACCATGCCAGAGGATCATTGCAGCCAACACCAGGCTGCCCAGAAGCGAGCTGCAGAAATGCAGCCAGCAGCAACTCCCCTGCCAGGAGCAAGCTGCTAGGAAATGAGGGCCAGCTCAATCCCATGAGTCTATGTAGAGCCGAAGCAGCCAACCAACTCCTGTAGTACAGCCCCTCAGGCAACATTGAGGAAAAGCACGGTAATAGGTCAACTAAAATAAATCATGTGCAGGCACCTTGGGAGAGCATGTGTTTAAATGATTATGTTGATTTTGTCCCCTTTGAAATTCACTTTAACAAAATGTAATATACACTGACATATGACACTTTGTTATTGATGGTGTTATTATAATATATGGAAGGATGCAGTTATACTGGACTAACACCTTCACTCAAGTGATAGTGATTAGCATTGTCATATGGGGACAATCATGATGGACATATTCTTGTGATGCAATGGGTGCTTGTTTAATAACATGTCCTGCTAATGACAACAGGAGTTACAAGGAAGTGAGATATCATGAAACATGGAGAAGACATTGGTGACAACTTACCATGGGCGTGTGTAAAATTAAGTCCTGTGCTGCTGCCCATGGTTCATAATAAGGTACCCATAACTGAATCTGCGAAACCCCGGCTGAGGTTGGACTGGGCAACAATTTGACCATGTGACACTACTCCAGGGGCATGGAGACAAAATAATGACAGAAAAAAAACTGCGTTCAAATTTTCCAGAATCTCTGTCAGGATCTGTTATCTTTTCCCTGTACCAACTGATCCTGGCAGCTGCACTGCTCCATAAATCCCTGACTAATTTGTCCGGATCATGATTGCAGCATAAAATTTAAAGCTGCTAAGCCCTACATCTCACTCTGACATAAGCAAACAAAGCCACTGAGGTTTCCCTGCAAATTCTGGGAAGGCTCACAAAGCACCAGTAGGTGCTATGTCAATGCACATGTTGCAGATATGATTTCTATGCAACCATCTTCAGTAGCTATACTATTGGCAAAACAGTATCAATCTATCAATCTAAACAAACAAAACAAATCAGAAACAAAATCAGAAATTGCTGGAAAACCCAGCAGATCTGGCAACATCTGTGGAGAGAAATCAGAATTAACATTTCAGGCTCAGCAACCCTTTTTCAGAACCTTTCTTCAATCTATCTGTCTATTTATCTATCTATCTATCTGACTGTCTAGTAATCTATCTCCATCTGTCTATCTACTTAAAACTCTTGTGCATGGTCACTCTCATGTAAATGAGCAGGATGGCATTTTAAATTTGATCAGAGCAGAGACAAACTGAATATTGTATTTTTCTGATTGGCTAACATAAGCCAATTAGCAAATCTGATTAATTGAAACATAGATCAGCAAAAGCAACCAATTCAAACAGTACCATTTAAATCAATCGTATAGTTCAATTTATTTGTTCAAAGTGGTTCTAGCTGCCACCTGATTTCTGACCTAGTTGAATGTGCAGCGATATAAATAACGTTTATAACACAAAGAAAACACATAAAAACCTAAATAATTCATGCTAAAATCATCAAGTCACCCATAAAATGAATCACCTAATGCTAGAAATTCTTATTAGCAGTTTCCCGAAGATAGCCTAGTGATTATGTTATTAAGTACATAATCATGAGTTCATCTTTCACCATAACTAAATATAAAGTTAAATTCAATAAATTTGATCACTTCTGTGCTAGCACCAGTTTCTGAATTGCATAAAAACGTAATGTGGTCATGAAAGGGACCTGGTACCCAACCTGGCTGACATCTAATTTTGCTGCTAAACATTGTAATTGCATATTAAAAGCCTTTGAAGTGACCACTCAGTTGCAGGATGTAAGGAAATATGACAATGACCTGAGCAAATCTGGGCCAGTCAATCCTGCAAATTTTCTTTAATACCTGTTGACTGATGCCAAGTTCAGAGTGTTGTCCCAAGGTCAAGCAGACAGTTTAACATAGTCTTAGTCACAGGGTCATGTTTTTCATCCAACATCCAGGACTCTCATTTTAACATCCTGGGTATGTCCTGTTCCATCCATGAAGGCAGAAACATAATAATATCCAGAAGGATGGGCATGGCCTAAGAGCCCTGACACTATCCTCAAGTCTCACCCCTATTGCCCAGAGGTAAATGATATCCCAGGGCTTTAAAGGCAGCTGTAATCAATCTCACAAATAAGAGTCATCGTGCAGTACAAACTTATGCCCACTAAGAGACGGAAACACTTCTGGAAGAACTGAGAAATTCCAACCATTTTGATATTGAAATGAGGAACTAGTGAGATTGAATTACCTTATTTCATGCTGTTGCTAGTTTGCCAATTGGACTCTCAGGTGAATGTAACACAAACAGCCAAGTTTCTGGTACTGAAAATGGAGCTAATGTAGTGAGGTGTATGTCAGGTTCCAAGCAATTGATTACTGTAGGGGACTCCCTCATCAGAGGCACAGATGCTTCTGTGACCAGCAGCAAGAAATCAGAATGGCGTGTTGCCTCCCTGGTGCCAGGATCAAGGATGTCTCAGAGAGGGTGCAGAATGTTCTCAAAGGGGAGAGAGACCATTGTACACATTGGAAATAACAACATAGGAAAAGAAAAGGATGAAAGGAGAATATAGAAAATTAGGCAGGAATTTAAAAAGTAGGTCTTCGAGGGTTGTAATATCTGGATAATTCCCGGTGCTATGAGTTAGTGAAGGTAGGAATAGGAGGATAGAGCAAATAAATGTATGGCTGAGGAGCTAGCGCAGGGGAGAAGGGTTCACAGTTTTGGATAATTGGAATCTCTTCTGGGGTAGAAGGGACCTGTATAAGAAGGACAGATTGCACCTGAATTGGAAGGGGACTAATATACAGAACAACCTTGGTTATCCGAACATCAATTATCCGAAATTCAGATTATCTGAACAAGATCTCAAGGTCCCTGTACATGCATTTCAATTGAAGTAGGAACATTCTATTTTTCATCCATTTAATGCATCATTTTGTAAATCTGACATGAATATAGATGCAAGTATGCTTTAATAAATAATTAACTTAAAATATATATTCGAGACATGATGTTAGAGTTAAATCTTACGCTTTTTATGAAAAGGCTCTCCGATACTTAATCTCCTCATGGACAAAGGTTTGTGACTGTGAACACACAAGAACAACATATGTGCAAGCCCGACCTGTGCGCTCTAACAGCAAGATTCCCTCTCCACATTGATTCGCTCCGTTTTGCAAACCCAACATTTGTTTTTCCACAGTTCATTCTCTGTCGAGTTAATTCAAAAATTGTGCTTGCATTTTTCATTTCCGTTGCTATTTCTTCCTGTTATCCCATGACGACTTTTTTTTCCCAACAAAACGTAGTTCAATATCTTTCAGCTGACAAGAACATTTAATGTAACCTTTTTTTTTGATTTGGGAGAGCAAATCATAGTGAGTTAGCACACGTGAAAATAAACAGGAGGGTAACTTGACGGGAGGAAACACAAGGAAAACATTACTACCCAAAAAAGTAATTGATGAGAGGACAGAAACTGAAGTCAGCGAAAAAATCTTCCCTTTCTCATGTCCTCCCCTGTATTTTGCGCTCTCTCTCTCTTTTTCTAAGGGCTCGGCGGTCACTGAGGAGGGAGGGACAGCACTTGATTAGTCTGGACAGTGAGACGACACCGAACAGAAAGATACTGGCTGCTGTTGAGGACTCGGATAAAACCAAAGAAAATGTCAGTGAAAAATTTCACAGATTTCAGTCAAAATCTAGCCAAAAAGTGATTTTATTTACAAAATATTATGAATTTTTAAGCAATATCCAGTGTTTGTACACATTTTATTGCTTGAATGAAATAAAAACTCTGTAAATATGCTTTTTTACATAATTATACTCACTATGGCTTCCTTTGTTTACATTCAGATCAATTATCCGAGCAATCAGTACTTATCCAAACAAAATACTCCCTACCCGTCCCATTCAGATAATCGAGCTTGTTCTGAACTGGCAGGGAGATTTGCTAGAGCTGCTCAGGAAGATTTAAATTAGTAAGGTGGGGGGATGGAACCCAGGGAAATAGTGAGGAAAGAGATCAATCTGAGACTGGTACAGTTGGTAAAAGGAGCAGTCAAATAGCCAGAGCAGGTAGGAACAAGGCAGAGAACAAAGTAGGACTGATAAATTAAACTGCATTTATTTCAATGCAAGAGGCCAGACAGGGACGGCAAATGAACTCAAGGCTTGGATAGGAACGGGTGGAATTGAGAAATAAGAAAGGGATGATCATCTTATTGGGAGTGTATTTTAGACCCCCTAATAGTCAGCGGGAAATTGAGAAATAAATTTGTAAGGAGGTGTCAGTTATCTATAAGAATAATAGGGTGGTTATGGTAGGGGATTTTAACTTTCCAAACATAGACTGGGACTGCCATTGTGTTAAGGGTTTAGATGGAGAAGGATTTATTAAGTGTGTACAAGAACATTTTCTGTTTCAGTATGCAAAACTTGACCTACTCTTGGGAAATAAGGCAGGACAGGTGACTGAGGTGTCAGTGGGGGAGCACTTTGGGGCCAGTGACCATAATTCTATTAGTTTTAAAATAGTGATGGAAAAGGATAGAACGGATCTAAAAGTTGAAATTCTAAATCGGAGAAAGACCAAGTTTGACGGTATTAGGCCAGAACTCTGTTCTATGTTCCATGTAACTCTCAAAAGTTGACTGGGGGCAGATGTTTGCAGGTAAATGGACGACTGGAAAATGGGAAGACTTCAAAAATTTGATAACGAGAGTACAGAGACAGTGTGTTCCTGTTAAGGTGAAAGGCAAGCTGGTAGGTGTAGGGAATGCTGAATGACCAGAGAAATTGAGGGCTTGATTAAGAAAATGAAGGAAGCATTTGTCAAGTATAGACAGTAGAGATCGAGTGAATACTTAGAAGAGTATAAAGGCAGTAGGAGTGCACTTAAGAGGGAAATCAGGACTGCAAAAAGAGGACATGAGATAACTTTGGCAAATAGGGTTAAGGAGAATCCAAAGGGATTCTACAAACATATTAAGGACAAAAAGGTAACTAGGGAAAGAAGAACGACCCTCAAAGATCAGCAAGGCAGCCTATGTGTAGAACTACAGGAGATGGGGGAGATACTAAACAAGTATTTTGCATCAGTGTTTACTGTGGAGAAAGATATGGAAGATATAGAATGTGGGGAAATAGATGGTGACATCTTGAAAAATGTCCATATTACAGAAGAGGAGATGCTGGATGTCTTAAAACGCGTAAAGGTGGATAAATCCCCAGGACCTGATCAGGTGTACCCTAGAACTCTGTGGGAAGCTAGAGAAGTGATTGCTGGGCCTCTTGCTGAGATAGTTGTATCATCGATAGTCACAGGTGAGGTGCTGGAAGACTGGAGGTTGGCTAACGTGGTGCCACTATTTAAGAAGGGTGGTAAGGACAAGCCAAGAACTATAGTCCTGTGAGCCTGACATCGGTAGTGGGCAAGTTGTTGGAGGGAATCCTGAGGGACAGGATGTACATGTATTTGGAAAGGCAAGGATTGATTAGGGATAGTCAACATGGCTTTGTGCGTGGGAAATCATGTCTTATGAACTTCATTGAGTTTTTTGAAGAAGTAACAAAGAGGATTGATGAGGGCAGAGCGGTGGACATGATCTATATGGACTTCAGTAAGGCGTCTGACAAGGTTCCCCATGGGAGACTAGTTAGCAAGGTTAGATCTCATGGAATACAGGGAGATAGAAGACAGAGAGTGGTGGTGGAGGGTTGCCTTTCAGACTGGACGCCTATGACCAGTCGTGTGCCACAAGAATCGTTACTGGGTCCAACTGCTTTTCGTCATTTATATAAATGATTTTGATGTGAACGTAGGAGGTATACTTAGTAAGTTTGCAGATGACACCAAAATTGGAGGTGTAGTGGACAGTGAAGAAGGTAACCTCAGATTACTATGGGATCTTGATCAGATGGGCCTATGACTGATGTGTGGCAAATGGAGTTTAATTTAGATAAATGTGAGGTGCTGTATTTTGGAAAAGCAAGTCAGAGCAGGACTTATACACTTAATGGTAAGAGCATGGGGAGTGTTACTGTAAAAGAGACCTTGGAGTGCAGGTTCATAGTTCCTTGAAAGGGGAGTCGCACGTAGATAGAATAGTGAAGAAGGTGTTTGGTATGCTTTCCTTTAGTAGTCAGAGCATTGATTATAGGAGTTGGGAGGTCATGTTGTGGCTGTACAGGACATTGGTTCAGCCACTTTTGTAATATTGTGTGCAATTCTGGTCTCCCTCCTATTGGAAGGATGTTGTGAAACTTGAAAGGGTTCAGAAAAGATTTACAAGGATGTTGCCAGGCTTGGAGGATTTGAGCTATAGGGAGAGGCTGAACAGGCTGGAGCTGTTTTCCCTGGAGCATCGGAAGCTGAGGGGTGACCTTATAGAGGTTTATAAAATCACGAGGGGCAGAGATGGGATAAATTGACAGTCTTTTCCCTACGGTGGAGGAGTCCAGAACTAGCGGGCATAGGTTTAGGATGAGATGGAAAAAATTTAAAAGGGTCTTAAGGGCAACTTTTTCTCGCAGAGGATGGTATGTGTATGGAATCAGCTGCCAGAGGAAATGGCAGAAGCTGGTACAATGACAACATTTAAAAGGCATCTGGATGGGTATATGAACTGGAAGGATTTCGCGGAATATGGGCCAAGTGCTGGCAAATGGGACTAGATTAGTTTAGGATATCTGGTCGTCATGGATGAGTTGGATGAAAGGGTTTGTTTCCATGCTATACATCTCTACGAATCTATGTCTATGTGAATTGAACAAAAAAAACAGAGCATACTATTCTAAATATCATAATATTGGCAAACTGTAAATAACTGTCAGAGAAATTTGCCCAATAGGTTAGAGATCACAAAGCGCAGCTCGAAGTGAAATTGACAAAATGTTTATTATTTGTGGGCGGCACGGTGGCACAGTGGTTAGCACTGCTGCCTCACAGCGCCAGAGATCCAGGTTCAATTCCCGCCTCAGGCGACTGACTGTGTGGAGTTTGAACGTTCTCCCCGTGTCTGCGTGGGTTTCCTCCGGGTGCTCCGGTTTCCTCCCACAGTCCAAAGATGTGCAGTCCAGGTGAATTGGCCATGCTAAATTGCCTGTAGTGTTAGGTAAGGGGTAGATGTAGGGGTATGGGTGGGTTGCGCTTCGGCGGGGGCGGTGTGGACTTGTTGGGCCGAAGGGCCTGTTTCCACACTGGAAGTAATCTAATCTAATTACGGCGATACCACAGAAGAGAATCCTCGAATGCCTGAGCAGATTGTCTTTACTGTTCCAGCTTAGTCAGTTTCTCTTCCGTGATATCGCCGTAATAATAAACTGCTTGTCAATTTCACTTTGAGCTGCGTTTTGTGATCTCTAACCTATTGGGCAAATTCCTCCGACAGTTTGGCGGAGTCAGCAGGATCTTTTTTTATCCTGTCTCAACAGGGTAAGCGGACCTCACATTTTAAATTTAACCTGATTCGTACCTGGCGGCCAGCCCTGCCCAGTGGATCAGACCAGAGAAAGGCTGGACGACTGCGGAGGGTGGCCACAATTCTGATCTGTGGCGAATTGGCTTCAGCTACTGCAATTTGGAATTTGAGTAGTGGCTTCGGCCTGTGGAGGAAGTCACTTAGCTCCTAAATTGCTGCCAGGACTCGGCCTGTGGAGGTACTCTGGTAAGTGAATAAATTAATCACCAAATTTCTCTGACAATAATGGAGTGCCACAAAAATCAGTGGAGAGTCTTCAACTACTTACAACGATTTTATATCAATGATTTTAGTGAAGGGACTGAATAAATGTAGATAAGTTAGTTGTTTGTACCTAGATAGATATTGAAGTAAGTTATCAAGAATTAGAGAGTCTGCAAAATGCTATTGCCACTTAAGTGAGTCGGCAGATGAAGAATAACATTGGTAAATGTAAACTTGCCCATTTGGCAAAAATAATAAATCGTCTGGTCAATAGGACTTTAAACTAGTGAGGTGGAGGTGAAAGGAAAGGGAAACGACAGCAAATATGATGGTAAATAAAAAGGTAAGCAGCAGGTTAGCATGTATGCAGGAGCGTTTAACTACAAGGCAGACGATGAAAGAAGTCAAAAAGAAGGATAACTCAGGAGATATTATGAGAGATGTTGGAAGTCATGGGGATAAGAAAGTGAACATAAAGGTACTTTACCCGAACGCTCGTAGTATTCGTAACAAGGTTGATGAGTTTACAGCGCAAATCATCATGAATGAACATGATTTAGTAGCCATTACAGAGTCATGGTTCCAGGATGCTCACAACTGGGAGTTAATTATCCAGGGGTATCAGACTATTCGGAAGGACAAACAGAGAGGTAAGGGAGGTGGTGTAGCTCTAATATTCAGGGACGGCATCAGGGCGGTGCTGAGAGATGATATAGGTTTTATGGAGAATAAGGAACGATCACAGTATGGTTGAATTTAGAATACACATGGAGAGTGTGAAGATAAAATCCAATACCAGGGTCCTGTGTTTGAACAAGGGGGGACTACAATAGAATGAGGGAGGATTAGGCTAAAGTAGACTGGAAACAAAGATTTTATGGTGGAACAGTTGACGAGCAGTGGAGGACTTTCAAAGCAAATTATCAAAGTGCTCAGCAAAAGTATATTCCGGTAAAAGGAAGGACTGTAAGAAAAGAGATAATCTGCCCTGGAAATAAGGAAATAAGGGAGATTATCAAATTGAAAGAGAAGGCAAACAAAATAGCCAAGAACAGCAGGAAACTAGAAGATTGGAAAACTTTAAAGGTCAACAAAAAGAGCTATAAAGGAAAGTAAGATAGAATATGAGAAAAAAACTAGCATAGAATATAAAGAGAGATAGCAACAGTTTTTAATAAAATATAAATATAAATATAAAATATAAATAGAATATAAAGAGAGATAACAACAGTTTTTAATAAATATGTGAAACAAAAATGCGGCTAAAGTAACATTGATCCTTTAGAGGATGAGAAGGGGTATTTAGTCATGGGATATGATTAAATAGCCGAGGCATTGAATAGGTATTTCGTATCGGTCTTCACTGTGGAGAATACTTTTAACATACCAGTAATTGATAAACAGACAAAGGTAGGTGAGGTAGTTCCATAAGGATACCTATTATGGAAGAGGTAATGTTGGGCAAGCTAAAGGAGTTGAGAATGTACAAGTCCCCTGGCCCTGATGGAATACATCCCAGGGTACTTAAAGAGATGGCAGGAGAAATAGCAAGTGCATTTGTGGTATTTCTCCAAAATTTGCTTGGCTCTGGGGCAGATTGGAAAACAGCAGATGTGACGCCACTGTTTAAGAAGGGAGTTAGACATAAGGTGGGGAATTATAGACTGGTTATCTTAACCTCTGTAGTGGGGAAGATATTATCAAGGAAGAAATAGCAAGGCATCTAATTTTGAGGCGATGCTGTCTTCTCCTAGTTTCACCTGCCAGTGGGGAATTAGGGGGAGCAGATTTAGGACTGAATTGAGAAGGAACTTCTTCACCCAGAGGGTTGTTAATCTATGGAATTCCTTGCCCAGTGAAGGAGTTGAGGCTACTTCAGTAAACGGTTTTAAAGTTAAGATAGATTTTTATTTGAAGATTAAAGGAATTAAAAGATATAGTGATGGCGTGTGAAGTGGAGCCGAGTCCACAAAAAGATCAGTCATGATCTTATTGAATGGCGGAGCAGGCTTGAAGGGCCAGATGGCCTATTCCTGCTCCTAGTTCTTATGTTATTATGTGGTTCTTTTTAGTCAGTGATGAGAATTCTCCTTCCTCTTAGAGGCTCTTTAGAGTGCAGGATTCTTTTTCCTAGAAGATAGGGAAGCTGGAGTCTCTCAATTTATTTAAGGCAGACTTAGATAGATTTTTGGCAGACAAAGGATCAAGGACAAAGGATAAATGAGTGCTATTCCGGTTGGCAAGCAGTAACAAGTGGTGTGCCTCAGGAATCAGTTTTAGGACTGCAATTACTCACAATTTATATGGATGATTTGGAGTTGGGGACCACGTGTAATATGTCAAAGTTTGCAGATGACACTAAGATGACTGATAGAGCAAAGTGTGCAGAGGGCTGTGAAACTTTGCAGAGGAATATAGATACTTTAAGTGAGTGGGCAAAGGTCTGGAAGATGGAATACAGTGTTAATAAATATGAAGTCATCCATTTTGGTAGGAGTAACAGTAAAAAGGATTATTACTTAAATGGTAAAAAGTTGCAACACGCTGCTATGCAGAGGGATCTGGGTGTCCTTGTGCATGAATCACAGAAGGTTGGTCTGCAGGTTCAACAGGTAATTAGGAAGGCAAATGAAATTTTGTCCTTCATTGCTAAAGGGATGGAGTTTAAAAGCAGGGAGGTTATATTGCAGCTGTACCAAGTGCACCTGGAGTACTGTGTGCGGTTGTGGTCTCCTTACCTGAGAAAGGATGTACTGGCACTGGAGGGGGAGCAGAGAAGGTTCACTAGGTTGATTCCGGAGTTGAGGGTGTTTGCTTATGAGGAGAGACTGAATAGACTGGGATTATATTCACTGGAATTTAGAAGAATGATGGGGGATCTTAGAGAGACATATAAAATTATGAATGGAATAGATAAGATAGAAGTAGACAGGATGTTTCCACTGGTGGGCGAAACTAGGAGAAGACAGCATCACCTCAAGATTAGGGGGAGCAGATTTAGGACTGAATTTCGAAGGAATTTCTTCACCCAGAGGGTTGTTAATCTATGGAATTCCCTGCCCAGTGAAGGAGTTGAGGCTACTTCAGTAAACGGTTTTAAAGTCAAGATAGATTTTTATTTAACAATAAAGGAATTAAAAGATATAGTGACAGTGTGTGTAAGTGGAGCTGAGTCCATAAAAAGATCAGTCATGATCTTATTGAATGGTGGAGCAGGCTCGAAGGGTCAGGTGGCCTACTCCTACTCCTAGTTCTTATGTTATTATGTCCTTCTTTTTAGACAGTGATGAGAATTCTTCTTCCTCTTAGAGGGTCTTTAGAGTGCAGAATTCTTTTTCCCAGAAGATAGGGAAGCTGGAGTCTCTCAATTTATTTAAGGCTGACTTAGATAGATTTTTGGCAGACAAAGGATCAAGGATTACTGGGTTGGGGGAGGAGAATATCTGCAGGGTCACTGAGAAAGTAGAGTTGTGATTATCGGGTCAGACATGATTTTAACAAATGGTGGAGCAGGTTCAAACAGCCATATGGCCTACTCCTGTTCCTACGTTCTGATGTTCCTATGTTCCTAACAGAAAACTCAGTGAGATTATATTGAGATTACATGGAGATTATATTTATAGAATTATAGAGTGATGGAATGATACAATGCAGAAGAAGATATCTTGCCCATCCTGCTTGTACTGACCCTTTGAAGTTAGTCTCATTCCCTGTTCTTTCTCCATTGATCTGAAATTTGTTTCTCCTCAAATATTTATTTAATTCTCTTGTGATTATTAGTATTGAATCAAGATTCTCAACTCTTTCAGGCAGTGCATCCAAGTCATAATAATTCATGATGTTGTCTTTTTCATCATATCAAATCTGGTTCTGTCGTCTATCACCTCAAATATGTGAGTCCCTGCTTACCAATATTTCTGCATTGTCTAGTTTCTCTTTATTTACTCCAGCGAAACCCTTAATAAGTTTGAACACCTTTATACAATCTTTTGTTAAGTGCCTCTGCTCTATGAGAGGAACTCCAGCTTCTCTAGTGTCTGTATATAATTGAAGTTTCTGACACATGGTACCAGTCTAGAAAATCTCCTCCTCTAGCAAATGGACCCTCACTATGGCTTTGATATCCTTCCTAAAGGATGAAACACAGCTTTTGCCATATATCCTGGCTGGGGATTATTCAATGTTTTATAGGTGTTAGTCGAAGTTCATTATTTTTAAATTATATTCTTATAGTTAAAAAGCCACAGATCTAGCTGCTTTTTTAATGGTCTTTTCAAATTGTCTACTACCAAAAAAGATTCATGTATCCATACTCCCAGGTCCTTGCTTTCTGAACCCCCTTTAAAATGGAAAGCATTTAATTTATACAAACTCTCTTCATTCTTCCTTCCAAAACTCTCCGCAGTAAATTTAATTTTCCATGCACCTGCTCATTTCAGATGTTTGCCTTTATTCTACTGAAATCTGACACTATCCTCCACAGTATTTATGACAGTGCCTGATCCTTCTCCGGTTGCTTTGTGTCTCCCAGTGATACTTCCTGCATTCATTCTTCACTTTGAACAGATGCTTCCTTGGTGCTCCCCTCTGACATTCACCTAAATGTAAATTATGACATGATATAGTATAAAGTTGCTGGATGTTACTGAGCCCGATCAGTTCATCTTGTGAAGTGAACTGATAGCTAAGCCCAATCAGTTCTTCTCTTGGAGAAGAAAGGTAAGTATCACAATGGCACCAGAAAGAAACATATTTTAACAGATGTACAACACAAATATGTGACCAATGTATGACTCCATGTTAAAAAGTGCATCGATATCCACAATACTTGCTGAGTTACTGACAACATGAAGCTGTCCATCTCCTAATACTTGCAACATTTTATGACTGTTTAGAGGGTAGATGCACTTTCTTTGAAATGTATTTGAGATGAATTGGTCAGTCGCCTGATAGGGATTCTTCTTTTCGTGATAACATCCAGTATTTTGCTGAAAACACAGAACAGAATGATGTTCGAAATAAAAACAGAAAATGCTGGAAGTACTCAGCAGGTCTGACAGTGTCTGTGCTAAGAGAAACAGACTTCATGACAATGGGCTGAATCTTCCCAGCCACTGAACAATGTGACCTTTGATGAGAACTTTGGGAAAACAGGCAATAAGGAGTTACTCAGCAACAAAAGGTCCTATTTTCCAATCAAGTGTTGAACGGTGAGAGAAGAATCTTGATAATGAGTACAATTGCATCTATTTGCATGTATTAGCATGTTATTATTAGTTAATCTCACCTGTTTGATATGCAATTTCTTATTTTTCCACCCGCCAAATAGAAACTTCACTGCACCAACTCCTGATATGGATGTCAGAGGGGGTACCTGACTATTGCAGCTCACTTGCTCCTCTGGATATAGGAGTCTCCAACATCTTGGGCACACTCTACGGACAGCAGCCCTCGCACCCTGAATGTCCAAAGACATTGGCATTGGACATATTTCACCGTACCCTCATGGCACATCTCCAATTAATTTGCATGACAGCTCTGCATTTTGGAACACACTGACACCTTTCACTGCAATGAAGATGCCAGCATACTTCGTGTACAGGGACTCTTGGATCAGACCAGGATACATCTCCTCAAATGCTCTTCAGGGATCTCTTCAAGGAGAAAGTGAGGTCTGCAGATGCTGGAGATCAAAGTTGAAACTTTATTGCTGGAACAGCACAGCAGGTCAGGCAGCATCCAGGGAACAGGAGATTCGACGTTTCTGGCACAGGCCGAAGAAGGGCCTGTGCCCGAAACGTCGAATCTCCTGTTCCCTGGATGCTGCCTGACCTGCTGTGCTGTTCCAGCAATAAAGTTTCAACAGGGATCTCTTCATGCTCATATACTTTGCCTCTGTCTGGATGCTCACAGCACCCCTGCCTTACCCTGGCCTTTTGCATTTTGACACCTCAGTCACAGTACTTCTGCTTTGCATTGTTTTACCTTTCAGCACAGCAACAAAGCCAGGCAGTTTATCATAGTTGTCAGCAGGGGTCAGTCTAGATGGTGAACTAGATGGTGTTTCGCCGTGTTATGTCAATCCCATACCTGCACTATGTGCCAGCAGTGTGCACAACAAACACACAGTATGTATTTCAACCAATTGGCATGTCTCAAAGCCTTAGGGGAGTAGTCGTCAGTCATGACAAGGGTAAAAGCTTTCAGTCAGGGGTTCCTGCCACTGTAGGTCAAGGGCTGCCTCTGATATCAGTGCACTTGACCATATAATACAGCATTAGTAACCAATCACACTAATGGCTGTGATGTGTAAGTAATGTAATGTGAGCTGGAAATATTGACCCTAGCTGCCAAAGTGGCAAGTACCTTTCAAAGTCCCAAAGCAGCAGTCTTGTGAGGGCCAACGAGCTGAGATCTTTCTTCCTTGGCCATTTCAGGTGACTTGGCAGTCATGTGCTTTCCTTTATTGGTCAGAGTATTGAGTACAAGAGTTGGGAGGTCATGTTGCGGCTGTACACGACATTGGTTAGACCACTGTTGGAATATTGCCTGCAATTCTGGTCTCCTTCCTATCGGAAAGTTGTTGCGAAACTTGAAAGGGTTCAGAAAAGATTTACAAGGATGTTGCCAGGGTTGGAGGACCTGAGCTACAGGAAGAGGCTGAACAGGCGGGGGCTGTTTTCCCTGGTGCATCAGAGGCTGAGGGGTGACCTTATAGAGGTTTACAAAATTATGAGGGCCATGGATAGGATAAATAGGCAAAGTCTTTTCCCTGGGGTGGGGGAGTCCAGAACTAGAGGGCATAGGATTAGGGTGAGAGGGGAAAGATATAAAAGAGACCATATGGGCAACTTTTTCATGCAGAGGGTGGTACATGTATGGAATGAGCTGCCAGACGATTTGGTGGAGGCTGGTACAATTGCAACATTTAAGAGGCATTTGGTTGGGTATATGAATAGGAAGGGTTTGGAGGGATATGGGCCGGGTGCTGGCAGGTGGGACTAGATTGGGTTGGGATATCTGGTCGACATGGACGGGTTGGACCAAAGGGTCTGTTTCCATGCTGTACCTCTCTATGACTCTATGACTCTATGTGCTCACCAGTACATATTCCTGACTCTAATCTGACCAAAATACTCAAGGACGTGTCAGTATCTGACCTGGGGGAGCCTTTTCAATGCATCCTCTAAAGGGGATCTGTGGTTTCCTCCTTAGGAAATGGAGGAGTATATGTCCTGTGGGGCCACCCTTTTAGCCATGGAATCTATGCAGACACCACTAGTACCTGCAGGTGACAAAAGACGCAAGAAAGGGCTAGAGGATTGGGTAAGTTAAGAGTTCATTAAAATTGGCAGTAACAGGACCATGGCATATCAATGGACAATTATTCTTAATCATTTGCCAGGCCATGGTGTTTTTGGCATTACCACATGAAAGAACATCGTTCTTAGTGCCCAGGGAAAGGATACTCTCCCTATAAGGGAGGAGCAGTTGAATGTCAGGCTCCCCACCACCCATCTTGGCCCTTTCTGCCCTACTTTGGTCCTGGGTGAGACAAAGAGATGGATTGAATGTGATGGAAGTGATTGGCACAGCTTTTCCTGTTGGTGCAGATGGCTCAGGGTGGTGAGATGTCCCAAGTAAGTATGTAGGCAGCAATGGGGCCATGCAAGGTTAGTAGGGTGGGGGAACTGAGTGGCTGAGAGTAAGCGAGGAGAGATATTGCATGGAATAGTGAGAGTGGTAGAACATGAGCCTTTTTTTTTAGATTAGATTAGATTAGATTAGATTAGATTACTTACAGTGTGGAAACAGGCCCTTCAGCCCAACAAGTCCACACCGACCCGCCGAAGCGTAACCCACCCATTCCCGTACATTTACCCCTTTACCTAACACTACAGGCAATTTAGCATGGCCAATTCACCTAACCTGCACATCTTTGGACTGTGGGAGGAAACCGGAGCACCCGGAGGAAACCCACGCAGACACGGGGAGAATGTGCAAACTCCACACAGTCAGTCGCCTGAGTCGGGAATTGAACCCGGGTCTCTGGCGCTTGATAGGAGCTGGCTGCAAGCGCCAAGGTGGAATGACTGTGAGGAAAGAAGAGGAAAGATAGTGGCACTTATGCTGGTGAAATGGACAATGTGGCAACCTCAGACCGGTTGGCAAGGTCTGGTGGTGTGGCCTCCTCTTCCATTGCTGGAAGAAGAGGATAATCCACTAGGAGCTCTGGGTCCTTGGCTACAAAGCAGGATGGGATAATTAACAAAAACTGTGTAATCAGCTCTGGACTGACAGTGTTTGGCTGTGTGTACAACTATGGTGTAAATATAGCATGGCAATCAGAATTCAGACAGTGGTGAATATTTCTGCCTGTGGTTAGAGGAAGGATACGCTGAATGGGCTGTTGTAGAGCATAGTGCATATGTAATGAGGCAAGTTTTGGAAAACTGTGTGGGAAATCTTACTCAGCCTCACAAAGAGAAAGTCTCCATGAAACTCAACAAAATCGATACCTAACCAGTTTCTGGTAAATTCAACCCATAGTTATAATTTGGTAGAACAATGATGTACAAATCCACAGATCCCTGAAGGTGTCACCACAGATTGACAGGTGAAGAAAACAAATGTGATGCTTACTTTCACTATCCTGGCATAGAATATAGGAGTAAAGTTGTTACAAATTGAGAAAAACATTGATTGGGCCACAGAATACTGTTGCAGTTGTGGTCACCTCACAATTGGGAGTATTTGGTTGCACTGGAGAGGGTGTAGAGGAGATTCACCAGGATGTTGCCTGGATGAAATGTCTCAGTTATGAAGAAAGACTTGATTTGTTTTTCTTGGCTTGAGGAGGGATCTGATTGAGGTATGCAAAATAATAAGAGGTATAGACAGAGTAGATCATGAGAATCTCTTCCCCATGAAAGAAGTGTCTGAGACCAGAGGACATAGGTTTAAAATGAGGAGCAAGTGGTTAAAAAAAGGCCTGAGGGAAAAAACAATTTCATCCATAAGCTGTTAGACATGTGGAACATGCTGCCTGAGACAGTGGTGGAGGCAGGTACTCTTACAACATTTAAGAGACATCTGGGTGAATGCTTAAAATGTCTATACATAATAATAAGTGCAGATAAATGAAATTAATGTAGTTTGTTGTTTGTTGGTCAGTATAGACATGGTGGGTCAAAGGACATGTTTCTAAGCTGTATAAATCTATGATTCTATGACTGAGGCATCCATATGCCTGCTTGATTTGCACTGTGTCCTGGCAAATCTATTGTAATGTCGTTTGATTGTGTTTCCTGATGGAAGTATTGGTTCGAAGCAAAAACAAAAATTATCTGGAGCATTTTTCATGGAAACTGCTGTTTACAAATTACATCCCAAATGTGACTACACCTTAATGATTCAGTGTTTGCATTTGAGTTTGATTTATTGTTGTCACATTCTGAGATGCAGTGAAGAGTGTTGTTTTGTGTGCAATGCCAACAGATCATACCGTACAAAATGCATCGGATAGCAGAACAAAGTGCAGAAAACAATGGTACAGCCGGAGAGAAGGTGCAGCCAGAGAGATTGAAATAAACATTTCAGAGGTCTTTTCAAAATCTGAGAACAGCAGGGAAGAAGCTATTCTTGAATCTGTTCATATGTGTATTCAAACTCTTGTATCTTCTGCATGGCAGAAGAGGGTAGAAGCGAGTATAACTGTGGTTTGCTTTCCTGAGGCAGTGGGAAGTACAGATGGAGTCAGTGGAGGGAAGGCTGGTTTGTGTGATGGACAACACTGTGTTCACTACTCTCTGTAGTTTCTTGCGGTCTTGGGAAGAGCAGTTGCCATACCACGCTGTGTTACTTCCAAGTAGGATACATTCTATGGTCTATCTATAAAAATTGGTAAGTTTCTTTATGTATATGCTGCACTTCCTTAACCAAAGGGTCATACTCCTCAAGCCTTATTGAAAATTCAATCAGCACTTCTCTAACTTCAAATGACCTGCCTCACAGCAATAACAGACTGATGGTGGCTTTCTTCAGGCACAGGAAGTCCAATCAGTGACAGCTGGTTGGCTGGAGGTTGAGTTGTCCCAGACAGCAGTATCTCTTCCCAGTGCTGCAAGGACTCCAATGAAGAGTGAAGAGGAATACCTGATGTCAAAATAAATGTGGGCATTTTGGCATGGGAGAGAATCACAAAGGGAGACTGATATCTCATAGGGGACCCCCAAAGGAAGTACCCTCTTTCCCATCTTTTTTGTTTATTCACTCATGGGACATAGACATCACCGGCTGGGCCAGCATTTATTGTCTGTCCCTAGTTGCCCTTGAGAAGCTGATGGTGAGCTGTGCTGTAGTCCATGTGCTGTAGGTTGAGCCACAATGCCCTACAGTTTAGTGCAAGCCTTTGTACTTTCCAGGATGCCAATGTTCCTCTGATTTTTACTTCTCAAAACTTTAACAGCAGCACAATGAGATTCTACCTTTCAGGCCTAAGTAGACTTAAGGGTGGGTGAGTTTGCTTGCATCTTATCTGTGCAGATAATATGTGGGATAGGTTGGGAAGAATGGGCAGAAAGATGATGGGCGGCCTCCCACTTTAGTTTACATGCATCCCCCCACCCCTCATTTTCAAATATGCTCATCGTAGGAGGGGGTCTCCTGTAAAATTCCCTTTGGTGTCAACAGATTCCTGAAGCAGGACCTTCAAGGTATTTTCATTATTCGGGGACATTGGCCGCACTTTTAATCTTGCACACATCGTTGGAATATGCTCAGAATCTATTAATAATTCAGCGATTTTGCAGCACCCTTTACCAAGAAAACCTATTCATCTGTTTGATAGTGAACTGCTGCCTCACTAGATTTCTCAGCCTGTCAGGCAGACACAATTGTGCACTGGTTTCCTGCAAGGATTTGTTAATCTCTGGGGATGATTTCAATGAACCTAAGAGGATGGCCTCATGAAATGTGTTTGCAGCAACACATTGCACCCTGACTGCAAGCTGACCAGTGTCATGAGAGACACCAGCTCAAATTTTGAAAGTTCAAGGTTATATTTTACTGTGCAAACTCTTTAAAGTATTAAATCTTAAATTTGTGGCTATTGGGTAAACTTTGATTGCATGTGGAGGGATAATGAAGGAATAGCCAGGAATCATTATTAATGTAAACTTGCAGAAGTGGGGCAAAATATTATGAGACATGTTTTATCTTATTAGCATTGTAAAATAACATTTTATTTGTACAAAGTACTTTTGGGTATATATCACTTCGCATTTAAAATTCATTGAATTAAGAAACACGGACACAAAATTAAAGACTATGACTGGCAGTTCACTTTGAACTGAACAGGCAGTGGAGGATATAACCACAAGTCTCACTGCCTATCATGTTCATCCTAATATTTTGGAATTCAAAAAGTTAATAGTTTAACCACTGCTTACTAATTATTACTAATGAAACTCAGAACCTACCTCTGTAATCTATCCCGCTGCACTCTCCAGAGATGACAGCAATTGACCTTAACTTATCATTGCATCTTATAACCACCTACTTGTGGAAGGGTGTCATTAGCAAATAAGGTAAAATAACCCTGTCAGAAAAGGAGGCATTCAGAAAGGTCAACCCTGTAAGGACTTGCCCATTACAGCTGTGTGCTTTCCTTGCCACAGACCGGGGTAAATTTTCAACCAAACCTCCAACAAATTATAATCTTGAAATTTTAAAGGCTGTAATAGTGTATCATATACGTTATGATAAATGTTCCCCTCCTCAAAAGGAGATATCCTTTCTGCCCCCTACGATTAGCAGCCTATATATTTTGAATTCTTCATTTCTGTTTCTGATGTTCTTCTTGATGCTGCATCTGTTTTGTCTGTTTTCAGCTAATGGGCAAAGTTAATTGTGTTAGTTGTAAGGCCACCTGTCATACACATGCCTCATTTCCATACTAATGGGCAGCCAGTGACAGGCAGATAGTGCTTATTTCAAATGCATTTGGTGTTGGCTTAATATAGCCAGAGAAATCCTCATCAGCAAAATGTAAACCGCAAGATATCTTTGTCATCGCATTCTTTTGCGAAACATCAATCCCAAAATACATTGTGGTCACAAAACACTAACCTGGAAAGTTAGGCCTTACTCAAGTGAGCATTTAGGCAAGACCTTCCTCTGCAAAGAAATGCAAAAACAATTCCTTGATCATTTCAATTTATATGAATACTGCTCTTAATGCAACATATTTTTTGGTTTCTATATTACAGCAAACTCCAGGTTTGTTATGCGTATTAGAACATAGAAAATGCTCTTTGTTGTTCATTAGCAAGTTAAAAACAACAGTGGTGATACTGTCAAAACTACAGAATTAAACATGTACCATTTCAACAGGGATTTCTTTTATATGTGCTATAAATTATAGTTACTACCTCATTACATAAACACATTTAAATAATGGTATAATTAGAATACACATTGGAAACTTGTTTGTGCAATTGATGTCATTTTTCTACTAGTAACATATGGTGCATGAAATCCTTTAAATGAACACAATGGCTTTTCCATCCTGCTACAACCAGGGAAGGAGGCAATGGCAGCAGGGAAAAGGCTTGCATTTAGCAAAATCAAATTAATAAACTGTGGCACGCCCTGCTGTTCCTTACCACATCTAAAGAGTGAGTGTGAGCTCATGGTTTTCTCAATGTTCAGAATCAAGACTCCTGAAATAACTATTGAAAATGTAAGATATGCTTGGGAAGTCAGAGAGAGCAGTTAATGCTTTAGGGATGACTTTGTACCAAACTTCCTATCTAAGTCACATCTGCCTTTTTTTTTGTTTTCAGATGTTGACTGACTACTTCTTCTGTACATTGCCAGATTTTTAAAACAATTGCCTATGTTCATGGTTTACCTTCTACCTGAAAAGAAACGAGTTAAGCGGAGAATGTCAGGATCAGCTACAATGTTTCTTCACACATTTCTCCTTCACAATACCCAATCTCCCACCTTTATAAAATGAGCTCATCCACAATTCTCCAGTCGATATCCTAATTCACACCCTGTCCCATTTGCAAATCAATCAGTGCTTGCTATGACTCCAAGTCTGAACTGCCGCTATTTTAACATTCTCATTCTTGAGTTCAATCTCTCTATAGTCTTGCCTCCATATCTCTGTAACTGCCTTCCTGGCACTTGTCCTCATATCTCTTGAAGTGGCCTTATATCAAATTTTACTTGATAATGATTGCTGTGAAGCACCTTTGGCTGGTTTGCCACCTTAGATGCTACATAAATGCATGTTTTGTTGAAGGTTACAGAGACAAATAAAAGAGGACGTATGTTTTTCTTCATTGACAAATATCACGGGACATCCATAAGTATATTATATAAACTACAAACACTAGAGAAGAAAGGTTAAGTTTATGATTTAATTGTGGAATCCAAATTAACACTTAGAATCTTTTGTGCTCATGGTTCAAGGTATAACTTCACCCTTTCATGAATAAATATTCATGTAGGTCTCTACTATTACATTCTTGTTCATAGCAACAGTGCACGTTGAGTGAAAACTCACTGTAACAAGAGGGAAGTTATAAATATGTTGCCACTATCTCAAAGAAATCGATCAGTTTTGTGGTTCTTAAGTCTCTAAAGATTCATAAAAAGTATCCGATATTTAGAAAACAATTGCTCCAATTTTAGATGATGATTCCATTTTTGAACCTGTGATTATAGCAATAGCAAAGGCTTCATTTATTCTGGATGTTAATACAATGCAAACAATATCACCTGTCTGAAAACGTGAGGACAGAAGGTGTATCGGCCCAGATAATGAGTAAAGGGAATTGGTGGATGATTGAGAACCCCTCTATGTTTATTCTGGCATTTTATTATCTTCTGATTGTTCCAGTAAGTTCCTGGCCTGTGCAGCCAAGAAGCACATATTCCAATTAAAAATGATCAGTTCTTCCCAGCAACCTGAAGCCACTGTTTTCCTCAGTCCAAAGCCTCTATTCCCAGTGAACCTGCTCTTCTCACCCAAAGCTAAATATCAGAGGTCAATGGATAGTAAATTCTCCCAGGTACTCAAAATCCAAGTAATAAATGGTTATCCTGTTGAATAAAGAGGCTGGAGTCTGTGAAAAATCAATTAAAAACGCTCAATTGCATTAGTGTTGGTTTGAACAAAACAAAACTCGATTACCACAAAAATTCTTGCAGATAATCAATAGCATGAATAATGGACGAAACACAATTGAAATTCCGTTGTAGCATTGTTCATATCAATAAATGGGAAATACACTATAGTCTTTTGCCACAGCAATGTTCTTTTCTTTTGATTTGCTTTTACACTCTCCATGTTTTAAAGCACTTGTTCACACCCTCATTGTGAACTTTTTTTAAAAAAGAGCAATTGATCCGCGTTGGAGCCAATTTGAGCAGCTACTAACGAATTGTTTATTTTCTAGTCTTGAAGATAGTTTGCAACAGAGTTACTTGTACTTTTGTTTATATTAGTCCCTTTTGTTGAATAACTGCTGTCATGTCCACTCATGGCATCAGTGCATTCAAATCCATTTCTACCGAATTATAGGCCTTGCTGTTTGGAGCCAATGCCATACTTTTTATCCACCTTAAAATAGGTGGCTCTAATTTAATATAACTGCAACATTAAAAGCTTGAAATACACCATATCCACAACTAAAAATATTGCCAATCTTCATTCATTGTGACATGTAGGTATAGCCAGTATGATGGCTACTTTTTATTTGCATTTTAAACAATTCCACAAATTTTATGAAAAAAGTACATTCTTTGTGAAAAAATTGTAATCAGCAGGACCTCATCTACCCCATTACTGCCATGTGGAAATAATTGGTTGTCCAGTCAGCAGCAGTACTGGAGTGTTTCAAATCACACATCTCACATAAGTTTCAAATTATACACATTGAGAATGACTCACAGCGAAATGCCCATATTAAGATTTCTGCTGTCATTATATACTCAGGAATGTTAAATATGAGAAAGTCAATATGAGTTCACCAGCAGTTACCCTTCATTGCATGTAGCTTTGGCTTTTAAAACACCAGGCAACATCAATAAGCCATTTATTTAGTCATCGAAATATCTGATCTGAAGTTTCCAACTTGGTATAGATGTTACAGGAAGCTAGGATAATCCTTAATAGATTTTATCATCTTAGTTTTTTTTATCTTAGTCTTTCTTCCACTGGATGGACAGATGATGAGGAATTAAGTCTCACAAACTAATAGAGTGCCAATCAATTCTTGATCTGGGCCAAGTTAGCTGACCACAGCAAAATATGACACGGAAGGTATCAGAATTGCCCTCCATGCATTTAGCCAGAAAAAGGACAAAATTCAGCCAGCATTCTAGCAGCTTTGGGTGACTTTTGTGGTATCTTTCTTCCTGGGATTGGTGACACGATTGGTCCTTGGAGACTTCTGCGGAGTCTTTGTGGCCCAAGATCCATCGACCCGGCATAGATGATGTTCTTTGGTGGTGGTTTCTGGCCCAGTATTCCAGCAGCCTGACATGGTAGCCTTGCAGTGGTACTGTCTTTTCCTGAACCCAGGGGCTGCAATTGAACCAAGATGGACTTTGTCTTAATTTTTAAGAAGATCTTATCTATGTCTTATTAATGCCTTCTCTTATTAATACAGGTGCCATGGAATGGCAACTTAAACACTTTTCACCTTTATTTTGTAAAAAATACAAGTCACAATAAAAAAATGGTAAGACAGGTTACTAAGGAAGTAATAATGGGAGCTAGTCAAAAGGACACAACAATTATAATGGGAAATACACATACAGACTGGAAAAATCAAATAGGAAAAGGTAGCCTTGAAGAAAAAGACATTGAATGTTTTTAGGCTAATTTCCTAAGACAGCAGGTAATGGATAGTACCAACCAGAGAGCAGGCTATACTATACCTGGTTTTGACCAATGAGCTAGGATTAACTATTGACCAGACAATGAAAGCCACCCTTCAGGAGATACAACCATAACATGATTGAATTTTAATGCAGTTTATGGGAGAGAAGTATGGGTCCAAGACAACTATTTTGAATTTAAACAAGGGCAATTTTGAGGACATGAAAGGAAAGCTAAAGAAAGTGAACTGTCAATTTTTGTTAAGGGATGGATCAATGGCGCTGCAACAGCAAACATTTAAGGGGATATTCCAGAAAGTGCAGAATAGATACAATACAACAAATAAGAAAATTTCTATGAGATGGACCTGCTCAAAGATAGTATTAAACTCATAGATATTATCAAACTCAAAGAAAAGACACATAAAGTGCAAAGATAGGTGGCAGTTCAGAAGGACCGCATATTAAAAAAACAATGGATTATTATAAGATTAATAAGTACAGAAAAATTGAATACAAGAGAAAGTCAGTCAAAAATGTAAACACAAATAAGAAAGGTGTCTTCAAATATTTAAAAAAGAAAAGAGTTAACAGAGTAAGTGTTGGTCCTATAGAATGTGAGTCTGGGGAATTAGTAATGGAAGATATGGAGTTTGCAGATTAATTGAACAGAACTGTTATGTTGGTCATCACTGAAGATATATATCTTGTAAATAGATGTAAATCCGCAATTGAAAGGGATGGAGGAACTCAAGAAAATTACAATTACCAAGCAAGCTACACTGAATAAATTGTTGGAATTGCAAGTTGTCAGGCCCCGGATCCCATAAGACCATAAGACATAGGAGTGGAAGTAAGGCCATTCGGTCCATCGAGTCCACTCCGCCATTCAATCATGGCTGATGGGCATTTCAACTCCACTTACCCTCATTCTCCCCGTAGCCCTTAATTCATTGTGACATCAAGAATTTATCAATCTCTGCCTTGAAAACATTTAGCGTCCCGGCCTCCACTGCAATGAATTCCACAGGCCCACCACTCTCTGGCTGAAGAAATGTCTCCGCATTTCTGTTCTGAATTTACCCCCTCTAATTCTAAGGCTGTGTCCACGGGTCCTCGTCTCCTCGCCTAACGGAAACAATTTCCTAGCGTCCACCCTTTCCAAGCCATGTATTATCTTGTAAGTTTCTATTAGATCGCTCCATAATCTTCTAAACTCCAATGAATACAATCCCAGGATCCTCAGCCATTCCTCGTATGTTAGACCTACCAGTCCAGGGATCATCCGTGTGAATCTCTGCTGGACACGCTCCAGTGCCAGTATGTCCTTCCTGAGGTGT
The DNA here is from genome assembly GCF_037043375.1 of Chiloscyllium plagiosum. NCBI lineage: Eukaryota > Metazoa > Chordata > Chondrichthyes > Orectolobiformes > Hemiscylliidae > Chiloscyllium > Chiloscyllium plagiosum. Next base: position 98,776,654 of record NW_028270141.1, on the reverse strand, counting down.
GGGGACCAAAACTGGACACAGTACTTCAAATGGGGCCTAACCAGAGCTTTATAAAGTCTCAGTAGCACAACGGTGCTTTTATATTCCAACCCTCTTGAGATAAATGACAACATTGCATTCGCTTTCTTAATCACGGACTCAACCTGCATGTTTACCTTTAGAGAATCCTCGACTAGCACTCCCAGATCCCTTTGTACTTTGGCTTTATGAATTTTCTCACCGTTTAGAAAGTAGTCCATGCTTGTATTCTTTTTTCCAAAGTGCAAGACCTCGTATCTGCTCACATTGAATTCCATCAGCCATTTCCTGGACCACTCTCCCAAACTGTCTAGATCCTTCTGCAGCCTCCCCACTTCCTCAGTACTACCTGCCTGTCCACCTAACTTCGTATCATTGGCAAACTTCGCTAGAATGCCCCCAGTCCCTTCATCCAGATCATTAATATATAACGTGAACCTAAGGTTTCATCCTAAGGTCTTAAAAGAAGTAATTAATGAGACAGTTGATGCACTGCTTTTAATTTTCCAAAACCCATTAGATTTGGGGAAGGTTCCTTTAAATTGAAAATAGCTAATGTAACTCCTTTATTCAAAAAGGGAAGGAGGCAGAAAGCAGGAAGCACAGGCTAGTCAGCTTAGCATCTGTCATAGGAAAAGTGTTAGAAGATATTATTTAAGTTATTATAACAGGACATTTAGATAAGATCAAAGCAATCAGATGGAGCAAAAATAGTTTTGCTAAAGGGAAATTATGTTTAACTAATTTGTAGAAGTTCTTTGAATTTTTTTTATCATTTACATAAATGTTGCGATGTGAGTATAGGAAGACTGGTTAGTAAGTTGCAGATGACACGAAAATAAGTGGTGTAGTGGGCAATGAAGAAGGTTATCTCAGAGTATAATTGATCTTGATTAGATGGGAGAGGAGTGGCAGATGGAGTTTAATTTAGATAAATGCGAGGTGTTGCATTTGGAAAGTCAAACAATGGCAGGACTGATACACTTAATGGTAGGGTGCTGGTGTGTTGCTAAACAAAGAGACCTTCGAGTGCAGGTTCATGGTTCCTTGAAAATGGAGTCACAGGTAGACAGTGTAGTGAAGAAGGCATTTGCTACGCTTGCCTTTATTGGTCAGTGCATTGAGTATAGGAGTTGGGATGTCATATTGTGGCTGTACAGGACATTGGTTAGGCTACTTTTGGAAACTGTGTTTAGTTCTGGTCTCCCTGCTATGGGAAAGATGTTGTTAAACTTGAAATGTTTCAGAAAAGATTTGCGAGTATGTTGCCGGGGTTGGAGGATTTGAGCCATGGGGAGAGTTGAATAGGCTTAGGCAATTCAGCATGTCCATTAGGACCTTCACCAACTTTCACAGATGCACCGTAGAAAGCATTTTATCTGGGTGCATAATGACATAGTACGGCAACTGCTCTGCCCACGACCGTAGAAACTACAGAAAGATGTGTGCACAGCTCAGACCATCCCGAAAGCCAACCTCCCACCCATTGCCTCCATCTACACTTCTTGTTACTGCGGAAAGGCTGCCAACTTCATCAAAGTCCCCTCCCACCCCAGTAATACACACACACACACACACACAATTGCTGAATGGACTTCTCTAACTTCAAATAATGTTTGTGCACCTCTTGCGCAGTTGTAATCTAGTATGCCTCACTCTGCCTAAACACCCTCTGATCTGTATGTCCTTGCTTGTTATGATTGCCTGTACTGCTTGCAAAACAAAGCTTTTCACTATATGTACATGTGACAACAACAAATCAAATCAAAGGTTGGGTTTATTTTCCCTAGAGTGTTGGAGGCTGAGATGTGACTTTATAGAGGTTTATAAAATCATGATGAGCGTGGATAGAGTGATAAGCTAAATTGTTTTTCTCAGGGTAGGTGAGTCCAAAACTAAAGGAGATCGGTTTAAAGTGAGGGGACAAAGATTTAAAAGAGACCTAAAAAGGGTGTTGCTTGTGTGGAATGAGCTGCCAAAGGAAGTGGTGGAGGATGGTACAATTACTGCGTTAAAAGGCATCTGGATGAGTACATGAATGGGAATGTTTGGAGGGGGATGGGCCAAATGCTGGCAAATGGAACTAGATTAATTGAGGATATCTAGTCAGTGTGAATGGGTAGACCAAAGGGACTGTTTTCATACTGTCCAACTCTATGATTCTAAATAATTTGTGTTCTGAGAAAAGGGAACCTGTGGATGTATTGTGGTTAGACTTCCAAAAGACATCAAAGTTTATTGTGGAAATTAAGAGCTCATGGCATTGGGCACAACAAATTGCCATGGATCGAAAATTAACTGGCTAACAGGAACACCACTACCTGCAAGTTCCTCTCCAAGACACTCACTGTCCTGTCTTGGAAATATATCATCATTCCTTCAGTATTGCTAGGTTGAAGTCCTGGCATTCCTTCCCTAACAATATTGTGGGTTGACCCGACTGACATAGATTACATCAGTTCAGGAAGACCGCTCAAGGGCAATAAGGGGTAGGTAATAAAATGCTAGCCAGTCAGTAACACCCATGTCCCACAGGCAAATTAAGAAAAGAGAGTAGGAATACATGGGTTTTTTTCAAGCTGGCAGAAGTTGTATGCCACAGGGGCTAATGCTGGGGCCTTTACCCATGACAATTTATATCATGATTAAGATGAAGGGACTAAAAATTTGGTAGCTAAATTTGCTGATGACACAAACATAGATAGGAATGTAAATTCTGAAGAGGACTTAAGGACCCTACAGAAGTATACAGATTGGTTAAGTGAATGGGTAAAGATCTGATAAATTGTGTACAATATTTCAAAAATGCAATATTGTCCACCTTGGCAGAAATAAAAAGGAAGAACTATATTATCTTAATGGTAAAAACTCTGAGATGCACACAGATCTTAAAGTCCCAGTGCATGAATCATAGAAGGTTAGATTGCAGGTGCAGCAGGTCATCAGAATGTTGTGGTTTATTGTGAGGGATATTGAATGCAGGAATAGGGAGCTTAAGCTTCAGTTATCACAGGGCATTGGTGAGATCACATCTGGAATACTGTGTACATCACTAATCACCTTGCTGAGGTGAAGGATGTTGATGCATTTGAAGAAGTTCAGAGAAAGTTTATTTATATTAGGAATGACCAGATTGCCTTATGAGGTTATGAGTGTATCCTTTGGGATTTAGAAGAGTCAGAGTGACTTAATTGAAACATATAAGATATAACCCAAAAGGCTATGTCTGTCGAAGAACTAGAACCAGGGGTCTATAATTGGAAACAAAGCTTAGGAACAAACAATCTTTTTTCTGAATGACAGACAATGACGAGTGGGTAACGCAGGGATCAGTGCTAACACTCCAGCTATTCACAATATATATTATTGATTTGGAAGAGGGAACTAAATGTAATATCTTCAAATTTGCAAATGGGAAAAAGAACTTGCATTCTGAGCCGTGTGGAGGATGAAAAGATGTGTCATTGTGATTTGGACAGGATAAGTGAGTGGGCAAATGCATGGCACATGCAGATAATGGTAGATAAATTGGCTATCTTAGCAAAAAGACATAAGTAGAGAAGCAGGGATGCCTTGCTACAATTATGCAGGGCAATGGTGAGACCACTTCTGAAATTTTGTGTATAGTTTTGGTCTCCTTATCTGAAGAAGGATATTTTTATTACAGAAGGAGTGCAGCAGAGGTTTACCAGACTAATTCCTGAGATGGCAGAACTGACGTATGAGGGGAGATTGAATTGGTTAGGATTATATAGAAAGGAGTTCAGACGAATGAGGAGGAATTGCATAGGAACCGATAAATTGTAACAGGACTAGATGGAGTAGGTACAGGATGAATGTTCCTGATGAAATGGTTCTTTGTGCCTACTGAATACAATCAAAGATACAATTGCTCCATACAGGCCCCATATTGCCACATGGGTTGACTCTTGTTGAGAGCTTTGAACATTTACATCCAATGCCCAGGTGTGGCAATATCTTGGCAATTTTATTAAAGTGAAGTGTAGATTTCTGTCATTTCACCTGTCACTACAACTGACTTCAATAGTTTGTTCACAGGAGGAGTAATTTGGATGCATGTTTCTCCACTCAAAGGTTGCCTTATACAAGTCTATGTTGGATTTGCTCAATTTCTTTATGATTCCTTTGGCAATTTCACTGTTGCCTTAGCTTTTCCATTTGACTGGTGATAATATGGAGATAAGGTTTAGTGTTGAATTTCCCAATCATTTATGAAGTGCCTAATTTTTTTTTGTTGAATTGAGGCTATTGTCACTCATCAGCTGGAATGTCATAATGACTGGTGTGTTGCAGGCATTCTGCAATCTCACTGAAAGCTTCTGTTTGTGAAACTTGAAAGGGTTCAGAAAAGATTTACAAGGATGTTGTCAAGGTTGGAGGATTTGAGCTATAGGGAGAGGCTGAACAGGCTGGGGCTGTTTTTCCCTGGCGGGTCGGAGGCTGAGGGGTGACCTTATAGAGGTTTACAAAATTATGAGGGGCATGGATAGGATAAATAGACAAAGTCTTTTCCCTGGGGTCGGGGAGTCCAGAACTAGAGGGCATAGGTTTATGGTAAGAGAGGAAAGATATAAAAGAGACCTAAGGGGCAACTTTTTCACGCAGAGGATGGTACGTGTATGGAATGCTGCCAGAGGATGTGGTGGAGGCTGGTACTATTGCAACATTTAAAAGGCATTTGGATGGGTATATGTATAGGAAGGGTTTGGAGGGGTATGGGCCGGGTGCTGGCAGGTGGGACTAGATTGGGTTGGGATATCTGGTCGGTATGGACAGGTTGGACCGAAGGGTCTGTTTCCATGTTGTACATCTCTATGGCTCTAAGTAGGGATATATTAGCTCACTACATAGGAGCAACTGTAGTTCATTATTTAAATAAATATCTGAAACTGAATTTTCTGTAACTGGGGATGAGCTAAACTAAATCGAAACATTTCATTGCAACCTTTTACATAAGGGTGGCATTTATGCAATGATTAGAGGTGACTTTTCTTTAGGAGATCTGGATGTAGGATTAGTTTGGATGCAAATGAGGAATATTTGGGGGGAAGGAATCTCTAGGTGAGAATGGTGTACAGGCATCGTAACATTAACTACAATATGGGACGAAGTATACAAGAAGAAATATTGAGTACTTGTGACAAAGGGATAGCAGTAATCATAGATGATTTTTGTCTAAATATAAACTGAAAAAATCAGATTAGAGGTGTAGTAGGAAATATTGAACTCACACACATAAACTTCACGTTTAACTCTAATTTGGCTTGCTCCTAGGCACAAAGATGCAAATTAACAGGGCCATTTGTTAATGCATACACAGATATATGAAGAGGTTAAGAAAAAGCTCATCAAGCCTATCAATGCTGCTTTGATATATACAACTCCTCTGAACATTACATTATGCTAATGCTACTAAGCAGGCAAAAAGAAATATAACTCATGCGACAAATCTAAGGAAAAGCAGCATATTTCTCTCTGATAATCAAACCAATGTCAGGAAACTAGAATTACCTAATTAACCAGAGGGATTCCAAGAAGGGGTGGGGGAGTTCAACAGAAGAAGCAACAAGAGAGTGCAAGACCTTAGTGAGGAATCTTTGGGAGCAGACTTAGCAAGTGTTTGCTGTGCCAATCCCATTGAACTGATGGGGGGAAGAGGGGGCTTCAGTAATGCTGCAGGTCCCTTACACACAAATGTGTGTCTGCTCAGAAACAAACCCTGAGACAGAGAAAGAGGGAGCAAGGCAGGCTGAGCTAGGAAAAAGGAAACTTTAGAAAACTCCGAGTCTCAGAGGAGAGGCATTGCATCAATTAACCGAATCATCAATTATACGAATGAAATAGCGCCCGCCCATCTCGTTCTAATAATCAAGGTTCCTCTGTACATCATCTTGCAACTTAAGACCTTCTTCCTCACTGTCAATCACCCGACCAATCTCCGTGTCATGCGCAAACTTATTTATCATTCCCATCATACTTATATATATCATGAACCACAAGAGACTCAGTGCTGATCCCTCTGGTATGACACTGGACACTGGGCACCGGCCTCTAGTCAGGCAAATAACCTTCTACCAGCACTCTCTGTCTCCTACCATTCAGATAATTTTGGATCCACCTTGCCAAGTTACTCTGGATCCCTTGTGCTTTCACCTTATTTATCACTCACCCATTTGGGATCCTGTCAAAGGCTTATCTGAAATCTGTTTAAATTGCATTACCCCTACTTTGCTTATCAAGGATCTATCTCTGCATTAAAAATATTAAGGACTGTGCTCTGCTATGTTTCCAGGAAGAAAATTATAAAGGTTCACAACCCTTTGTGAGAAAAAAAATCACGATTTCTCTGTTAAAAATTGTTAACTCCTGATTTTTAACAATGCTCCCTAGTTCTAGATTTCCCTATAAGACAAAGCATCCCTTCCATATTTACTCTGTCAAAACTCCACAAACCTCTGACTTTTCTAAACTCCATAGGATTCAAGCCCAGCCTGTCCAAAATTTTCTCATAAGATTTGAATTTCCAATATTTGAAGCTTACTTTTGGGGTATTGAGAGAATTAAGAAACGTGAACATTGTGTGGAAAGTTACAAATGAGATAGAAAATATAGCCAAACATTATTGAATGGCAGAGGGGTTAGGTCTGCCAGTAGGGATGGGCCATAAATGCTGACCAGCCAGCAACGTCGTCTTCCCTCGAATGAATTAAAAAAGTAGCCATTCCTCCTCTTAATTCTTATACTCTTATATTCTTAGTATACTCTTATACTAGAGAGCATAGATTTAGGGTGAGAGGGGAAATATATAAAAGGGACCTAAGGGGCAATGTTTTCATGCAGAGGATGATACGTGTATGGAATGAGCTGCCAGAGGAAGTGGTGGAAGCTAGTACAATTGCAACATTTAAAAGGCATCTGGATGGTTATATGGGTTTGGAGGGATTTGGGCCAGCTGCTGGCAGATGGGACTAGATTGGGTTGGGATATCTGGTCGGCATGGACGAGTTGGAACGAAAGGTCCGTGCTGTACATCTCTATGACTCTATGACTGTACTCCAGATATGGTCTCACCAGCACCTTGTACAGTTCCCTGCCACCAACTCAACAAGGACAGAATCCCCCTGGTCCTCACCTTCCACTCCACCAATCTCCACATACATCGCATCATCCTCCGTCACTCCCGTCACTTCCAAATGGACCCCACCACCGAAGATGTATTTCCTTCCACTATCAGCATTCCAGAAAGACCATTCCCTCTGCAACTAACTCAACAGGTCCACATCCGCCACCTGTCCACACCCCACTCCTGGCACCTTTCCCTGCCACCACAGGAAGTGCAAAACCTGCACCCACACCACTCCCCCCACCTCTGTCCAAGGCCCCAAGGGATCCTTCCACATCCACCAGAAATTTACCTGTACCTCTACTAATGTCGTCTACTGCCTTGTTGCACCCGGTGCAGTCTCCTCTACATCGGGGAGACAGGACGTCTTCTTGCAGATCATTTCAGAGAACACTCTGGGACACGCGCACCCACCAACCCCACGGCCCCATGGCTGAACCCCTGGGCCTCCTCCACTACCAAACTGTTATCACCCGATGCCTGAGGAAGGATGCCTCATATTCCGCCTTGGGCCCCTGCATCCACACAGCATAAACATGGATTTCAACAGCTTGTTCATTTCCCCTCCTCTCACATTATCCCAGTCCCAAGCTTCCAACTCGGCACCTCCCTCCAGATCTGTCCATCACTCCCCCTTCAGACCCATCACCTTCTCCTTCATCTTCATCCACCTATTACTTTCCCAGCTACCTTCCCCCCAACTCCACCCCACTTCCCTTTGTCTCTCAGCCCCTACCCACCAGCCTCATTCCTGATGAAGGGCTTATGCCCGAAATGTCAATTCTTCTGCTCCTCGGATGCTGCCTGACCTGCTGTGCTTTTCCAGCAACACACTCTCGACTCTGATCTCCAGCATCTGCAGTCCTCGGTTTCTCCTTGTACAGTTGCAGTAAGAATTCCCTACTCTTATACTCCAACCTCCTTGAAATAAGGGCTGATATTCCATTAGCTTTCCTGATTACCTGCTGCATCCTGTGTGCTAGCTTTCTGTGTTTTAGGCACAAGTATCCCCAAGTCTCTTTGTATTGCAGCTTGCTTCAGTTTCTCTCCATTCAAATAACATTCTATTCTTTTGTTCTCCCTTCCAAAATGAACAATTTCACATTTTACTCCACTTTACTTCACACTTTATACTACATTTACCAACTTTTTGCCAACTTAGTTCACCAGTTAATATCTTTTGTTAGCTGTTTATATCCCTCTCTCAACCTGCCTTTCCATCTATTTTTGTATTGCCTGCAAATCTGATGACAGTACATTGACTTCCTTCCTTCAAGTCATTAATATATATTGCAAAGTGTTGCAGCTCCAGCAATGATCCCTCTGGAACCCACTGGTCACAGGTCATCACCAACATGAAAAAGAGCCCCTTATCTCCACTCACTGTTTGCTACCCAGAGCCAATTCTCTATCCATTCTATATCCATATAGAATTCTTCAAAAAACTCTAATAAATTAGTCAGACACAATTTCCTTTTTATAAAGCCATACTGACTTTGCTTGATTAGATAATGATTTTCCAAATGTTCTACTATTACTTCCTTAAAAATTGATTCCAATACATTTCCAACAGTAGATGTTGGGCTAATTGGCCTATAGTTACCTATAGTTTTTGCCTTCCTCCTTTTTGAATAGGGGTGTCACATTAGCATTTTTCCAATCCTCTGGTTCTTCTCCAGAATCCAAGAAGTTTTAGAAAAATATGAACAATGCATCCACTATATCTGTAGCTACCTCTTTATGATTCTAGGATGCAAGTCATCAGGGCCAGGGGACTTATATGCCTTGAACCTGTTTGTTTGTCAAATACCACTCCTTTAGTGATAGTGATGGTACTTAATTCCTCCCTTCATATTACAATGTTTAAAGTATATTCCACCATAAAGACTCATGCAAAGTATCTGCTTAACTCCTCTGTCATTTCCTTGTTTCCCAAAACCATTTCCCCACATTCATTTACTAAGGGGTCTATGTTCACTTTGACCTCAATCTTTCTTTTTATCTGTTTAAAGAAGCTCTTATTGTCAGTTTTTATATTCCACACTTGTTTGCCCTCATAGTTTATTTACTATGTCTTTATTATCGTTTTAGTTCTTGTTTGGTGAATTCTGGATTTATCGCCATCTTCAGGGTGACCACTGACTTTAGCCTCCTTCCGTGTTTTTTTCAACTTAATACACTCCTTAACTTTCTTGCATTGTCATGATTGGTTAATCCTTCTTTTAGAATCTATCCTTCTTACAGGGATGTATTTTTGTTGAGAGTCATGAATTCCCTCCTTGAATATTTGCCACTGTTTGCTTAATGACATTCCTGCTAATCAAGCTAACTCTATTCTCATTTCATTGTAAGTCCCTTTAGTTAAGTTAAACACTGTTGTTTTCAATTCAAGTTTCTCATTCTTGATCTGAATGTTGAACTATTAATTTATGATTATTATTTCCTAGAGGATCTTTTACTGGGAGGTCATTTATTAAGCCTGCCTCATAATCTATTACCAGATCCAAGATAGCCTGCTCCCAGGTTTGATCCATGATGTATTGTTTATTCTTTTCATGTGCTTCTATTATTTATCGATTTATAGCTTTTCCCACAGAGTGTCTACAGTTTGGAGTTCTGTACGCTACTCTTACCAATATCTTCTTTCCCTCACTGTGTTTGACCTCTGCCTATATGGACTCTATATCATCCGGGTTTGGATCACCTCTCATAACTAATCTCATTTCATTTCTTATTAATGGTGCTGTTCTACCTCCTTTACCATCTCCCTACTGTCTCCCCAAAAAAACAAATAACCCCAAATGTTAAGTTCCCAGTTTTGATATCCTTGTATCCATGTTTCTGTAATGGCTATGAGATCATATTCATTTACCTCAATTTGTGCCATCAGTTCGTCACCCTTATTCCAAAGGTTTCACATATTCAGATACAAAACCTTTAAGTTTACTCTTTTACCGAATTTCTCTACTTATCAAATTTTATGGTGCCGTAGTACAATATGACTTTCACACATTCTGTCTCTTCCTTCTACTTTCTGTAACAATCAACCCCGTCACTAACCTGCAATCCTACCTTCTCCTTTACCATTGGTTTTATAATTTTCCGTGCAACTGAACCAACTCCTCACTATTCAGTTTAAATTCCTAAATATAGCAGTAAATATGCGATTCACCAGGACTCTGATCCCAACATGATTCTGTTGGAACCTGTCCCATCGGAACAACTTGCTCCTTCCCCAGTACTGGTACCAATGTCCTTTGAATTCAAATCCGCTTCTCCCATACCAATCTTTGAGACACACATTAACTTCTTTAATCTTGTTGAGTCTATACCAATTAGCTCCTGGCTGAGGTAGTAATCCAGAAATTATTACTTTTTTGGTTCTACTTTTAATTTGGCCCCTATTTAGCTCACTTTCCCTCAGCAGAACCTCTTTCCTCGTCCTACCTATATCTTTGGTACCTATTTAGATCACAACAACCGGATCATTTTTAACCACGTCTGATTAACATCAAGACAAAAGCTTTCACTCAAATGGCTGTGAATCCTGGAATTCTCTACTCCAGAGGGTGGATTCTTCGCAGATTTCAGGATGAGATGGACAGACTTTGATCTCTCAGGGATTCGAGAGATTTTGGGAATAGGTGGGAAAGTGGAGTTGAGGCCAGAGATTCTATTGAATAGTGTATAATAGTTGAAAGGCTTAATGGTCTCATCCTGTTCATCTTATGTTCTTATATAGATACTAATACTGAAAATGACTTCCCCTTAATGTGCTAATTACATGTGAGCTAACTATAATAAACAGGGATTTGAAAATGTAACTCAGGAGTGAAGTACATCAAAGTCCAACTCCAGGAAGTGGTATGACCCAGTTTAGCATTACAGGACCATATCACTTTTAAACAGATTGTTAATAGTGTAAAACAAACTTTTAAATGCACCAATTGGTTTGTTTTGCCTGGGGAATGTTTGAATAGTTTAATGTTAGCAAACAGTCACTATCTTCTTTTACACTAAAATTAAATTGACATTTGGATATAGGTCGGGAGATTCTGTGGTCTGGGGTAAGTGTATAATTATTTAATGCTGAATTATCTGTGAGAGTGGTGCAAACCTGTCTGTATATGTGTATGAATACAGGCAACTAAGTACTTCAATGCAGAGCTGGTAAAGGCAGTATGGACCGCAGAGAAATGCTTTACAAAGGCTGTGTATTAATGAAGGTGCTGCAAACATTGCATAATATGGGAGATTGGGCAGTGTTATAAATTGGTTTGCAATCTAGTTGCAAAGATGATTCATTGTACAGTATTATAAAGAGGTCACTGTCAAGTGATATTGAATTAGTATTCTGTGTATAAATAAGTTACTATGAAGTACTATGGGGTTACTGTACAATGTGCTAAGGAGGTTTATTGTATTTGACAAAATCAGCAAAAGACTGAAAATAGATTGTTATAATCAAGCCATAAAGTGTTGAAGGATTTATAATGGCTTTGAACATCTAAGCCTCACTGGTATTTAATGTTTTCATTCTGAAGGCAATTTATGCTAATAGTTTTCTAACATTACTTTAAGATTTTTTTTTCCCTTAATAGTATTTCTCTTTCGTTGACAGCTGAACAATGTCTTATTTAACAGCTTTTAAAATAATTTTCTTCTCCCTCTTAAATGCACTTTTCTTCTGCTTAAATGCTATAAAACGTATTATCTACCCTGTTGTACTAGAAATAATCAGGCTGCAATGAACAATTTATCTCCCTAATGTACTATATGAACATAACTTGTTATAGCAGAAAGCAAAGGAAAATGGACAAGTGTTAATCAGAAAATATGATAGACAGCTTGTGTAAATCTGTTACTCGAGCAAATGGAACTAGTTCATACACATCTCCTTCCCTATGACCTGACAAAAGGGGCAGACTGTGTACCTTGTGACAGAAGGAAGAAGAACGGAGGCATATGGGCTCCAGTTCTACTCCCTGCTGACACACTATCCTACTATAAGCACCCCCCTCGACCTTTGCCAGCTCTTTGAACAAAGCAGATAGCAATGCCCCTTCTCTCCCATCTGTAGTCTGATGCCCATACCCCCACAATGCTTAGACCATATCACTTTCATTGGGAGAAACAGAGGCAAAAGGAGTTAACTAGGGAGGAAGACAGATTAACAACCAATAACTGCAACACCTAAACCATAATGAGTTGTCACCAGAAATTTACATGGTCTATTCCCTTTGGGGACTCTTTCATCCATCAAAGCAGTTTATTGGCCCTCTTTTTTTTGTTGTGCAAAGCGCAAACACTGTCATAAAATTCTAAACTGCTTAATTGCTGTGCTGTAAAAATTTGCATATCAGAGATGGGTAATTTTATCATTAAATGGCATCAGGCATTTGTTACAATGCCCCAACAATCATGCAAAAAAAAGTATCACTGGAGAAAGGTCACCCATTGACAACGTGTCTAATTCAGTGCTGAATTCTAATAAGCAGCAATTACAAGTTAAATACTATTGTTTCTGTGTAGCTGGGATTTTAGTCAGCTATAGCATTGTGGTTACCCTATTCATGCTCTGACTGCTAAGCAGCATCATTATTTGCACAATATCCTATTTTGTTGCAAAAATCTGAGCCTGACTAAATGCTTTAGATTTGTTAAAAAGGGAGAGGAGGGCCATTTATGTGCCCCTATAGGATATGATCCATGTATAATCATGTATTATAAATAAAAATACAACCTCCCATTTAATCTCAGCTCCCATAAAAACTTTATGGTAATATTCAAATGGAACCTTTTGGATTTCAGCCAGTGAATAGCAATGCTCCACATTTGATTATTCATTGATTAATCATTTGAACTGTTCAAGACAACTATAGATTGAACAAAATAGTACCTGAGAGCATTGATAAATTTTAGAGATTCTTTGAAGATCTTTTAGATTATTGTAAAATCAATATAAGATATTTCAAAGCAGACGGAAGGCACAATTGTACAGTGAGATTTCACAGATATTATTGACAAAACCTAAAAATGAATGCTCATCATGTTAATAAGAAGTTCCTTTCTTAGTTATTGTAACAGTGAATTCATAGACATTATAAAACAGAAATTGGCCATTTGCCCATTTGAATTTAATCTCCATACAGACAAATCATCCTCTTCATGTTTACCCACCATATTCTCATATTCTTTTATGATTCTTTCTTTCATCAATCTATCCAATCTGTATTGATGATATAACTTTTGCCTTTAATGCTCATCTTGGAAGCTGAAGTCCACAGCTTCATAGCAGGTTGTGTAAAAACTTTTCTCTTACCGATAGTTAAAAAACTCTTAAGTTTAATATTACAACCTAGACCCCTATATCTGGTCCCCTCAGCTACTAGAAACTGTCCGTTTCATTCCTAGCGATCTCATCCATTCTTGTTTGAACACTTCTAACGTATTACTCTAAAATCTGTTGTTCCAAAGGGAAATAAATTATCCTTCAGGTCAGAAAGATCTGCATAGTACCACCTTTAAAGTTTCAATAACCTCCTTATAGTGTAGACCTGATATTTACATCCTCAAACTAAGGTCTCATTGAATTTGATAAAGGCTGATCATTACTTCTTTGGTTTTATGTCCTACAGCTTCAGATAAAACCTAGAACCTCATTAGCTCTTGTTTTACAGCCTTAGAAAACCTGATTTGGAGGTGTAGGTGTTGGACTGGGATTAAAAAAATCACACAACACCAGATTATATTCCAACAGATTCATTTGGAAACACTAGCTTTCAGAGGTTGTCCACCTGATGGAGGAACATTGCTCTGAAAGCTAGTGCTCCTAATTAAACCTGTTGGACTATAATCTGGCTAATTTTAATTTAATATACCTGAGTTGCTATCTTCAAGATACTGCACCATAGATCCTATTGATCCTTTTAACTTACTGCAGCTTCCATTCAGTATATAATTGCTGTTTTCCTTTGTCAAAATGCATTGTTTCATGCATATAGATGAAATTCATTAGTATAACAAGGGGTCCTGTTGCTGGACGGGAAAGCTGGGGGGCAAGTCCTCTTCAGTCGCTTGTGGTATACAGAAGCATCTTTTTGCACTCAATTAATAAAATACCTGTTGATGCCAGAATGACTTTGTCTTTCAAAGACTGCCAGCAGGTCTTTGCTCCCAGCAGGTACTCGTGACATACCCTCAAATTAACTGGGGTTCCGAGATTTCACCCTGGAGAGAGGTGGGGAGTGTGTTGGTGCAAGCTGGGAGTATGTTTCCACAGGGCAGCCCGTCCCGCAGGAAAGCTCCAAAGTCCTGAAAGTTTTTTCTCCTTCTACTATTTATCTACTTCCCATCTGTTAGTTATGATTGAATTCATATCTGCCATCCCATTCATTACTCTAATCCAAATTCAAAACAATTGTTGTTTTCCCTCATGTCACTCCTCGTTCTTTTATATGTCAAGCTATGTCTGTGTCCTTTATTTATTGATACTTTAGTTAGTGGAAGTAGTTCTTAAAAAAATTATTCAATCTAAAGCTTTCATGATTTTAAACATCTTGATAAAAGCTCTCCTTAGCCTTCCCTACTTAAAGGAGACAAACTCTAGCTTCTAAAGTCTATGCATACATCTGTAATCCTACATCCGCTGAATCATTGTCACGGATATCTTCTGTCCCCTTTCTAAAGCCTTCATGTTTCCCAGAAGTGTGCTGCCCAGAATCTGACAGGGTACTCCAACAGAGTTTGAAGAGTGTTGTATTTGTGGTCAGCATAAAAAAAATGCAACAATCTTCGATCCCTCCCTCCCAACAGTAGATTATTATGAAACAACAATCAGAGGTAATTTTCTGACCCTGTACTCCCAGATTGGAGTCAGGTTTGTGTTTTTTAAAAATTAGTTCTGGCCATATGAATGTTGCAATCAAGGTACCCATTCATTATTCATCCCTTGTCTATTATGAGGGTAGTCCAAATCCAGAGGCCATATGTATATATAGAGGCATTGAAGAATTACTAGCACAATAGCAGTATTAAGAGGTTAAACCCTTCAGGAGGGCTTTTATTCTCTTGAAAAAGAGAAGACTGAAAGGTGACCAGAGTTCTTTAAAGTTATGAAAGGGTTTGATTGGTTCAATTCGGAGAAATTATTTTCACTTACTGGGGAGAAGAGAAATAAGGACTCTAAACATAAAATAGTCATTAAGAAATTCAACAGAGAATCCAATTGAAACCTTTTTGTTCAGAGTGTGGTGAATATGTGGAGCTTTCTACATATGGATTGCTGGAGGCAATTAACACAGATGCATTGAAGGGGAAGCTAGGTAAGTAAATGAGGGAGAAATAAATGTCGCTGTATTGGAATATTTGCCAAAGCCCTCCAACAATTTTGGCAGCAATCTCCAGGACTTTGATGCAATGCCACAAAGGAATAGCTATATCGGCCTGTGTGATCAGGTTAGTGACAGAATGGTGTTTGATTGGAGTGGGGCATCAAGGTGATAATATTCCCATGCACTTGCACACATCTTTGCCCTTAAAGATAATGCTAGTTGTAGGTTTGGAGAATGCTGTCAAAAAGACTTGGGGAAAAGCTGATTCCATCTTGTACATAACCCACATTGCAGCAATGTTGCACCAATGCCATAGAGAGAAATCAATTGGATGGTGGATGGACTGTACATTGTGAGGACTTCTGGATGTCTCTCTCTGAGATTATTAAAAGTTCTACTGGTGTAATTTTACAATGAGGCAGCCAGGGTTTAGTTGAGCAGGTTGATGAGCAATTTTTTTTGGTCAGTGTGGGTTGAGAAATTTGGCAACATATAAAATCCAGTCCACTCTATTGATTAGTTTTGATTTAATAGCTTCAATTTATTTTATACACACCCCCTGAGTTTTTGTTTTCCATTTACATGATTTACTTTCTATTTGAGGTACAGGCACACTCTGGTCTTTTTGTCCCTTTGGGAGGATTTTCTCTCTGCACCAAATTTCATCTTGCACTCATCTGTCCAATTTCCAACAGTATTCAAATCTTCATGTAGCTTATCTTCTCCACTTTGTAATACACCAACTTCTCAAGCTTTGAAATATCTGCGAATGATCTACAATCTTAACTTCAATAAGGTTTTCCATAATTAACTGATATTGAATGATTTTGTATTGATTTATGTAAGAGTTCCTGCAATGACGTCTCTTGGTACCTTAAGTATGTTTGGCTTAATTGTATCCACTCCTGAGATTTTATTACCTTAAACTTACAAATCCCTTCGATAACCTTGTTGGCAGTAAAATTAATGGTGTCACAATTTATCTCTGTAATCCTCTCTTTTCCAAAGTAAATACATTTCTTGACTTTGCCTTGCTTAAAAAAATGTTAGTGAAACATTTTTTTTTAAGCACTCTTACAGTGAGTGGCATCAGATTTCATGGCTTAATCTCATCCTAACACTAACGCAAAGTGGTTTGAGCATTTCACTCAGTGCACCTACTGTTGGGCACACTTACCATTTCATTATTGAGTGTATTTCCATAATCTATTGAAAATTAATTATCTGAAGCATTGTCCGACCCGACTGTTCAAAATTCCAATGAAGAATGTTCTTGAAATTTAAAAAAAATAGACAGTATAAAGGGACGTCCCACCAACTATTGCACACAGCTGTGTATAAAGGACTGCATTCTTCTTGGTCACAGTTGTTGTACAGTATGTGAAAGAAAACTTGTGGTTGACCTGCAAGTAACCCAGTATTCCTTTGACTTAGATGTTTCTCAACTTTAAGCTTAATTTCAAAGGCATCCAAGACTAAATGATTAATGCAATTAAACTTTCATCTTACCAGCTGTAAAGTTTTGCAAAAACTTTCTAATGTGGTTGATCAGCTTGTGGAATTTTTTTTCATATAATACAACATGTTGAGAGGATGGCAAAATTTCCCAGTCAGGTCATCGAGTTGAAAGGTCATGCAGAATTCAGCTATCTCTCAGCAATAATTAACTGAAATTAGATACAGGAATAATTGGCATGTAAAAGTAACTGAAGTCTTTGAAATGGAAAGAAAATGAATGCAATATGTAATGCATCAAAGTGGTGGGCAATTTGATTGTTCATATATAATGAAGGTAAAACTATCCTGTAATGTACTCATTAACATAACAGATTCCCATTCCCACCATGCATCATAGGTTATAGTGTAAACACACACCACAGCACATTATCATTACCATTATCATATATTTTGTGATTTAACAAGCACATAATAATGCACCATTACACAGAACAATTAATAATTTGATAATGACAAAATCATAGTTGAGTCAGTTTAGAACAATTCCAATGAGTGATATTTACATACCCCTAATGAATCACCGTAGATGACAGATTAAGGGATTCTCATGAATATTCATGCCGACATTCACAACCTATTCCACAGTTTATAAACTGAATTATAGTTGATGTGCCCTTTTTTGAAATGAATGCATAAGTATCTCCTACATGAAGTAAGTGAGTAATAAAGTTTGATATTATACAGTAGATTTAAATGATGGATTGCATAGTATTTCCTGTTTTAAACATTCTGCAGTAGTGAGTTAAGCTTCAGTATTATTACAACTGCAGTTTAGCTCAAGGGATTAGAAGTTTTTATAAGATTCAGTTAATCAACAGAATCTGATAGCTGGTGTGACAGCCATTAGGATTCGGAACAATCATTGTGGCAGGTTTATTAATTCTGTGCTGCAAAGTTTGAGAAGTAAAAAAAGACAAATATGGACAATGTAATGGTTTTAGTGAAACTTCAATTGCTCAGTAAAACGAAACTAAAATAAATGTATTAAAAAGTTTGAGATACGGGGTTATGCTTGCTGGCCATCTACAATTAACACATGATAAATAAGCCTAGATTAACGCCTGTTTGAAAGAAAATGTAAGCCCAGTCTGTTCCAGAATCTTTATTTGGTTAGCTTGATAAGCCACTTATTAAATATTAAACTTTGCCATGAGTGTTTGTTATCTGTCAGAGAAGCACTGTTGAAAGAGAATTTGATTTTTCAGGCCTAAGCTTGAATACTCTTGGGTCTGTTTTGTTGGAGGCAGGGAGTTCATTTACTGCAATCAATTACGTATTAATGAGACAGTTTAAATGTATTTCTACAGTGGGTTTGCATTGATGTGTGAGAATATAGGATAGAAAAGGGGCTCCTCTAGCATCTGTTTAAGCTAGAAGTGGTTTCCTCAGGATCATTTGATAAGGGACAACAATTCAATTAATTAAAAAGTTCAAGATCGGACCATTTTCGAAGCAGCAAAACCAAAGGAAAAGGTTCCATTCCTAATATGAGGAATTAAAAAGTACAGTGATGACAAGGATATGCAACCAAAAGATTTGTAAACCACCTGTGACAACATCTGAGATACAATATTAGTCAAATTCTTCACATTACTTGACACCATGAAAGAAGCATGTCACAAGAAATGAAGTTGCCATATTGATAGTGCAGGAAAATTTCTTTGAATAGAAAATAACGTTTTGCATAGAGAAACATTTCATAGTCCTAAGCAAACTCCCTCCGGTAAAGAAAAACCACACAGTAAATTATCTGCTACACTTGGTCCTAAGCAGACCTTCCCCCTGCAAAAATACGCTAAACTGCAACTTCCTTGCTACACAGGGTCCTAGGAAGGATCACTTAACTGGAAGCAGTCACAATCCACTCCACCAGACCAGTGGATCACTCAAATGTAAGAAACCTGCGAGCAAGCGGGGTATGCATGCCGGCCTGCTAGTAAGACTGAGACCCCGCAGTTTCAAGACCCCCCTCTCCCGAGCTTACTCCTAGCAAATGTACAATCTCTGGAGAACAAAATTGACAAACTCAGATCACAGCTCAGCTTCCAGCGTGAATTGCGGGACAGCTGCATCTTCTGCTTCACAGAAACCTGGCTCAACCCATCCATTCCCGACTGTGTACTTCAGGCTGATGATTTTCTATCCATCGTATGGACCATACAGCATCCTCGGGTAAGACAAAGGGTGGAGGGGTTTACTTTTTCATCAACAACTTGTGGTGCACGGACATTGCAACTCTGGGCAACCATTGCTCCCCAAACCTTGAATTCCTCACCATCAAATGCTGCCCCTTCTATCACGGGAATTTACCGCAACTATACTAACTGCTGTGTACATACCGCCACAAGCAAAGGTTGAGGAAGCGCTGGATGTGCTGTATTCCACCACTAACACCTTGGAGATGGAACATCCCAAGGCCCTTTTTATTGTAACTGGCGACTTCAATCAAGCCAATCGAAGGAAGGTGTTGCCCAAGTGCCACCAGATCATTACCTGCACCCCCCCCGGGGCCCGAACATTTTAGACCACTGCTACACCACTGTGAAGGATGCCTACCACTCCATTCCCCGCCCTCATTTCAGGAACTCCGACCACAATGCCGTGTTTCTTCTCCCAGTTTACAGGCAAAAGTTCAAGCAGGAGACCCCCTCACGGACACAGGTCCAATGCTGGTTGGAGGAGGCAGAGGATCAATTCCAGTGCTGTCTGGAATCGGCTGATTGGGCCATGTTCAAACAGCCCGCAGGTACCTTGGATGAGTACGCCAGCACCGTCACAGACTTTATCAGCAAGTGTGTGCAGGACTGCATACTGAGGGAGCCAATCCGGGTGTTCCCCAACAGGAAACCCTGGATGAATCAGGACATACAGATCCTGCTAAAAACCAAGCGTGAGGCCTTCACATCAGGAGACCCATTCAAGTATAAGGAATCCAAATATAACCTTCACAGAGCCATTAAGACAGCCAAGGACCAATACTAATCCAAACTAGAGACCCAGACAGAGACCCGGTGACTATGGCAAGGACTGAATGACATCACAGCTTCAAAAAAGAGACAGTGCAAGATAACAGACAATGATACATCCCTCCCTGATCATCTCAACACCTTCTATGCTCGTTTTGAGCAGAATTTCGGCGGAGAGGTAACATCTATTCTGACAAGTCCTGACGAACCTATCCCAACAGTCACTGCATCAGAGGGCAGGTCAGTTTTCTTTTGTGTGAATTGAAGGAAAGTGATGGGACCAGACAGAGTACCAGGCCGTGCACTGAGAGCATGAGCAGATCAACTGGCAGAGGTCTTCTTGGACATCTTCAACCTCTCCCTGCAGCCTCTCCACTGTCCCTGCCTGTTTCAAGAGGGCCAACATCATCCCTGTGCCTAAGAAGGCTTATGCAGCATGTCTCAATGACTATCACCCAGTGTCTCTAACTTCGGTGATCATGAAGTGCTTTGAAAGGGTGGTCATGGCATTAATCAACTCCAGCCTCCCCACCACTCTTGACCCACTCCAATTGTGCAGGTTAGGTGAATTGGCCATGCTAAATTGCCCATTGTGTTAGGTGAAGGGGTAAATGTAAGGGAATGGGTCTGGGTGGGTTGCTCTTCAGAGGGTTAGTGTGGACTTGTTGGGCTGAAGGGCCTGTTTCCACACTGTAAGTAATCTAATCTAAGTAATCTAATTTGCCTATCGGACCAACAGATCCACATCAGATGCCATATACTTGCCCTTCACTCCTCCCTAGAACATCTTGACACCAAGAACAGCTACATAAGAATCCTACTCATTGACTACAGTTCAGCCTTTAATGCTATTATCCCCTCAAGACTGATTACTAAACTTAGTGATCTCGGACTAAGCCCCACTCTCTGCAACTGGATCCTCAGTTTCCTGATCCACAGGCCACAATCAGTGAAGATTGGGAACAATATTTCATCCTGACTAACACTCAACACTGGAGCCCCCCAGGGGTGCGTACTCAGCCCCTACTGTGCAAACTTGTATACCCATGACTGCGTCGCCAAATATCAGACTAATGCCATTTACAAGTTCGCGCTGATGACACCATCATAGGCGGTCGAATTTCAGATGGCGATGAAACAGATTACAGAGAGGAGTTGGAACACCTGGAAAAATGGTGCACTGAGAACAACCTACCTCTCAATGCCGGCAAAACCAAGGAACTCATTATTGACTTTCAGCGGAATGTTACTCATGCTGCCTTACACATGAACAGCACAGAGAGTGGAGAGTGTCAAGCTCTGGGAGTGGTCATCCACAACAAGCTTTCTTGGACTCTTCATGTGGACACACTGGTTACAAAGGCCCAACAATGTCTCTTCTTCCTCAGGCAGTTGAGGGAATTTGGCAAGACGGGGAATACCCTTGCCAACTTCTATAGGTGCGCCATCGAGAGCATTCTGTCTGGATGTATCACTACCTGGTATAGCAACTGTGCCATTCAAGATCAGAGACGGTTACAGAGAGTGGTGAACTCGGCCTGGACAATCAAAAAGGCCAACCTCCCATCTATAGAATCCATCTACCAGGCTCGCTGTCAAGGAAAGGCCGCCAGCATTCTCAAAGATCCATCCCCTCCTGGCCATGCTTTTCTACAACCTCTACCATCAGGGAGAAGGTACAGAAGCCTGAACACACTCACCAGTCGGTTTCAATACAGTTTCTACCTACTGTTGTTAGAATACTGAATGGACTCTCAAACTCTTAACATTCGCCTGTACCAGTGTTTTGGTTTTTGCCGCTGTTTACCTTTTATTTACTTATCTATGCATCTTAACTATGTGATCTGCCTGTATTGCTCGCAAGACAAAACTTTTCACTGTGCCTCGGTACACGTGACAATAAATTCAATTCAATTCAATACATAGAGGTGAAGAGAGTTATTAAACAGAGTCAAACAAAGAAAGCAATACTAAGAAGTGCATCCAGAGCTGGGTCTCAGGGAAGATCTTAAATGAAGATTGCGAGGTAGAGGATTGCAATACTGACTACTGGTAGCTTGTGGTTGGAGTGCAGTACTGCCAACAATTCTCCTTTCTGTACTGAGTCGAAAGGCTTGTTCAGTTAACAGTGGTGGATGATGAACATGTCATGAATCTTTGCAAGAAGATGTACTTTATTGTACAGTAGCAATAGATACAAGTTACATTGGCTAGTTAGGCATATTTATAAAGATGATGAGGAGCCTGAGATGAAATGTCTGTCTTCATTGGGATCTTATGCTAGTCTACTTCCACTTCACCCATAAGAGTATGACATCCTCATTTTTTAAAATTCTCTCAGGGGATGTGGCTATTGCTGGCTGGGCCAGCATTAATTGTCCTCCCTAGTTGCCCTTCAGAAGGTGGTGGTGAACTGCCTTCTTGAACTACTGCTAACAATGTGTTTAGGGAGACAATTGCGGGATTTTGATCTAGTGACGGTAAAGGAATGGCAATATATTTCCAAATCAGGATGGTGAGTGACTTGACAAGAATTGCAGGTTCCCAGGTATCTGCTGCTTTGTTCTTCTAGATCAAGGTGCTCTTGTGTTTGGAAGATACTCTTTAAGGATCTTTGATGAATTCCTGTTGTGTATCTTGTAGACAGAACATATTACTCCTATGGGCATCAGTAATGGAGGGAGTGGATGTGATGCCAATCAAACCGATTGCTTTGTCCTGAAAGGTGTCAGGCTGCTTGAGTTTTGTTGGATCTGCACCCATCCAGGCAAGTGAGGAGTATTCTATCACACTTCTGACTTGCACCTTGCAAATGGTGGACAGGCTTTGGGGAATCATGAGGTGAGTTATTTGACATAATATTCCTAGCCTCTGACATGCTTTTGTACCCAGTGTGATCAATCCAGTTGAGTATCTGGTTATCGGAAAGCACCCAGCATGTTGAGAGTGCTGATAACACCATTGAATTTCAAGGGGCAGTAGTTAGGTTGACTTTTATTGGAAATGGTCATTGTCTGGTATTCGTGTGGTGTAAATGTGACTTGCATTTGTCACCTCAAACTTAGATTTTATCCAAATCTTGTTGCATTTGAGCATGGACTGCTTCAGTTGCTGAGGAGTTGGAAATGGTACTGAACATTGTGCAATCATCAGCAAACATCCCCACTTCTGACCTTATGATGGAGGAAAGGTCATTGATGAAGGAGCTGAAGATGGTTGGACCTAGGACACTGCCCTGAGGAACTCCTGCAGAGATATTCTGGAGCTGCCATGACTGACTGTCAATGACCATGAGCAAATTCCTATGACCTGGTACGACTGGGTATGTCCTACCATTGGGACAGGATATATAACCAGAGGTGTTTGATGATGTTGTGAGGGTCATAATCTGTAAGGTACAATTCCATGAGTATGATTATGCTGCTCGACCAGTCTGTGAAACAGCTCCCCAATTTTGGCACTAGCCCCAAGTATTGATAAAGAGGACTTTGCAGGGTTGACAGGGTTGGGTTTGCAGTTGACGTTTCCGGTACCTATGTCAGTGCTAGGTGGTTCAAATGATTTCATTTATTTTTAAAACTTTTTAGTAGCTTGACACAACTCAGTAGCTTGTGAGGCAATTTCTGAATGCGGTGGGGGGTGGGGGGGTTGGGGGTGGTGGGACCTAGGGAGATAGTCAGGAAAGAGATCAATCTGAGACTGGTACAGTTGAGAAAAGAAGCGAGTGAAACAGTCAGGGTAGGCAGGGACAAAGCAGAGAACAAGGTAGGACTGATAAATTAAACTGCTTTTATTTCAATGCAAGAGTCCGAACAGGGAAGGTAGATGAACTTAGGGCATGGTTAGGGACATGGGACTGGGATATCATAGCAATTACAGAAACATGGCTCAGGGATGGATGAGACTGGCAGCTTAATGTTCCAGGATACAAATGCTAAAGGCTAGAAAAGGAGGCAAGAGGGGCGGTGGAATGGCGTTTTTGATAAAGGATAGCATTACAGCTGCACTGAGGGAGGATATTCCTTGGAATACATCCAGGGAAGTTATTTGGATGAAACCGAGAAATAAGAAAGAGATGATTACCTTATTGAGATTGTATTATAGACCCCTAATAGCAGGATATTAAAAAACAAATTTGTAAGGAGATTTCAGTTACCTGTAAGTATAATAGGGTGGTTATGGTAGGGGATTTAAACTTTTCCAACATAGACTGGGACTGCCATAGTGTTAAGGTTTTAGATGGAGAGGAATTTGATAAGTGTGTACAAGAAAATTTTCTGATTCATTCTGTGGATGTACCTACTACTCTTGGGAATCAAGGCAGGGCAGGTGACTGAGGTGTTAGTGGGGGAGCACCTTAAGACCAGCGACCATAATTCTATTAATGTTAAAATAGTGATGGAAAAGGATAGACCAGATCTAAAAGTTGAAGTTCTAAATTGGAGAAAGGCCAATTTTAATGGTACTAGGCAAGAACTTTCAAAAGCTGATTGAGCGCAGACGTTTGCAGATAAAGGGGCAGTGGAAAATGGGAAGCTTTCAGAAATGAGATAACGAGAGTCCAGAGACAGTATATTCCTGTTAAGGTGAAAGGAAAGGCTGGTAGGTGTAAGGAATGCTGGATGACTAGAGAAATTGAGATTTGGTTAAGAAAAAGAAGGAAGTATATGTCAGGTTTAGACAGGATAGATCAAGGGAATCTTTAGAAGAGTATAAAGGCAGTGGGAGTAGATTTAATAAGAAAATCAGGAGAGCAAAAAGGGGACATGAGATAGCTTTGGCAAATACGGTTAAGGGGAATCCAAAGGGTTTTTACAAATACATTAAGGACAAAAGGGTAACTAGGGAGAGAATAGGGCCCCTCAAACGTCAGCAAGGCGGCCTTTTTGTGGGGCTAGAGAAGATAGGGCGGATACTAAATAAGTATTTTGCATCATTGTTAACTGTGGAAAAGGACATGGGAGATATAGAATGTAGGGAAATAGTTGGTGACACCTTGAAAAATGTCCATATTACAGGGGAGGAAGTGCTGGATATATTGAAACGCATAAAGGTGACAAATCCCCAGGATCTGATCAGGTGTAACCAAGAACTCTGTGGGAAGCTAGGGAAGTGATGGCTGGGCCCCTTGCTGAGATATTTGTATCATCGATAGTCACAGGTGAGGTGCTGGAAGACTGGAGTTTGGCTAAAAGGTACCAGTATTTAAGAAGGGTGGTAAGGACAAGCCAGGGAACTATAGACCGGTGAGCTTGACGTCAGTAGTGGGCAAGTTGTTGGAGGGAATCCTGAGGGACAGGATTTACACCAATTTGGAAAAGCAAGGACGGATTAGGGATAGTCAACATGGCTTTGTGCATGGGAAATCATGTCTCACAAAATTGATTGAGTTTTTTTGAAGAAGTAACAAAGAGGATTGATGATGGTATACCGCTGGACGTGATCTATATGGACTTCAGTAAGGTGTTTGACAAGGTTCCCCATGGTAGACTGATTAGCAAGGTTAGATCTCATGGAATACAGGGAGAACTAGCCATTTGGATACAGAACTGGCTTGAAGGTAGCAGACAGAGGGTGGTTTTGGAGAGTTGTTTTTCAGACTGGAGGCCTGTGACCAGTGGAGTGCCACAAGGATCGGTGGTTGGTCCACTACTCTTCATCATTTATATCAATGATTTGGATATGAACATCGGACGTATAGTTCGTAAATTTGCAGATGACCTCAAAATTGGAGGTGTAGTGGACAGTGAAGAAGGTTACCTCAGATTACAACAGGATCTTGGTCAGATGGGCTAATGGGCTGAGTAGTGGCAGATCGAGTTTAATTTGGCTAAATATGAGGTTTTGCATTTTGGGAAGGTAAATCTTAACAGGACTTTTACACTTAATGGTAAGATCCTAGGGACTGTTGCTGAACAAAGAGACCTTGGAGTGCAGATTCATAGCTCCTTGAAGGTGGAGTCACAGGTAGATAGGATAGTGAAGAAGGCATTTGGTATGCTTTCCTTTATTCGTCAGAGTATTGAGTATAGGCGTTGGGAGGTAATGTTGTGGCTGTACAGCACATTTGTTAGGCCACGTTTGGAATATTGTGAGCAATTCTGGTCTCCTTCCTACTGGAAGGATGTTGTGAAACTTGAAAGGGTTCAGAAAAGATTTGCAAGGATGTTGCCAGAGTTGGTGGATTTGAGCTATAGGGAGAGGCTGAACAGGCTGGGGCTGTTTACCCTGGAGCATCGGAGGCTGAGGGGTGACCTTATAGAGGTTAATAAAATCATGAGGGGCATGGATAGGATAAATAGACAAAGTCTTTTCTCTGGGGTGGGGAAGTCCAGAACTAAAGGGTATAGGATTAGGGTGAGAAGGGCGGCACGGTGGCACAGTGGTTAGCACTGCTGCCTCACAGCGCCAGAGACCCGGGTTCAATTCCCACCTCAGGCGACTGACTGTGTGGAGTTTGCACGTTCTCCCCGTGTCTACGTGGGTTTCCTCCGGGTGCTCCGGTTTCCTCCCACAGTCCAAAGATGTGCAGGTCAGGTGAATTGGCCACACTAAATTGCCCGTAGTGTTAGGTAAGGGGTAAATGTAGGGGTATGGGTGGGTTGCGCTTCGGTGGGGCGATGTGGACTTATTGGGCCGAAGGGCCTGTTTCCACACTGTAAGTAATCTAATATAAAAAAGACCTATACTGCACCATGAGGTTGCAAGTTTTGTTTGAGTACAGTTCTGCTGCTGCTGGTGGCCCACAGTACTTCATGGATGGCTAGTCTTGATTTTCTAGGCCTGGTCAAAATCTACATTCAATCATATGCAGCCTTAATGCCATTCGACTCTTTTGTCCATGCTTGAACCAAAACTGTGATGTGGTTTGAGAGCTGAGTGGCCCTGGCAGAACCCAATCGAAGTGTTAGTGAACAGGTTCCTGATGAAGGGCTTTTGCCCGAAATGTCGATTCTCCTGCTCCTTGGATGCTGCCTGACCTGCTGTGCTTTTCCAGCATCACACTTTTGACTCTGATCGCTAGCATCTGCAGTCCTCATGTTCTCCTGGTCAAAATCTATTCCGTTTGACATGGTGCTAATGCCACTGAACATGATAGAGGCTATCCTCAATGTAAAGACAGGACTTTATCTCCAGAAGGATTAAGAGCTGGTCACCCTTACTGATACTGTCATGGAGAGATGTATCTGGAGAAGGCAGATTGGTGAGGATGATGTCAAGTAATGTTGTCCATGGTTTAGACACTTCAACCTACTTATATATTAAAGCCACTTTCCCCAAGCGCCCTTGTCAGTGAAGCTGACAAAGCGACTCAGAACTCGGTTTGTGGTTGAACAAAATATTCCCAATTAAAAACACAATGTGAGCATTGCCCAAATTTCCACAGCATTTACTCTCTACATAGCTCAAATGTCTGAGAAAGGATATTACCATGTTTTTGGGCTGTACTGCTGGAATCTCCATCCTCTCTGATGTAGGGCTGGAAGGCCTCACAGGGGTCAGAGCAATTTCTCTCTCTCTCTCTCTCTCTCTTTTTCTCTCTCTCTCTCTCTCTCTCTCTCTCTATGTCTGTCTCTCTCTCTCCCCCCCCCCCAGATGGTTGGCGTTCCGTTGCTTGGTCAGGGTTCAGTCTTTGCCGAGTCTTCACCACGTCTGAGAGGGTGGAGTCCACATGTGTGTTCTTATCCCCCTCTCATTGGACCTTCTGAATGCTCTGTGGCCTTTGGCCAATGGGGTCATGAGCTGGGTTTAAATCATTCAACAGGGCAGCACCAACACCCTTCACTGTAAACATGTGATTGGCGTAAAATGCGCACACTCAGGCAGTCAAAGTGCTCAAACGTCTGATCGACACTTCTCCGACACGAAACCATCAGGCTGGTTGTAACTGGTTCCTTTTGAGCCTTTCTAGCCTCTTTGACCTTGGTTTCCACTGTTCTCTGTAGCCAATAGCTGCTGGTTGCTGTTTAATTTAGTGTAGCCAATTTTCTGTCAGACCGGATATCTCTGGCAATGTCCAATTTAGAATGTCCAATTTTGGGACTGTGGTTCCCTCACAAGCTGGTACAGACTCAGTCTAGCAGCTATGTCCTTGTGGTATGTGGCTGCTTTTGCACCAGCGTAGGCAGAGAAGGTCTTGTTGTCTCCTGACATTCAAACTAGTTCCTGCAAATTGGAAGGAAATTGGAGCTGAGTGGGAAATTGCTGAATTGCTCAATCACAAATATGGCCCAGAGACAGATGAAACCAAGGAAGTGGCACAGCATTGGCTCTAATTTTTGAGCTTGCTTGATTTTGAAACAGGTGAAAGTGGGGGCAAGATGTAGTTTCTAACCAGCTTGTAACTGGCCAGAGCGTAGAAGGATCCCAATGAATTAGGTGATTCTAGTCTGGGCAGCAGTTTTCATATCATTGACCTCAACATCCATGGGGTGAATTTTATGGGAGGATACAATCCTCACTGTTTCAGTTGAAAAGTTGCTCAGTATGTACCACACTGCCATAAATCTGCAGTTTAGCCTTAAAGAGGTATGAGTGAGACTTGTACCCCTCAAGGAGATCGAGAGTTGGCAGCTGTTGTTGTCATAGCTGGAAATGTGTTGCTGGAAAATTGCAGCAGGTCAGGCAGCATCCAGGGAACAGGAGAATCGACGTTTCGGGCATAAGCCCTTCTTCAGGCAGCTGTTGTTGTCATAGCAATGCTAGAACACTGTAATGGCTACTGTTGGGATTATCACGGGTCTGGAGAAAATCGATGAATATCTGACTTCAGGTAAATCCAGGTATTTTGATTGAGCATATTATTGTGACCTCAACAAGGTGGGAGTCATAGGGATTAGGTTTTAATGGCCAGTGAGGAGGCACAGATTGTGAGGTCCCATCATGATGGGTGGTGCCCAAGGAGCACAGGAACCACCCAAAAGGATTACTTGCTCCTTTCCCCATACCCCCCGTTTCTTGGCTGCCTGTAATAAAGCCTGCTGAGCTGGCTGCCTTTCTTATGTAGCTGCATGTATCAGTGCAGTGGAGACAGAATGATGTCCTTAAATGGCCATTACTTTGTCACTTCAGAGCCTCAATTGACTTAAAGGTGGCTTGGCTGCCTGGTGTCTACCAATCCTGCCTTAGGGGCAGGCGGTGCACTAGTTACTTGCTTTACCTTGCATGCCTTTTCCCTCACTTTCAAATACATTGATGGAGGGGCAGAAAAATCACCCTGATAGATAGAGAAGAGTAAATCAGTCAACATGACTGCTAATAATTGCTAAGTAAGAACACTACCAACAATGTATACATGTGGTTATAGATGAATCTCCTCTTGGCGCTGATCGTGAGGACTTGCACATGATTGATGACTAATCACGGAAAGTACTAGAGGGGAACTGGCAGCCGTGGGACTGAATCCCAGTAAGAGATGATGTGTTCAAGCAATGGTAGAAAGAGTGAAATTAACAATGATTAAAGAAATTAGCTAACTCTGCTACGATCTCTTGGAAATTCTGACTTCACATCTATCAATCAGAATGTAAGAAGAGCTTTCTTTGATTTGTGACATTTTCTGTGCGGAGAGAAAGTTAATGAATCATGTAGTTAACTATTTCCTATTTCAGATTCAGTCACTTAATAACAATCCTCCAGCATCAAGCACAATTTACAGTTTTAAATTTTCATCTTGTAGGCAATGTTACAAGGTGATTGTCAGTTTGTAGAAAGATAATGACTAAATATCAGTTTCCATAATGCAAATTGCCTTTGAGTCCAGTGTGATCTTATAATACTAGGTTTGAAGAGCTTGAATAGTGTAATCATCTGTCACTATTTTGTGAGCTTGGAGATTTGCTGGTTTCTTTATAGCCAAGGTTTACAGTCAGGTTTTCTGTGTTTTCTGCAGAATCTTTAAGTCTAGGTTTTACCATATGGGTTTATGGCTCTTTGCTGCCTCTAAGTGGCAATTCTTAGGGCTGTAAATACTACAAATAAGGCAATAGCATTAATTACATGTCATGAGCAGATCTGTGATATTTATGAGAAACTATGAATAAAGCATTGAAAATTTATAACAGTGAAGATAAATGCTTTGAAGGCATTAAAATGTTTTAAAGTTCTGTTTCTGGAAAGCCACTGTAGTAACGTATTGACTACATAATGAATTATGAAACGCATTATTGAGTAATATAAAGGTATAACACAGCTGAAGCTAATATTGCTATACACTGTACTTTTAGGTCTTGCAGTCAACTAATATGCAAACTTAGAAATCTATGGATTGAGATACATAAGCTATTGATGTGTTTGGGAGAGGGACAGAAAAGTCTACCATTTACTTTCTAGCCCACAAAATCTTTGCTATTGATTTGGCATAATTTAAGAATATTTTGTAACTAGATTCGATAAAATAAGCAGTAGGATTGTTGAATTAGCAGCAAGTTCTACTGACAATTCAATTAATGCTTTCCTAAAGTGACTGTTACCTGCTGGTCATGATCAGTCATATGAATATTTTCTGAGCTGGCCCTCTTGTTGTGCAGTGGAACAAGAGGCACAGGTTTAAGCCGCACCTACTCCAGATGTATGTAATAATATCTCTGAAAAGGTTGATTTGAAAAATAGGTTAAAATATTGAATAAAAGCTTGTCAGAGCTCAGGGATTTAGGGGTTCTGTGGTCCTATCTCTTTGTGTCGTATCTCTTTGGGTTCAAGTCTTACTTGCTCCATAGGTGAGGCATAACATATCTGCGCAAGTTGTTTAAAAATATTAGTGTTCCGGAAAAGCAGCTGTACTAAGGAGGTAAGGAACCAAAGAGTTATCGGACCGGTCATGTACCCATTTCCAACTGATATGCAGTTGTATAATTTATTGCATTTTGTGCCTTATTTTTCCTTTACCTTTCAAGGAGATTTTACATCCTTGGTTTTCCTGATGCAGAGCTTTCCATGCAACAGTATATTTTGGGAATTTGACCTTGTTCTCTGTCTTATGTCCATTAAAGATAAATACTTATTCCCATGTTTGAATACCTTTGTACACTTAGGCAACAACCCCCCAGTGAGAGATACAAAAATGAACACCTCATTCATGTAGTGAGTAGTTAATGTAGAAAAATACAAGGAATTTCACAGGACAACAAAAATCTAGGCTAAGTTAGGAAAGGTGAATTAAAATACTGAAATTTAAGAAGGTTTTAAAAGTCAATGTGACAGATATGTATTGGCTAAGGCATCTGGAGAAGACTTTTGCTCTTCAACATTGTGTAGTAAGATCTTTTACATTCACCTCAGTTTGAATTCATAACCTCCAATTTAATACAGGATCCAACAGGTACCTCTGAAAATGTAGCACACCAGTGAAACATGGCTTAGATCATATGTTCCAATCACTAAATGGACCTTGAGTTCTGAGCCTTCTGAATCAAAGGAAGAAACACTTCTACAGAATGACACAAAGCAATGAGCAATTGAAACATTTTATGGGACAAGATGTGGATGGGAGAATTTGGATGATCCAAATCTTTGTACAAAGTTCCTTCAGTTGGTAAATTTACTGCCAATTTAAAATAATCCACATGCTCCTAATTTTGATCTCAGTTTTTGCCGAGTTTCCAAATCTCAGCTATGGTGGTAACTGTGGATGTCCATTGGTACGGGAGATGGAAAGAAATATTGAGTTTTCTGTTCTTGAACATGATGTAGTGACTTGTTCAAGAAAATATATGCAATCATGCCATTTGTGGACAAGATTAGGTTTAGTTATGATATATCTGCATTGTTAGAAAGACTTCTGATACTCACTGAGTAGCTTCTCACATGGGGGGAAGGATCTGCAGTCATGTATGTGTGTCTACCTTCAAGAGATTGAAGAAGAGTATTTGAATATGGTGCTAGCAGTTGGGAGAATGGTGGGAAAGTGGTAGCAGGTGGAATCACACCACATAGAAATTCTGTTGATGTTAATGCTGGTATGGGAGGTTGGGGGGGGGCGGCGGGGGGGGGGTCGGAATTTCTTCATATCCAAGTATTGTAAGGCCCCTAAAAATGAGCTTTGGATTTTTCCATTCCTAACACACAGAGAAAATTATTCTCCAGTAGAAATAGTGAGCAAATGTTGAGACACCTTGTGACTGCAGTGCTGACTGACCCCTGTGAGTCATTATTCCACCAAATGGAGAACACAAGCCAACTTTAAAAAAAAATAGAGAGCAGTAAAGAAGAGATTTAAACACTATAGTCAAACTAAAACAAAATAACAGCTGTGTTATAAAAAAAGTTAATTTCCTTCCATGCATATTTTTGGATCAAGAGCTGGAACACAGATGGAACTCACTGCTGTAATGATCCTTTTCCCCATGGCTAGCTTTAATGAAAAATTCAAGCTAAATTTCACATGCATATCAAATCAACTCTTCATTATCTCTCAATAAACCCACCGTGATTGCATCATAATTTTGTAATGTGGACTTCATCATGAATCTGTACTCTGAATCTGTACAGAAACCACCATGATGATCATTATTCAGAAGGAATGGTGGTGAGAGTGAATAGCACCAAGTCCATGCACCTCACCTATAAAATACTAAAACTATGGCTTACTGTGTGTATTTTTTTAGCTGACAGGAATGTCACACCATATTGTTCCTATTGCGACTATGTGGCATACCTGGGAGGTAGTTTTAAAATCCATAAAACATGCAAGCTTCACAATAATTGCCTTTCAAACCCTCCAAGGCTAGATGGCGCTGTGACATTGTATCATATGAGATTTAATTGTGGTTAAATGATTTCTCACATGGCTTACTCTCAGAGTGATCCTCCAAACTCAGTATCCCCAGCCACTTTATTGGCTCGCAGCAACATTTTTTTTCAACTTGATCCATTTTTGTAAACCTTGGCTCTATCACCCTTGTCTCACTTCAGCATTGCTTTTGAGGCCCAAGCAGGATGAGACCAAACCTTGCCACCATTGCCTCAGTCTCCATGTACCTCAGGCTTTAGTTACTGCACTATTTGCCTCAGCTCATTGGTCTTGGTGTTGGCCAGTGTTCTGGGCAGCACTAAACTGGCAGTTCAATTCTTACGTTGCTTATGACATACAGTCAACAAATAAATGCAGCCCAAATGTAATTTTCCAAGTCTACATTGTCAGCAGGATGCCTCACATCCTGCCAATATATCAGAAAATTGTGCATGGAAAGTCCATGGGTTTTCTGACATGTACTGATGCCCCTTGTGCATACTTGGAAAATTATCTTATATAAATCCAGGAAGCACTGCTAATATTAAAACTGCTAGTTTCCCTGTTCAATAATAAGAAGAGACACTGGTGTAGGATGAGGCAATGGGGTAGAAATGGCAGAATCATTTGGGCTACTGTAATGGGGAAACAGCGAGAGATTGAGGAGAAAAGATTGGTCAAAGAGTAGAGGGAAAGAATAAAGAGAAAGAGAGTGACCAAAGATGAGCAGAAAGGGGAAGAGGATGTAAAAAGGAAAAGGGGAGGGAGAAGATGCAAAGAAATCGTGATTTAGAGAAACAAGTGAGCAGGAATGTTAAGTAAAATATCATATGTTATGAGACTGACTTAAAAGTTTTAATGATGCAATGTGTAGGTTATTGATTTAATGTTATGTGACTAACTGGTGCGACAGCACCTAAACATTGCATAATTTTCCCCACAAATAACCTCCAAAATTCCAAACCCTTTTACTTGGAGGGAAACAGGTTGCAGTTCCCGCCTGCAAAGTGTGTTCTATCGAGCAGATGTTGAATGCAAAGTGTAGAAGTTTCTGCCTGTGTCATGCATAGAAATGGAGATTATCCAACCATCTCTCAGTGGACTAAAGTCAACCAGCTAATTGTATAAGATTGCAAAACAATGTGTTTGAAGATGGAAATGATAGTTAAAAAGTGAAATGATCAGAAAACCATCTTACTGAAATCAAATAAATTACAGACTTTCCAAAATAAGGTCAGTAAGAAATAGTTGTCACTCTAAAAGAAACATACCAAAAAGAAATGGGGACGCTTCCTCCATCACAATCTGTCAGAGTTCACAGCATTTCTATTAAGTCATTTTCCAAGTAAACACTGGGAGTGTGCACACTAATGGTTGACAAAGGGACTGATTAAATACTGAGAAGCTCTGAGCTGCATTTGACGTAAAACAGCCAACTGAACAAACAATGGTAACATAAAACTGAAAAACTCCAGGGAATCACTCCCACTCAAACAACTGAACTAAAGTAATTCCCACACACTACTCTATCCTTCAAAAAAAATGGTTTTACCACAGACATCTAAATATCCTCAGGTCATCCTATACAGTATCTGCATACATGTGAATCTCCATCTGTTTGATGTGTTCCACCCAATTAGGCAGCTGTTACCTGGGGGGCAGTGATATACTGTGGGTGGAGAATGCTTATCAATTAAATTAGCCATGGCAACCATTAATTGCATCGTAATAACATGGCAATTTCTCCTAATGACTGATCACATATTGCTCATGGTTTGTGACAGTTGATTTTGACAGGTCGGTTGACAGTAATGCTTATGTAACAAGTCCAGAAATATCCTAAAGATGACCCAGGACCAGATCCAAAGGAATATCACAGCTATCCAAAGGAATGTGCAAATGCAGACTTGTCTGTGCACCAGGTCTGCTCTGCACATTTTGGGTTTCAAATGCCAAGGCCACCAAAATCTTATTTTAGTGGAGGCCGCCGATGATGTAAATGGCTAGCTGCACACA
Organism: Chiloscyllium plagiosum; assembly: GCF_037043375.1. Taxonomy (NCBI): domain Eukaryota; kingdom Metazoa; phylum Chordata; class Chondrichthyes; order Orectolobiformes; family Hemiscylliidae; genus Chiloscyllium; species Chiloscyllium plagiosum. The sequence continues at coordinate 98,741,929 of NW_028270141.1, read as the reverse complement.
CACAGATTTCAGCCCAATACCTTTCCTGTTACCAGGAAATTGGGAAGGGAAGTTTTTGGCAAAGGATTTGTGTTTTCTTGGCTCGTCTGTCATTTCTGGCAGGGGGTGATACCTGAGACCTAGATCTCATGCCCCTGATATCTTATTTCCCAATGAACCAAGTTGTCTGCAAATTCAGCTCCGGCTACCCACTGTCCAGCCTCTGCCTCTGGCTAAGTGTCATACACCAGGCATGCCCTCCAATCCCCTGTTATCTGAGCATTCCTCTCCTTCCTGATGTGTATTACACAGTGGGGAGTAGGGCGGTGGTGGGGGAGGTGGATCATAGAAACCCCAAATCTTTCCTTAAAGTTATTTCTTCTGAGAAGAGAAAACTGCAATATGTCACAGAAGTGAATGCAAATGAGCTTTAACCTGCGCATTGTTTCACATGGGCCTTTATCTGACTTGCCAGAAATTGGACTCTCGAGGTGACCAGGCATCCTGCGAGGATCTACTTTCTACCCTCCATTAGTGTAGGGTCATCCAGAACTTTGTTGTTGTGTCACTTCTCACACTGACTCCTGTTTCCCTTGTGCCCTTATGGGTGGCACGGTGGCACAGTGGTTAGCACTGCTGCCTCACAGTGCCAGAGACCAGGGTTCAACTCCTGTCTCAGGAGACTGACTGTGTGGAGTTTGCACATTCTTCCCGTGTCTGCGTGGATTTCCTCCGGGTGCTCCGGTTTCCTCCCACAGTCCAAACATGTGCAGGTTAGGTGAATTGGCCACGCTAAAATTGCCCGTAGTGTTAGGTGTAGGGGAATGGGTCTGAGTGGGTGCGCTTCGGTGGGTCGGTGTGGACTTGTTGGGCCGAAGGGCCTGTTTCCACACTAAGTAATCTAATCTTATGTTCACTTACCTTTATTGGCTCCCAGTTAAACTGCAACTGAACTTTAAAATTCTTACTTTGTTTACCCCTCCACAGATTCACATTGTCTATTTCTATAATCTCCTTCAGTTCCAAAACCCACTGTGATACCTACCTTCCTCTATTTCTGGCTTCCTGAGCATCCCTGATGAGAATTTACCATCTTTTGTGGCTATACCTTTCGCTGACTGGTCCTAATCTCTGGAATTTCCTTTCTAACTATCTCCACTCTCTTAACCTTGCAATCCTCTTACTTAAGAATTACTTAAAAATAAACCACTTTGATGAAGCTTTTGATCATCTGTTCTAAAGCCAAATTATGTGTTACGTTTTACTTTAAAATATTCCTGTGAAGTGCCTTATTTTAATTCATTACTTTAAAGATGCTATATAAATATACGTTGTTGGAGACAAAACGAAAATAACTGGAAAAACTCTGGAGAGAAATTAGTGTTCATGGTTCAGTTTTGGGTCAGTTCTGAAGAAGGGTCACTGGACCCAAAACGTTGACTCTGACTTCTCTCCACAGACGCTGCAAGACCTGCTGAGTTTTTCTAGCAATTTCTGTTCTTGTTTCTGATTTCCAATATCCGCAGTTTTTTCAGTTTTTTGTAAGTGGTTGTGATCTGTGACTCTTGTGAGAATCAAACACAGCAAGTGTGTTAAAATACAACTGAAACTTCAGTTGAAGCTTCAAGCCTTTGTATATTCCATTGAAACAGCTGTTTGTCCAACTAGGGAGAGTCTAACCATTTCCCCTTGATATGCAATGACAATACCATTGCTGAATCCTCCACTATCAACATCCTGGGTATTACTGTTGACCATAAAGTGAACTACACTCACTGTATAATTACCGTGGCTAGGACAGCAGGTGAGAGCAGGTGCAGTGAGTAACTCACCTCCTGTCTGCTCAAAGCCTATTCATCATCCACAAGGCAAGTCAGGAGTGTTTTCATTAATTGTGAATGTGATATGGACTTCACTGTCCACATCAGCATTTATTACCCATTCGTAAAGGCCAGAAGGCAGTTAAAAGTCAACCATATTTTGTGGAGACACGTAAGCCAGATCAGGTGAGAATGACAGATTTCCATCCCTAAAGAACATTCGTGACCTGGATGCTTTTATTTAGAACAATCGACAGCGTGGCTATCATTAGGCTAGCATTTTGTTTCAACTTTTTATTGAACTCAAATTTCACCATCTGCCATGGTGGGATTCAAATTCGTGTCCCTAGAATAGTAGCCTGGGTTCTGGATTAATAGTGCAGTGACATTACGCCATACCATGAGCTCCCCTAAGTGGCATGTATGGAATGCATTCCCTTCCCTTGAATGGATGCAGATCTAGGACAAAACAGCTCTCTTGACTGGCATCCTAGCAGCACCTTCAACACTCACTCCCTTCACACCAAAGCTCAATGGCAACAGCATTTACTGTCTACAAGATACACTGCAGCAGTTCACCAAGGCAGACTCATCTAGACGCTTTTGAGATGACCTTCCAAACCTGTGGTCTTTGCGACCTAGAAATACAAGGGCAGCGGATATATAGGGTCACCACCGCTAACAGGATCTCACACACCATCCTGACTTAGAAATATTTTGCAATTCCTCCAGTGTTGCTGGGTCAAAATCCTGGAACTCCCTCCCTAACAGTATCGAGGGTGTACCTACAGGATACAGGGCAAGGAGGTAGCTCACCACCACCTTATCCAGGGTAATTAGGGATGGAAAATAAATGTTAACTCAGCCAGCGATCCCCACATCCCATGAACTAATAAAAAATGTCATAAGTTTAATCAGTCCCTGCTGTTGTTATAGACTTTGCATACTATTACAGTTTCATTAAACGCTACATCACCTTCAAATCCAAGTTGAATATCATCTGCAGCACTGGACCATGTCAATTGACGTAACAGCAATATTTTTAAAAGCACTATGAGGAAGTGGCTGTGATTATATTGCCAACACACATTATTGTTTTGTGCGAAAGGGCTGAGGTTCATGCCTGTCTCCTCAGAGAAAACTAAACAGGAAAATGGCAAAACATCCTGGAAGCTATTCTGAAATCTTTCTAGCATATTCCTAAGTAAGGCCGTGGATTCATTGATTACAGTTTTGTTTGAGCAGTTTATTCAGAGTGGTGTAATTCGTCAGCCTAGAACTGACCTTGACCCTTAAGGCTAAAAGCGTGTTTGTAAAAGCAGTTATTTATCTTTCATAAACCAGCATTCACATTGGCAAAACACATTGGCCTGGATTTTCTGCTGGTCATTATGCCAGTATAGACGGGAGATGCATACAGGGAGCCTATGGATTCCTATTAAAGCACACTCCAAAGGGATTGCCCAGAAATTTGAATTTTCTGTTGGGCAATTTCTCTATGCCTGGAACTCACTGAAAGTCAGAGACTTCAATGGGTTCTGATGAAATTAAATAGTTAATTAGAAAATGGCAGTCTATTAAATACATAGTCTAAATGGAGACAAACTATTCATCTGATCACATATTTACCTCACTCAGCCCGAACATACATGACTCATACCAAATCCCCAAACAGAGCATGACCTGACACCTGAATACTCTCCCCCATCCCCAGCACACCACATTCCTTCTCCTGACAGCCCCCATCCTAGGATTTGACATGTCCCACCCTCTCCGTACGACTACCCCCACCCCATGTGCAAGGGGGGAGACCTGACCCATGCTCCCACCATGGCCAAACCTGACCTGATACATCCCACTCTCCCACCCTGACTGAACCTGACCCATTGTCCCCCATCCCCCATTGGTCCCTCCAACCTGACACTCACACTCTTTCCCTTGCCTCCTACCAAAGCTGGCGAGTCCCAGATCTAGCCCAACCCAATGCCTCCCCCATACTGGATCTGAGATCTGCTCCTTCGCAACTCCCCCCTCACACCAGCACCACTGCCACTGGACCCACAGACCCAACACCCTCTCTCTCACTCAGGCCTATCTTTAATTCTGAATCATCTATCTTGCCACTTACACATTGGCATCTAACATATTTAGAACTCTAACCCTTCCTAATCTTACCCACCTGGCATGCTCATCCCTACCCAGCTGGTACCCTATCCAACAAGAACCCTTATTACCTAGCACCCTACCCCTTCCCAGCTGGCACCCTAGCCAGTTTGCCACCTACTAACTGGCATCTACTCCCTACTATTTGTCATTGTACACCCGGCAAACTATCCCCTCCATAGCTGGCACCCTAGTTACCTGGCATCCTATTCCTCCTATCCATCTGGCACCCCACCCTCTCAACTCCCTAACACAGCACTTATCCTGTTTACTTACAGTTTGTCAAACTGGCTGTCAGGCTTGAAATTGCAGAATACAGCAGCTGGCAGCATGGAAAGAGAATATGGTTTGCCTTCCTCTGACAGTTTCTGCACCACAAGAGAACTCTCAGAATGGACGTGCATTTCTAATGGAGTCCTGAGTGCATTCTCCTCTCGGAGAACTTTCATAAAAAAGCTCCTCAGAAATTCTATCCCAGTACCTTTGTAATCAAAATAAAAACACACAACAAAGGTATTCAAAATACACTTGTTTCACATTATAATCCATAGAACTATTACTCACTATTTGTTAATTATTGGGATTCAAAAGCTGCATGCAACACAGTTATGCGGATAAGCCCATCCCCAAGATGTAGGACTAGGTAAATACTGGATCATATCAACTCCTGGAAGAGCTGCCTTGCTACTCTTTTGTTGCAGAACAGTCCAAAAGGAATTTCACTTCTTAGTCTTAAATATTTCTCAACTTCAGCTCTCTCTGTTGTCTTGTCTCATGAGTCCACAACATCAATTCCTTCGGTGCAGAAAACCATTGGGTCACTCTATACAGTGTATATAAACTTTTTAAATCAATATGTTTGCAACCTTTACTTTGAAATAAATGACATCCTTCATTTGTGTAAAGCCATATCGTGGTTCTTTTCTGTATTTTGATTATGTACTGAAGTGAGAAAGAAACAGGTTTAAAAGCCAGGGATTGTTGAAGGATTGCTGCACTTTTTTAAAAAAAAGAAGTCATCTGATACTCATTGTGTACACAGATGTTGGTTTAAACATTGGGCAAAGCTTAGTTACAAATGAACTGGAACCAAGGGATATGTAGGATGGAGATTTGGCCAGTAACAAGTAGCTGATTGGTCTGTGAAATGCTGGACAATTCTCGATGACAAAAGCTCCAGCCTGCCAATAATAATGTGATTGACTCCCAGGTAGCTAAACAGGTATGTGCTGTGAATGTTCATGTCAGAGGACAAAGGACCTCTGGAAGAGAAGTAGCTATTTCTACTGTGCAGTAAAACACATCTCAGACCTGAAGAAAGCCAGTTTATTTTTCATCATCAGTTGCTGTAAACTGTAGCTTTTAATGAACAAGTCAGAAACCTTTATAAGTGTGAACCAGTCATCCTATGCCTCCTGCAAAGAAATGAAAGTATCTGGAGAAGGAAGATCAAGAAGCAGTGATCTGATCAGGAAAAGGATCATCTCAGCAAAACCCTATGGACTGTCTTTCCTCCACCCATAACATGCACTTTTTTCTGTCTGAGTGTCTAAATGTGTGTGTAGAGGGAGAGTTTATAAGGTGGTTGGAGTTTTAACTATTAGAGTTATATGCTGATGGCTCATAATTGTTTACCCATTGTTCAATTTTATTTGTTTGTAATAAGTAGTGATTTGTGTTAAACCTGGTCCATGCAGTCTCTCAATTTGGGTTTAAAAGACAGATAAATTAGGGAATTCTGCGTACATTTATAAAATCTCTACCTTTTCTAACAACTTTGGGACTAACTTGAATTGCAGTACACTACCCCAATGAGGCACAACATGCAGCAAAATTTATAAGATGCCAATTTGTTAGGAGGTTGCTTTTGCTGAACGACCTGGGCATTTCTTTCAGCATTTACACCAGAATGATAACTACCTGTGCCTGTTTCACTCTCTATCCGTTGATATATTACCCTTTTCCACCATAAGACTCATTGAGCAAAATCCATTATGGCCTCAGTTATGATTGCTGAATTTAATTTTACAACAATATCTGTAATTTATCTACTGCCTTAAAACAGTACAAAGCATTTTGCAAGAGTACAATCAGTTAAAATGGGCATTGACCCAAAGAAATGTATGACTAAAAGCTTGATTAAAGCAGTAAGTTTGAATAAAAAGAGACATAGAAAGTCAGAATTCTTCTCTGGGTGAATTCCAGAGCTTAGTGACCATATGGGCTAATAGTTCAGCTGCTAATGTTGGGCAAATAAACTGGGGTATGTACAAGGCCAGAGTTAAACATTTACAGAGTTCCAGGAGGATGTGATAGTTGGATGTGGGAAGTGTACGGTTAAGGAATGGGGTGTATTGAAAGATAAGGAAGACTGAGGCTATATGGATGAATCTCAACAGAGAGATGAGAGATTTAAAATTGAGTCATGTGGACTGTGACCTAATATGGACACAGGAGTGATGAGTAAGTGGGAATCGCTGGAAATTGGGAACCAGAAAAGACAACAGCAGTAACAGCCCTGTCAATCCTGCAATGTCATTGATATCAACATTTAGTGGCTAATGCCAAAATTGGGAGAGCTGTCTCACAGACTAATCAAGTAACAGCCTGATATTATCATTCTCACAGAATCATAGCTTACAGACAATATCCCAGATACCATCATCACCAATCCTGGGTATGTCCTGTCCAACTGGCGGGACAGTGGTATACAGTCAGGAGGGATTTTTCTTGGGAGTCTTCAACATTGACTCCGGAGCTCATGCAGTCTTACAGGAAATCAAACACGATAAAGGAAACCTCCTGCTAAAACATGTACTGCTCCCTCCCCTAAGCTTCTTCCCTCAGCTGATGAATCAGTACTCCTCCATGTTGAACACCACTTCAAGGAAGTACCGAGGGTGGCAAGGACATCGAATCTACTCTAGATAGGGAGCTTCGATGTCCATCATGAAGAATGGCTCAGCAGCAATATCACGAGTTGGTAAAGTCCTAAAGGATATGTCTGCTGGATTGGTCTGCAGCAGGTGGTGAGGGAAATAACAAGGCAGTGGGGAGAATATTTTTGAACCCATCTGACCAATTTTCCTGTCATAACAACACTTGTTGATGTCAGTATCAGTAAGAGTTAGCACCAATCATTCCTTGTGGAGACTGAAAACTGTGGGAGGCTGATCAAGAAAGTAACAGTCCACATCTTGTGGTAACAAGCATATGGTTAACGATTCAGTTGACATTTTGCTACATTCTTACAAACGTTTTAAGATTGCCAATTACTTGTACATTCATTTCTATGCAGCCTAATTTATCTGAGCTTCCACAAAGAACACAGAGTAAAGTATTTGATCCTGATAGCACAGATATAAACTAATTTAGTTTGGGAACATGGTCGGTATGGACAAATTGGACCAAAGGGTCTGTTTCTGTGCTGTGTGACTCTGACTATGACTCTATGGCTATGACTGGGAATTAAGCTAACTCCCAGTTTACAACATGTGCTATTATTTCCACAACAGAAGCAACTCCCCTGCTAAAGGGCTGAGCCAAAAGGCATAAAATATAAATGTGTGGAAAATTAGAAGTTGGTTGGACAGTTCAATGTTCGAACTCCAAAAGGTGTAGCAGAAACAGGAGTAATGAGGAGACAATTAATGAAGCTAAAAATATCGAGAGTGCCAGTAAGAATGTAAACAAAAGCTAGAGGAGGCAGCTGTGTTTAGTTCTTCAATAAGAACGCATGTGGGTGATTGGAGACCTAATGTATCAGAGCAGGGTGTGGTCTTCTGAGGTTTAATGAAGAGGATATATCTGGGGCTGATAACAATATTTAAGCAGTAAACCACTGGTACAGTGTGGCGGAAAGAGCACTGTTATAGTAGGCATTGTGAAGTCAGCTCAGTTGGGTAATTTACTGTAACTTAATCACAATATGGGTAGCAAGGCCAGGTCCACGTTAATAATTGTGCACCATCTCTTAATTGGCCTCAGAATAGGTTCAGATCCAAGATAACAGTCTTAGCATGAGACAGGACAGAGTTGCTACTGAAAGAAGAAACTGAAGTATGACTGAAAAAAGTGCAGAAGTGGATGAAAAATGAACAAAAGGAATTGCTTAGAAAGCAAGCTACAGGACACATATTCACCTTATTTTACGATCAGCAGCAAACAAACAGTATCAGCCATTCATCACACTTTCAGGGCAGTATTTAATGTCCTCTCTCTTTCACCCCAAAACTCCAGATTAGATGCTCTGCACTCCCAGAATGCTGTGCTGTGTTGACCCCCATCATGCCACCTGTCTGGGGTGAAATGGCAAATGTTTGATCACAGTAATATGCTGTTTAAAATCCAAAAATTGTACTTCTCAAGGAAAGAAGGAAACTGTGATCTAAAATGTAAGTTGGAGTATTAAAGTTAGAGCAGTTTCTAAAACTTACTAATGAAGCAGATTGAAAAATTGATAATGAATTAAAGAGTTGATATCTACAACAGCCATACAAGCCACATGTTAAATCGGTGCCCTTTTTGTCGACTCTCTCACACCTTGTCACTGACACGCAAAATGCTTCTTGCAATGCCTACAATTACACCAATATATAGACTAGTTTTAGCAGGCATTTGGCATTTGTGAAAGCTGTAATCCAAAGATCATGCAGGCTGTAACATGAGCAGCAAATGTAGTGTATGCTATCAGCATTGGGCTAAACCTCATCCGTGATGAAAGAAAAAATAACAAGATAGGGGACATACATTTGCAGCCACATCCTTGTTCCTGAAACCAGGAACTGGTCCTCCAAACAACCAAAGAAGCAAGCAACCCATATGCAAAATATCTTATGTAAAGGAGGAATTTCCCTATTTTCCTTACTGTGCAAATTTAATTAAAAAGAGAAGTCATCTGAGTAAACAGTGAAGCAATAGTGGAAGAGGTTGGTTAACAGGCTGTTCTTAATTTGTTGCCATGACATTGCTATTTCTATTTGTCCCGCTCTTGGAAAGCAATGTCAATCGAAAGCTTTGAAATTACTTTCAAAAATCTAAGGAGTCCTGTCATCACATGAGAATCCAAATGTCACAGGCGTATAAGCATGTAAGCTCCTCCATTGCAAGAGTGCACAGCTTCATGGAAGAGTAGATCCAGTTGTCTGCCAAATAGTTGAAGAAGCAGGGAATGGAAATGAACCATTTCAATGACACATTCTGCATCATTGTCCGGTCCATTTCATTGAAGTCAGATGGATACCTGCATGCCCAGTCGACACCAAAGATTTATCTCCTGCAATTGGTAAGTGTGGACATGCAGAAGTGCCATGAAAGTACAGAGGCAAGGCTGGTACCTCCACCCACATGATCCCAACTTCTGAAGCCAACTGAGACACACGATAAGGCTCCCGTCCTGGGGCCAAGGCTGTACCTGCACAAGTGCAGCTGACGCAGCCTGTCATGGTGCCATCATAGGCAGAGAAGCCCAAGGAAGGACACTGAGAGCAGCTCTCCATCTCTCATTATCAGCTCCAGACATAGGGGGAGCACAACTTGCAAGCAAACTTGAAAGAAGCATGTATTATAGACACAACCATGTGGAACCGTATATACAAATCACATGCATGAGTAGAAGTTTTTCCTTTGATAAATGCCTTGACATTAATGGTCACATGGACATCGTTGATTGCACCTTACACCCACAATAATCTGGCCGATGACAAAACCTTGACTGCCACAATTATGCAGAAGGCAATGATGCCAGGTGCCCCCGGGAAAAGTACATCAGTCACCTGTGAAACATAGCTCGGAGCTACCGATTGCAAGGTCCCACAATGCCCTGAAAAGAGCCTGAAACTAAGAATTTCAATCTCACTGTTGGCTTGATAGGTACTAGCGCAGGGTAACACCTTGGACCTTGTGGTGTAAGATCTTCCTCTTGGACTGTGTATAGTGCAGTCAACATCTACATAGATAGGTGAAGATATCTGTCATGCTCCTGCTCCAAGATACTCGGGAAGCTGATCCATTTGATTCTGATACTCTTGGTTCTATGAGTACAGCCTACTGGCCCCTGGTGATCAGCACAATCTGACTGCCCTGATGACTAGGGCTGCTGCTATTCCCTACTGCTCCTGCCCCAATTCTAAATAGGTGGGCCCCATTATTGGAGACAGAGCTTTTTCCTAGTGTGACCAAGTTTCATTTCTTGAAAGTTGTCATGATCCCTTGGTGAAAATTGGAAGATTAAGGGTTTGGTGGGGGGTGGTGGTTGGTGAGTCAGGAGAGGAGGAACCTGAAATGGTGTCCCATGGCAACCAACTACATTCTTCTAATTTGAAGTCTGGAGTCCGATGTAGGCCAGACCAGATAATGATGGAGGATTTCCCTCCCTAAAGGACATCAGCAAAACAAATAGATTTTTACACAATCAAAAGGAGTTATCACTGTCACTATTAATGCAATTAGCTTTATATTGAAGCATTATCAATTAAATTTAAATCTTGTGAGAAATAAAAGCACCAATAACAGCAGGAGGCAATCTAGACGGCTGAGGTTGAATACTTTGGGCTGAATTTGACCAGAAATCAGTTTTGAAGGATGAGTTTTGGTGGATTTTCTCCCCAAAAAGCTGAGCAGGTTTTCTCACACTATCTCCTCAACCTTGCTTCATTGCTTATGCACCACACCCCAGTAGTGCTCCACTCATCTTGTCTCTCTTTCACCGCTGGCAGAAACACTGCTCTTTGTTGGGACCTTCCAGCATTCCTGCTGCCAATCTGACACCTAGCCATGCATGTGGTCAAGGACAGGCAGTCTGCAGTCTGCATGGCTCCTGTCACTTGCCTCTGCACTGACTTTCATGTCAGGAATGGTCTCTGTCTAGTTTCTATCCAGTTGGTGGGAGAATAGGCATTATAACAAGGCAAGGTTAACTAATAATGAGATCTTAATGCATGTAAATAGGTCTCTTGAAGGACACTGGCAAGAATCTTATTTCACTGTTCAACACTTAGGTATAAATTCGGACATCTTGCTCTTAATGTTTGGAATCTCTTTATTGATGATCTCAGATGATTCTATCAACTTTCATAACAATGCTCATATCATTTAGTGGCTGAAAAAATTCAGTCCAATACTTTAAACTTCTTTAATGGTCAGTTGGAGGAAATTTTAATTCTACCATAACTGGATGTGTCAAAGGAGAAGGAGGCGATAAACTGTTTTCATTCAGACTGGTAAGTTAGGTGCCATGCAACAGTAATGTTCTGGATCTGTGAAAAGCATGAGAGCTAGTGAAGGGGAGTTCAACGTTCAATAGCATCACTTGCTGACGAAAAGTCGACGAAAAGTCAAGGAGGGAGAATGTATTATACACTCTCTGACATGGCCAACACAGTCATAGTTTTGTGAACAGAATAGTCAGCAACTGGACAGAGAAACTGAAACACGAATTTTGAGCGAAACAGGCACAGATCAGCTAATGGTGATGTTCACCATCTGGTAATATCAAACCAGAGGTTAAGTTATTGCTAAACTAGTTACAAAGATTAAACCAAATCTGTATAATGACAGACTTGGTGACACATACACATAATTAAAAATATAATTGGTTTATTCAGAACATTTAAGGAGCGCCCACGAAAATTGCAAGAATAATTGTCACTGCATGTGTTATGGCCCCAGTTATGTGGAATTCCCTGAGTAGACTGTTTCTTTGTTTCAGTAAGTGAAGCTGCATGAAAAGTTTCTGAAAAATTACCAGCAGGTATTTGGGATTTTGGTGTGACGTTCTTTTGGCCCCATGTGAGGCATCCTTATGTTCAGCTAGAACATCAGCAATGTAAGAAGCTGACGTTGCCTGGGGAGGGAAGGCAGCTGGAAAAACAATGACTTGACAAATAAGGTAAAGCAGAATGTGAGGCTCAGAACAGTTCTAGGTGTAGGAAATGCAAGAGATACTCTGTTATATCCAATCACATCAAATTCTGTTTCTAATCGATTCATCTACATGGGGAGAATAAGCTTAAAGTTTATTTATCATTGTGAAGAAGAGATTAATCCTTGTATTTCATTCCATTAATTCCTTATTTGAGCTCTCTTTATTTTTCAAACATCTTTACAGCCTGCATTTGTACTGATATGTGGAAATACTGATGAAAACACAAAATGCAGCAAAATCCTATAATTACACAAAGCAGAATTAAAAACATTCTATTTGTAAATTCAAAGTCCTGTCAAAAGGTTGCCAAGTTCTTAGAACATGCCCCTGGAAATAACATTATGTAAAACTATGAAGAATGGAATCTTGGTCATTTAATTCCAATTGAACAGTTGTACCATGTAATAGCATAGGGCAGAAATTCTACCTGCCACTTTACCCATCCCATGTTCCAATAACCAATGTTCCCTGGAAATGCTGGCATTGAGCACAGCCAGTGTTTTCAATCTGCAATATCATTTCCTTTCCTTTGCATAGCTGTGCACGCAAAATATTTAACACAGAGCAAGACCTGCTCAGTACCTTCTAGTTTGTTGTGCAGACATACACACACACACAGAGCTTAGTGGGAACACTGTCCATGGCCAATCCCATTTCCCAGGGCCATTGGGAACAGGAAGCTATATCTACATAAACAAACCAGAGCCACCCAGTGTAAGCAGAGGAATTTCAGAGCTGAGCATGTTGCTGTGAGGGGCAAAGCAGTGACTAGTCAAGCTGAAGGAATAAGAAAGTTGCAGGTAAAAGCAAAATACTGCAGATGAGGAAAAGCTGAAAGTTGGAGGTGCTCCTTTTTGTGCTGAATGTTTACAGACCCTGAACTAATTTGCAAAGTGTCGACAATGGACAACCCCTTTATGTAAGCGCAGCAGGGTATCTTTTTCTGGTATAACTGGTTTATGGAAAGTCCCTTCATATCTTCGAACCCAACCTGTCTCTGATCTTACAAATGGAAGTGATCAGCTGAACTGGATGAGAATTTAATGTTGCTTTGGGAAATCTACAGAAACTCAGCTGATCTGAGCCAAGCCTGAAAATTTGGTGCCAGCATCAAAATTTGCATTTGAATTCAGCCCTACTTAAAGAGCTGAGTATTTGGCCTCATCTTCATTTTTGGGAAAATTCTGGAAGAATCAAACTACAGCAGGTAATACAATACACATACTATGTGCTGAGAGTATTTGTTTTTGGTGCGAATGTCTTCACATTCTGTTAGAAATCTGACTAATTGTAGGAATCTTTATATCCATGTGCAGTCTTGCTTCATGGTGTGCGCAGAAGCAATGTAAATGTGCACTCACCCGCAAAGCACATTTGCAGTCAAGGGATCGTGATACCACTTGAGGAGCACTTCAGAAAGCATTATCATGAAAAATGCTAAGACAGCTTATTAGACAAAGCTTATTATCCCAAGGCTGGAAACAGAGTGGCGTGCACACTGAAGTTGTGTTTGACATTCTAGGTCCCTCAGTAAGGATACTCATAAATAATAGCATAATACCATAATACTGGAGACCTGAAACATAACCAGATCTTGCAGAAAATCAGCAGGTCATCCAGTATCTGTGGAGATGGAAACAGAAGTAATATTTTGAGTCCAGTGATCATTCTTCAGAACTGTACACAACTGGGAAAAAGTGGCATTTATGTTGATGATGACAAGATGGGGGGTGTGTGGGGGGTGTTGGAGGATTGTGCTGATGTATGTAGATGGAACCAGAGGGAGAGACTAAAAAAAAGTTTGCAGACAAAGGTGTTGTTGATAGTAAGGCAAGGAAGAAGAGAAGAAGAGAAGCAAGATGAGTGATATGGAGGCTTTAAGAGGTTGAAAATGGATTGGCAACCCATTTCATGAAAGGACCAGGGTTGTGGGGACAGGTAATAGACATGGAGAGAGATATTCATGCCCTGAAATTGTTAAACTTAATGTTGAATCCTGAAGGTATTGAGGTACCTAAGCAGAGGACGAGGTAATGTTCCTCCAACTTGCATTGAACCTCACTGGAGCAATGCAGAACACCTGAGAGAGAAATGGTGTCATTAAATGAAACTCAAGGTTATTTTATTATGGAAAGAACATAGTTGTTTCTGAAAGATGTCACCCAGTCTGCGTTTCATCTCCCCATTGTCGAGGAAATGGCATTGTGAGCAGGGAATTCAGTACATATAGATTGAATGAAGTGCAGGTAAGTCGCTGCTTCACCAGGAAGGTATGACTGAGGCTTTGGATATTGAGGATGAAGGAGGTATTACACCTTCTGTGATTACATGGGAAGATTCTGTGGGAGTGTTAGGAGCAGAGGAGGAATGGACCAGCATGTCCAGGAGGGAATAGTCCCTGTGGAACACTGACAAGAGAGGAGCAGAACATATGCCTGCTGGTGGCATCCCATTGGAAGTAGCAGCTTAGGATCTGTGGATATGGAGACTGGTAGAATAGAAAGTGTGGGCAGGGGGATGGGAAGGGGTGAGGGGGGGAATAAACTGCCTTCTTGAACCACTGCAATTGGCTTAAGTAGAATGTCTGTAGGGAGGAAATTCAAGTATTTTGACCTAGTGACAGTGAAGGAACAGCGATATATTTCCAAACCAGAATAGTGAGGGACTTGGAGATGATCAGTTACATCAGTCTCAGTAGTCATCTGCAGGAGGAAAGCTAGAAATTGGGATTACCAGGGGTTGTGGTGTGGGGATGATAGTGAATTCTGAATTCCTGTCAGAGAAATTCCAAAACAGATTTGCCTTTTGAACTAGTTCTTTATTGCTATACAGGAACCAAGCTTGTTTGTGTTGCTATTTCACTCTTATATATTTCCCTTCCCATGTTTTGCTTTGTTGGCTCTTCTGATTCATGTGAAATGTTTCTTGGTTGAATTAATTCTCAATCAACCTGCCCAGACATGTTATGACACACCTCTAAGGCAGATGGGATTTGAATTCAGATGTAAGGGTACTACCAGTGTGCAACCCTAACGACCCTTAAACTAGTTAATGACCTAACACAGCAAAGAGCTGGGAATGATTGCCTCTACTGGGCTTTGCTTGTTACTGGATCCCTGGCCAAACAGGTGTATTTTCTGGTGGTGAAATATTGAATAAAATTATTTCCACAAATTGTGTTTTTACTAAGCTCCTGCACAAAAGACAAAACATTGGTGCTGTGGGGAAAGATAAGCATTTCTGCTGTATGGTAGTAGCGTGGGTGTATAAAAATAATTGAGCTGAGAATGAACCTGGAACCTGTTTAACAATGAGCAGTGCATTAATTCTCTCCTCCATGGAGCCATCAGGCTTCTCAAAATTAGTTTTAATCAATCTCTTTGGACATGTGATGACTTCCTTGGAAATTGGGGCCTGAACCCCACCCTACTGGCCCATTATGACACAAGAGCCTCTTAGAAAGTAATGCTTGTTATGACAACTTGCAGAGGAACAATAAATCCCCATTCCCCGATCAGGGATTGAACCCAGACCACGATGATAAATCCTAACCACTAGGCCACCAGGGAGATTAGGATATAAGTAGCAGAAGATTGTTTTGATGGAGAACATTCTGCGTAATTCGTAATTGGCCCTTGTTGGACACAAACTCAAGCAATAATTACTGCCAATGAGGCAGTACAGAGCAATGATTCTTGACTGAACAGAGGAGCAGTTTTTGTTGTTAGGCATCATTTGTTAGGTTCTATATGCCAGTGTATTCATAATAGTGATTGAGTTTTTCAGATATGGGGATGAATTTTCATTCTACTTTAAAGAAGAGTCATAGTTGACTCAATGTGTTAGCTCTGTTTGTCTTTTCACCAATGCTCGCTGCCATGCTGTTTGTAACATCTCAGCATTCAATATGTATCTTTCGTGTTATTTCGGTAAAGTATAAGGTCGGCTGGTAGACACAACCAGAATAGTCCCGCTTTCACAAATGAAGGAAAATTAGGTATTAGAGGCTTTCTCCTGCTGCTGTTGCTTACTGGATGAAAACCATATTTTTCAGTACCCTGACGCTCCATTTTTTATCCTCAGTTAGCCGTTCCAACCTGTTTAGGAACTGCTGCAACAGCACAGCTTGTTTTCCCTCAGAGGCCATTGGTGGACACCTACCTGCTGGTAAGACTGTTGTGGGGAGTCTTTCATGAATATCCATTGATCTACGCCTTTTCAGACCTGCAGCAGGGAAAATTAAGCTCAACCAATTCAGGGGAACTTTTATAGAAGTTTGAACCTAAGAACAGATCTAATTGTCTGGGGTTAATTAGCCTCAAGCATTGATAATCTCCTCAGAATTTGACAGGATCAATTGTATTTCAGAAGCTTATAGGAATGAAAATTCCTTCTCATTACTATAACTAAAAACTCATAGATGGGAGGAGAGCAGTAAAAGCAATGGCCTTAATTGATGAGGAGTCAGTATGAGAAGTATGTGTCTTGTGTAGGGTGATGTTCTCTAGTTCAGCAGCACGTTTGTTTTTTGCTCATTACTGTACCTCTTACTTTATTTCAAAGGTAGCTACCTTAGAGCCAATATAGCAACATATCTTCTCTTTGCTTAAGAATGTGAAACAAAGACAATTTATCGCTTGCCCCATTTTTCTAATGCAGCTTTTTGCGCAGCTGAGTCCGCCAAAAGAAGCAAAAGGCTCTTTTTTGAATCACAATGTAAAAATGAAGAAACTATTAACTTGACCTTGACCTTAGCATGGTACCTGTTGCAGACATGCCTGTGCATATTGGGATTTATAAAAGTGACCTTTGTCATTATGGTGATAAGGATATAGAAATTAGACTCCACCTGAATCAAGGCACAATAGAGTCAGAGAGTCACAGAGATGTACAGCATGGAAACAGACATCTTCGGTTCAACCCGTCCATGCCGACCAGCTATCCCAACCCAATCTAGTCCCGCCTGCCAGGACTCAGCCCATATCCCTCCAAATGCTTCCTATTCATATACCCATCCAAATGCCTCTTAAATGTTGCAATTGTACCAGCCTCCACCGCTTCCTCTGGCAGCTCTGTGTGAAAACGTTGCCCTTTAGGTCTCTTTTATATCTTTCCCCTCTCACCCTAAACCTATGCCCTCTAGTTCTGGACTCTCCAACACCAGGGTAAAGACTTTGCCTATTTACCTTATCCATGCCCCTCATAATTTTGTAAAACCTATATAAGGTCACCCCTCAGGGAAAACAGCCCCAGCCTGTTCAGCCTCTCCCTATAGCTCAAATCCTCCAACCCTGGCAACATCCTTGTAAATCTTTTCTGAACCCTTTCAAGTTTCACAACATTTTTCCGATAGGAAGAAGACCAGAATTGCATGCAATATTCCAACAGTGGCCTAACCAATGTCCTGTACAGCCGCAACATGACCTCCCAAGTCCTGTACTCAATACTCTGACCAATTAACGAAAGCATACCAAACGCCTTCTTCACTATCCTATCTACCTGCGACTCCACTTTCAAGGAGCTATGAACCTGCACTCCAAGGTCTCTTTGTTCAGCAACACTCCCTAGGACCTTACCTAGTCCTGCTAAGATTTGCTTTCCCAAAATGTAGCACCTCACATTTACCTGAATTAAACTCCATCTGCCACTTCTGTGCCCATTGGCCCATCTGGTCACGATACTGTTGTAATCTGAGGTAACCCTCTTTGCTATCCACTACACCTCCAATTTTGGTATCATCTGCAAACTTACTAACTGTACCTCTTATGCTCGCATCCAAATCATTTATGTAAATAACAAAAGGTAGAGGACCCAGCAACGATCTTTGTGGCACTCCACTGGTCACAGGCCTCCAGTCTGAAAAACAACCCTCCACCACCACCCTCTGTCTTCTACCTTTGAGCCAGTTCTGTATCCAAATGGCTAGTTCTCCCTGTATTCTGTGAGATCGATCCTTGCTAATCAATCTCCCATGGGGTACCTTGTCGAACGCCTTACTGAAATCCATATAGTTCACATCTACAGCTCTGCCCTCATCAATCTTCTTTGTTACTTCCTCAAAAAACTCAATCAAGTTTGTGAGACATGATTTCCCACGCACAAAACCATGTTGACCAACCCTAATCAGTCCTTGTCTTTCCAAATACATGTACATCCTGTCCCTCAGGATTCCCTCCAAAAAACTTGCCCACCACCGACGTCAGGCTCACTGGTCTATAGTTCCCTGGCTTGTCCTTACCACCCTTCTTAAACAGTGGCATCACGTTAGCCAACCTCCAGTCTTCCGGCAGCTCACCTGTGACTATCGATGATACAAATATTTAAGCAAGAGGACCAGCAATCACTTCCCTA
Organism: Chiloscyllium plagiosum; assembly: GCF_037043375.1. Lineage (NCBI taxonomy): Eukaryota > Metazoa > Chordata > Chondrichthyes > Orectolobiformes > Hemiscylliidae > Chiloscyllium > Chiloscyllium plagiosum. Next base: position 98,723,692 of record NW_028270141.1, on the reverse strand, counting down.
GTTTCCCACAGAGTTCTAGAGTACACCTGATCAGATCCTGGGGATTTATCCACCTTTATGCGTTTCAAGACATCCAGCACTTCCTCCTCTGTAATTTGGACATTTTGCAAGGTGTCACCATCTACTTCCTTACAGTCTATATCTTCCATGTCCTTTTCCACAGTAAATTAGATTAGATTACTTACAGTGTGAAAACAGGCCCTTCGGCCCAACAAGTCCACACCGACCCGCCGAAGCGCAACCCACCCATACTCCTACATCTACCCCTTACCTAACACTACAGGCAATTTAGCATGGCCAATTCACCTGACCTGCACATCTTTGGACTGTGGGAGGAAACCGGAGCACCCGGAGGAAACCCACGCAGACACGGGGAGGATGTGCAAACTCCACACAGTCAGTCGCCTGAGGCGGGAATTGAACCCGGGTCTCTGGCGCTGTGAGGCAGCAGTGCTAACCACTGTGCCACCGTGCCGCCCACTGCTGCAAAATACTCGTTTAGTATCACCCCCATTTTCTGCGGCTCCACACAAAGGCTGCCTTACTGATCTTTGAGGGGCCCTATTTTCCCCCTAACATATTTGTAAAAACCCTTTGGATTCTCTTTAATTCTATTTGCCAAAGCTATCTCATGTCCCCATTTTGCCCTCCTGATTTCCCTCTTAAGTATACTCCTGCTGCCTTTATACTCTTCTAAGGATTCACTCGATCTATCCTGTCTATACCTTACACAATGTAGTGAAACCTAAGCAGGTTGATGGCTGAGTCAGGCTAACATTCTTATTTGAAAGTGAGGACTGCAGATGCTGGAGATCAGAGCTGAAAATGTGTTGCTGGAAAAGTGCAGCAGGTCAGGCAGCATCCAAGGAACAGGAGAATCAACGTTTCGGGCATAAGCCCTTCTTCAGGAATGACGTTTTCTGAAGAAGGGCTTATGCCCGAAACGTCAATTCTCCTGTTCCTTGGATGCAGCCTGACCTGCTGCGCTTTTCCAGCAACACATTTTCAGCTAACGTTCTTATTTGTTTACTACTGGTCAGCTGCAGTCCTAATAAAAGCTCCCTGCTTGTGATGGGACTGGAAAATTAGCTACTTGTGACACCAAAGACCTAAAATGTATCAGGGAGATGACATTAGCCAGTAAGAGATGCAGAGCCTGGGGGAATATTACAACTCCTCTTGATTCCATAATCAGGTAAGCATTTGTTTAAAAACCTACAATGTGTGAGACTGCATGCACTTCTGTTAGTCCTGAATGCATTTAGGTATGAGCCAATTTTATGATATATGTCCCAAAACAGGTATTTCAGCAAATTCAAGGGATCCAGTTTCTGATCGACAACTTTCATCAGTATTCCGATGACAGGTCACTAAACTGAAACATGAACATTGTTTCTCTGAATATGCTGAATATTTCAAGCATTTTCTATTTTTATTCCAGATACCCAGCATCTAACTATACAGTATTGTGCTTTTGCAATGGTGTGAAACTTGCATCTTTGAAAAATGTGCAATGTATCTGACATCTAAGGTACAACATAGACAATAGACAATAGACAATAGGTGCAGGAGTAGGCCATTCTGCCCTACGAGCCTGCACCACCATTCAATATGATCAGGCTGATCATCCTGTTCCTGCTTTATCTCCATAACCCTTGATTCCACTATCCTTGAGAGCTCTATCCAACTCTTTCTTAAATGAATCCAGAGCCTGGGCCTCCACTACCCTATGGGGCAGAGCATTCCACACAGCCACCACTCTCTGGGTGAAGAAGTTTCTCCTCATCTCTGTCCTAAATGGTCTACCCCGTATTTTTAAGCTGTGTCCTCTGGTTCGGCACTCACTCATCAGCGGAAACATGTTTCCTGCCTCCACAGTGTCCAATCCTTTAATAATCTTATATGTCTCAATCAGATCCCCTCTCAGTCTTCTAAACTTAATGGTATACAAGCCCAGTCGCTCCAGTCTTTCAGCGTAAGGTAGTTCCGCCATTCCATAATGAATGTTGGAAAACATCCACTCAATGGTTCATTCTAGCATGTAATTTATATTCAACATTAGTAACAATTTATTAAGATAATGATCTAAAGAATATTATTTAATGGGAACTAGATTTTTTTCTTTGCTCTTTCATGCTTCTCTGGTACCCACTTTTGAAGACCGTTAAGAGTCAACCACATTGTGATGGGTTTGAAGCCCCAAAAAGTACCAAATCAGGTAAGAACAGCAGATTTCCTTCTCTGTGAGGGATCAGTGAATGAGATGAGTTTTTACAATGGTTGCTGATAGCTTCATAGTCATTATTACTGAGACTAGCTTTCAATTCCAACCACTGCCATTATGGATTTGAATCTATATCTCCAAAATACTAACTGAGACTGCTGGATTACTAATCCAGTAACAGTATCACTGCACCACCATGTCCATGTATGCAATTACCGTTGTGCTCTAAGGAACTAGAACTCAGAAACATCAATGTCGTGTATTGTCTAACCTTGGGAATGTTATTGTTGCGTATTGTCTGAATACGGAAGTGTCAGTACTGTACTAGGCATTGTTTTATATAAACAGTGGTTAGCATTTTGCATTGTCTGAACTAAGAACTGTTAATGCAGAGCATTCTCTGTAACTTGATCATAGAGGAGTTCCACCAGGATTTTCTGTGTTTATTTTAGGACAACAGATTGCCTTCTTTAAAGATCATTAATGAGCCAGATTATTTTTACAACAATCTGGTAAATTTCAACAATTCAACATTCACAATGCAAGTTTTTAATTCTTTGGTGGAATTTAACTCATGTCACTAGATATTATGAAAGAGGTGGCTTTGCAGGATGACCTTAAAAGAGTAAAGATAAAGACTTAAGGTTTGAGGAAGAGGATTAACATGGCAGTCATGGAGAAGCAGTACAAGGGGATGATAGATCCTGTTGGATAGTTCCCTGAGCAGACTGCCAAAGTAATTGTCAGAATGCCTCATCATCAGAACTTACAACAAGCACTGAGAACGTAGCTTGAATGGTGGTAATAAAGATCTTATTTGTCAGATCCTTCCTACATGCCCAGGATCTCACCTTCTCCATAAATTGGCCTCAATGTGTCTGTGTTGGGGTAAAGACTAATGTCCACCTTCCTAGCAAAATGTGCCTTTGCATATCATAATTATATCGAGTAGAACATGCTGTATTAGGACAGGTTGAATTTTCTTGCAAATTCTGGAATATTCAAGTAAAATGTTTTGATTTACAAATTTTATGAATAAATATTTTTCTTTACGATTGTTCTTCTGACTGGATTAACTCTGTTTCTCTCTTTCCACAGATACTACTAGATCTGCTGAGTTTCTCCAGCATTCTCTCTGTTGTTTCGGATTTCTAACATTCACAGTATTTTGCTTTAAATCTGTTGTCCTAAGTTGGTCTGGTATATAAGTGGCTCCAGATCCATAGCAATATGGTTGGTTTTAGTGATCCTCTGAAATAGCCCAACAGGTTATTTAGTTGCATTCGAAAAGGTGGCTCACAACCATCTTCTCAAAGGCAATTAGAAATATGTAACGATGGGGAGACCAGCTAGTTACATCCACGTCATGAAAAAAAATCAATAAATCAAATATAGTGAAAATAAGCTGAACTTCTATGGTCCCCTCATCAGATTGCTGTAAAGGTACACATATAGGAACCAAAGGTTAACTCTAATGTCAGAAGACCATGAGGTATTGTCTTTATTCTTGCAAGAAAATGGAAGTGAATTCATCTTATTGAAGTGTTGAAGATTTTAAATAATGTTCAGCAAATCTGGAGCATTCCTTCAATATATACCTTGATAATAGGAAAAGGGAACGTAAATAAAATAATGAAAGTGAATTTAAGACTAATGGCTTTTCTATCTAGGGAATCAGAATACAAAGGGTTAAGTTTTATTCCACAGCTTCATTTCAAATGATACTTGGAATCTTTCTGATAGTCACCGATCTCATTAAACAATGCTCTGTGCCTTGGTGGTCAACTCTTTGGTCAGTGAAATGGAACAGAAGCCAAAACTTACCGAGACCTTGTGCTGTCAAAAATCAGGGAACCCAATCTTGCCCTTCCCTTTTGGGGTCAAAAGAATGCACATTTGACACTAATTTAGCTGCAGGAGTTAGGCATCAGTCTAGATTTGGCTTCACTCCAGATGTTTTGTCATTTTATTACTCACGTTAGCCTTCAACTCTCCCAAGGCAGCCAGAAGGCAATGAAGCTATCTGCGCATAACTAGGAGCTTGGTTCGTGAATGCCAGGGTATGTAAACATGCTGATGGTCCTGCACACTGCATGTCTGGGGACCTACACTCCACAGACTTCCTCAGAAGTTTTAGACTGGGGCCATAAACCATCTGGTTTCTATGTGTCTCCATGAAGAGGTAGAGTTGAGTACTTGCCAATGGAAAGGCTGTGAATTGATAGAAAGGAACATACAGATTAGGTTCTTTTTTCAAATAGCAACTAGCCAACAGAATTTGACAATTAATCCAGTACACGAAAAGTACAAACCATGATATTTCTCTTCATCCACATTCTGGACACAACAAATCAACATGTTCTGCAATGTGTCCAGTTCTGGGTGGCACACCTAAGGAAAGATATCATGACCTTGGAGGGAGTTCAGTGCAGATTTAGAATTATAGATGGACTGAAAGGGTTAAATTATTTCTAGGGTCTTTTTATAAGAGATTACACAAGGTAATGTTCCATTCCCTGGAATTTAGAAGATGCTGGGGAGATTTGATCAGAATTTTCAAGATATTAAGGGGAAGTGATGCACAGAAACAATGTGCTGGTTGGAGAATGTAAGACATGGGGAATAGCCCAAACATTAAAGCCGGGTCACTTAACAGTAAAGTTACATGCAAAGTATAATTGATGCGAGATCAACTATAAATTTTAAATCAAAGTTTGATACATTTCAATTAGGTCATGGAGTAAAGGCATATGTCAGTCATGAATAACGGAACAGGCCTAAGGGCTAACTGGTCCTCCCTTCCTACCACAGGAAGAATTTATTCACACAAAGGGTTCAGTGAATGGAAAAGACTTCCAGGTATAATATTATTGAACTGTCACATCACAGAAAGGGGCCATTCGTCTGCTACATCTGTGTTGGTCCTCTGCAGGAGCAATTCCTGTTGCCTTTTCAGTGGCTGCAAAAACCCCGAAGCCATTGACAAGCCAGTTCACATGATGCGATTCCTCTAAATGAATAACCAAAAATAGGCCAAATGTAATTAATTGCATTATGTCATGTGAAACTTCACTGCACTGTGACCTTGGCTTTTTTTTTAAACCCTGCTCCATATCAGCCTGCTGTCCAAAATGAATGCAAAGTCAGGGAACGCTGGCCAAACTCATCAGGGTCGGTTAGCATTTGCGGAGAGAGGAACAGTGTTAGCATTTCGAGTTTGGTGTGGGTTCTTCTGATTCAGACTTCCAGCATCCGCAGTATTTTGCCTTAATTTGATATGTCTGAAATGAATGTTTTGGAATATTCTGGGCGCAATCTACAGACATCCTCTTACAAAAAAAAGTGATGAGAAAACTGGGATGAGACTTGGCGTCAGTGAGGGATGCAGCCAGAGAGGGAGCCGGGTTACGGGGCTCCCTCTGCCGGCGGGCAGGACAAGTCAGAACAGAGCCGAGCCTGGAAATCCCCGCTGGAAAGTCCCGACGTGGTTTCCCTTCTCATTTCGTTCGGTTTCTGTCTTCTGACTTTCGCCGAGGGAGGGGAGATAGAGAGAGAAGAAAAGTATCTGAAAATCGAACTCATTGTAATGCGAGTGTAGTCCAGAGCCTGCAGCAGCTTTGCTGTTCAAGACGAGAGAAGTAGGAGGGGGGGAGGAGGGGCTCTGCACACTTTAAACAAGTCCAGAGCGAGAGGGCGTTGAAAACCCATTTAACCGGTAAATGTTATTTCTCATTTGCAAATGGCAGGTGTTTTCTGTGCGCTTTGATGTTTTGCAGCATGCTTGTTCTTTTTTAAAAGAAATGTGTAAATATGAGTTGTCTCATTGTTTAATTCAGCGGGAGCGGGTTGGTTCCTGAGTGTAACTAACAGTAATGAGAACTCACTGACTTTATCCATCTCCTTCAGGGGCTACTGCAGAAGATGGCAGCCGAAGGCAGTTTGTTGCCTCAGTTTCTGTTCGCCAGTAACTTGACGAAGACGGTGAGGCTCAGGGAGAGGATCGCCAATGACCTGGTCAGACCGAACTGCACCAATGGTTTGATTCACCATTTCAGGAGCCTTCACAGGTACACAGTGGAGCTGTTCCGACTGAGTCATTTCAACCTTCGGTTCAGGACTAAAATCCAAGACGCTCTGTTTGACAAGGCCCAGGAGACGGCCCTTCAACAAAACAGGAACCTTAACTGGTGTAGAGAGGTCAAGAAACTTGTGCCTTTGAAGACAAACGGTAAGAATTACAGCTCATTTTCCCACAATTTTAAGAGTAATGTCATGTCTTTGATCTACGCTGCTCGTAAAAGAACTAACATCGTTAGAGAGACGATGTATATTGATTGCCCAGTAGACTAATAGTTGGAAGGAGATTACATGTTTTCTAATGCTTACATTCAGTCCTTCACTACATCAACAAAATACATGTTGCAGAATAAGGATTGAATCAGCTCTCATTTGTCCATGAAATATAGGATGGAAAAGGATAGTCATATACTTTTAATTATTAAAATGTAACATCAGTTTAGTGGATATCATACCATATCTATACATGATGCGTGTGTCTATATATGGTGCTTAAATTCATGGCAGTTGTAATAGGAGCTGTTTCAACATCATGAAGTTAGCAGTGTGACAAATAACTAATTGATGTGTTTTAATTTTTCATTAAAAATCCAATGTTTAATTCTTCCAAATAAGCATATTTTCTGGGGTAAGTTATATTTTAATATCCAGCAAAAGAACAGGTAGATTACTTATGGAACTAAGAACTAAATGATCTGTGCATCTCAGTACAGTGATCCTCCATTGTAATCTGATTTGATTTTAAATGAAACCGATAACTGTATATAATTGCAAAATGTTGCTTTATTTTATTAGCATTTCAAAATTTATATATGTATTGTTTTTTCTGAAAAAAACACATAATATGAATGTGCTCAAAGTTTACTTGCACACATTCAATGCAAAAATTTTAAATGTTTAGAATTTATTGAAAAGGTGTTTCAGCGGGTATTTGCTGTTAAATAGTTACACATTCACCAAAAAGGATTTGAAATTTGGGCAGTTTCTCAGATATGAAAACTTACAGAAATTGTACAAGCTGTTTTACAATATTATGTTAAAAATCACTACAGCAGCTGAATCTTAAACGTGTTGTTCATTAACTATGGATAGATAATAGTGCTTCATACTGCTCACAAGCAATACGTTTTCTGAAAGCAATTTGGAATAATTCTGAAACTTTCTAGAGTTTTCATGCAGTTTCATTTTCAGTTTAAGAGGCAAAAGATAGTCTAAGTGTTGAAGCCAAAAAGCCTTTCACGAACATTTATAGATACACGTCCACAATGTGCTAAACAATATTTATTGTGAATTCATGTTTGTTTTTCCCATGAGTTATTTGCCAATAGAGTATACGCAGAGTACATTCAGAAATTTAGGTATTTTCAGTGATTCAGCGCTGAAGTGTCTGGGGATGTGAAAATATTGTAAATGGGGAAGAGTGTAGGTGTCTGTTAAAATTAAAACTTCCCCTAAAAGTCCCAATAGCAATTGGTTGAATCAAATTTTACTTGTGTAATGTATAAACATTCCAAGTACCTAAACTCCCCAACCACACCCACTTGGAAATTCCACTTCACAAAGTAGGGCTCAGACGGCTACACATTACAAAAGAGAAATGGCGACTGACTGATTGCAGTGTTAGTCAAACTACTACTTATTTGGAAATTCCATAGATTGTACAGGGAATTTTATATGGCCCATTCTTAAAGTCTGAACACTGAACTTTGTGCATTCCCTGATGATTAATTTTAGTGCCCTTTTTAATGAGTACTGTGCCCTAAATAGATTAGATCTGGTTATAAATCCACCTCAGTTTTATTTTTCCTTTCCTTTTTATCCCCCATTTTCAGCTCCTCCCCACAAAAAAATTACAAATGAATCAAATAAGAAACTGATATGTAATTATTGTGACTATAGATGCAGAGTTTGCACATAAGCTGTGTGCAGACCTAAACTATAAATTTCCGTTGCAAATTGATCCATATGTTATTCATTCTTGCACCATATGCAGTTTGGCTGCTATAAAGTTTATTATGAGGACAATCTAAAAATCATGGAATAATAGCAAAATACTATGGATACTGGAATTCGTAAACAAACACTGAAAACAGTGGAGAAACTCAGCAGGTGTGGAGGAAAACAGTGTTAATGTTTTGGGTCTGATATGACTTCTAAAAAGTATTGTGCAGCAGTGCAAAAACTTTGGAAAGCATTTGATCAAGGATACAAATTTTACTATTTTAGTTCTTGTGGTAAACAATAACAAGCTTTACTCTTTAAAAGGATTAATGATTTCATGAACTTATCTTCATGGTTTTAAACCAATTTTAAAATGAGGTACCAGTCTTGGAATATTCACCTAATCTGTACAGTGTGAAACCCCAGGCATTTCAGATAAACTCCACGCTTTCTAACTTTATTTTTTTTTAACTGTGTGTGTGTGTGTGTGTGTTTCTTTCCTCTACACTGATTATGTAGATTTGCTGAGTATTTTCAGTATTTTCCATTCACTATGATATTTCCGATGTCGTCTTCCTAATAGAAGGGATGGTTGTTGATTATTGCAGTTAAAAAAAACAGTGCTAATCTGTGGGGAATAAAAGGCTGTTTGAATTTTTGGCCATGGAAGGAGAGAAGTCAAAACATACTCTATTACTTTTGAAACACCGTCATTGTTTAGTAGGCAAACAGACCTGCTAATTTGCATACCAGTTACCACAGAAATGTTGACCAGAACATTGGGATAACTCCCTACTCCTCTTCAAATTATACCTTGGAACTTTTTAAAATGTTTCTTCCAAAAATACCTTCAATACCACAGTAGTGTGTGAGGTTCATTCTTGTGCTCAAAATTGCAGTGGAATCTCATTCCCAGATATCTGATTCTGGCAATAGTGCTATCAAGTAGACCAAAACAGCTCTCAACTTTTTTATAATTAATTGTCATTGAAATATCCAAATGTTCTAACTTGTCTATTCTAAATGAGCAAAGTTGTAATGAGCAGCCGTGTCATTTTTGCAGTCATGTAGTTTACGTAATCAGTTTGACATTAAATTCTGCTTTCCAATTTGATGTCCCATGGTGAGTAGATTATGAATTCCATTTGATAATCGTCTGAACAGGTTGTATGGTTTGGTCCTTTATCTACATGTACATATCTGAGACAAGTATTTCCCATTGAACACAAACAAGCTGTGTTTTGGCCAGTTTCATCTTTCAGTCACTCTTCTTCTGGGTCATGTTGTTTTCATACCTTCACACTTTGGAAAGAAAGTGTGAACATTGCTGCAGTGGCAGTAAATATTTTTTTACTAACTTGTAGAATGGTTGGTGACAGGTAGCATTTTGTGAATACTTGCAGTCTTAGTGATGTTTGATTTGTCAAAAAAATAAAAGACTTTTGAGGGGTCAAGAATAAATTCACATCACACAGTAGTTAGTCGATCTCCTCCTTTTGGCAGGGTGGTGCCACTAAAGAACATGGGAAGGTGCCCAGGATTTCTTTTGTCCAAAGGTATGACACACCTCTGAGCAGATGGTACATTATCCCATGCCTAATGGCTCAGTGGTAGGGGCACTACCACTGCACCCCAAGTACCCTCCCCTGTACCTCAAACAATTTTTTTTCTTATTTATTCACAGGATATGGGCATCACTGGCTTGGCCAGTATTTATTGCTCATCCCTAATTGCCCTGAGAGCAGTTAAGAGTCACATGTAAACCAGACCAGGTAAGGATGGCAGACTTTCCTTCCCTGAGTGGGGTTTTTCCTGACACTTGACAGTGGTTTCATCATGGTCATCGTTAGACTCTTAGTTCCAGATTGTTAATTAAATCCACTGTTTACCATGGTGGGATTCAAACCTGGATCCCCATGTCATTACTGGAGTTTCTGGATTAAAAGTCGTGTAATTATATCACTAGGCCATTGCCTCCCCTATCCCTTGTATCACAGTCTTCAACAAGACAATGCCCATCATGTGTATGTTTAATAACATATCAATAAACCAATAACATGCTTAGCACAAGCCCCTGATGTAAGGCCTTGTGCATAAACTATTGCCTTTAAGTGTATTTAGCAAGAAGGTGTAAATGGTATTTAGTACAGATAATGTTTTGCATTAAGCCACATTGTTTATGAAAAATCATTTATGTTATGTTTTTCAACTCTGCATATGTGCCTTAGTTGCTTTCTTTGCTGTTTGTCATTCCACTTCAATCATTCTAGCAATTTTAATATGGGATAATATTCCTCTCATCCTACTCAAAACATCTGAGGATTTACTCATCAGTGGAATGAATAACAAAACTAAAGTGTGCAACAAATTTTCAAGCAGACCAAAGTGGAGTGATTAGATTTGATGGGTCCCAGTTGCATTACTTTCAAAATATGGATTTGTCATCTCCCCTTCATTCACCAAAATGAATGGCCTGCAGCCTGCAAGCACTGCAGACTCAACTAGGTTCTTAGAGTCTGACTGATAGGATAGTGAGAGTGTTCTTGGAAATAGCTCCATTTTAAGTGAGATTTACATTCTATGAGCAAATTTTGTGTCCTCAGATGAATTCTGGGGAATTGCTTATAGTTTACATGTCTTATTGTTACAGCAATGAATCATAGCTTAAGTTTGTGCATTGACGAACTAACAATTTTTTTGTGATTGCCAATACAACAATGAATAGCAGACTGGTTTCTCTGACGTTAAATAAACCATCTCCTGAACATAATTATAATCAAGCAACATATTAACTCAGAGAAAACTGATTTTTTTTAACCTGAAAGGTACTGCTTTCTATTCTGAATGCAAAACTTGGGTTAATTTAGTTTCTTTCCCCTATCTATGTCTCTCAGGTGATGGAAACTGCTTGTTGCATGCCACGTCCCAATTTATGTGGGGAATTCAGGACATTGACCCTATCCTTCGCAGAACACTATGGGAAGCTCTAAAAGAAACAGATACCAGAAACTTCAAATTACGGTGGCAGATTGAATGTGTCCGATCACAAGAATTTGAAGCCACGGGTCTCCAGTATGATACTAAGGTAAATAAGAAGTTTTCAGTATTTATTAAAACATTATCTAACTCAGTGCTAATTCATTTGGTAGTAATTCCTTTAGAAAAATATTTTATTTAATTACACCAGGCACTGATTTTGGTTTTGAGGTACTGTATTTAGTTTTGGTTAAATTTTGTATGGTGATTTTGCTCTGTGTAATATTTTTATTTCTGACAACAACCTGTTTCTTTTGTAGAACTGGGATGAAGAATGGGAGAAGGTGGTGAAAATGTCGTCTGTAGTTTCACATTTAGGTCAGCCTGGGCTACCTTTCGATTCACTAGAAGAAATTCACATCTTTGTTCTTGCCAATATCCTTAAAAGACCAATAATTGTTATTGCTGGTGAGTGTTTGACAAAATTAAATGAAATCCACTGCCCAAAGTATTGGTGATTGTAAAGTGCTGAACTGGGGAAAGTTTGAGAACAAGATGAGCCTTCACAGGGTATTAATGTTCTTTTCATACATGGAGGATGTTATTGGGTGGAGACTCGTGTGGCTGATTGCATTTACATTGCAGCCTGTTTTTCACTTTCATCAGAGTAAATGGAAGTGATGTGAAGTGCAAAAACTTCCTGTTGAATGGTATTCGGGCATTTTATTGTTTACGTTGGCAATAGGTCTAGGAATTTTTTGTTTCTGTTGCAATTTAAAACCAATTCATTTATTGGACTTTACATAGTTTTTTTTTTAAGCCCTTATACATGAGACCAAAGTTTCAGGATTAATTTCTGTAGCAGTGGTCTCCTTTAGAAAATTGATTGTGGATCAGATGAAGATGACTTTGGGATTGATGTGAAATTCTCTTCGATGATTAGCTCATGAAAGAAGTGGGCAAGCCACTGAAGGGCTGCTCATGCTCATGAAATCTTGTATTAGGAGACTACTTGCCTCCAGGAAAAAAACGGAAGGGTAATGGTTAATGAATCCTGGCTCATGTTCAGGAATAATACATACTGCAGTGTCATTTCACGGTGATCTATTCTAATGTAGACTGTAACATGACTGGTCAATAAGGTTAGCAGTTGTTCTTCATGTTTTGAATATTTGTGTTGTTTCCAACTAAGAGGTGGTTGGGGGATCATTATGTGTACTTCACCTTTTGAAATTTCAATTAGAATCTCAAACTTTCAAAGCACAAAATGTTTTCTACAGAGTGAACTGCTTCTTTTAGAATGTTATCTTTAACCAGCAATCATTCCTTTCAGCAGACAGGGTGTTGAGAAGCTTTGGTACCAACACAAGCTTGGCTCCCTTGCATTTTGGAGGAATTTATCTGCCATTGCATTGGCCACCACAAGAATGCTATAAATATCCTATAGTATTGGGCTACGACATGCAACATTTTTCTCCACTTGTTACCATCAATGACAGGAGTCCAGGTATCTAAATGTTATTTCTCTTAAATCAATCAAATCATTACTTTTTAATCCACTCAAGGGATGTGGGCATCCCTGGCTGGGCCAGTATTTATTGCCCTTGGATACAACCAAATGTTTTGCTTGGCCATTTCAGTTAAGAATCAGCCACAGTGTTGAGAGTCTGGAGTCATGTGTAGATCAGAGCAGATGAAGAGAGAAGTTTGTTTCCCTAAAAGTCATTAGCGAATGAACGACAATTTTCAAAAGTTTCATGATCATCATCGAACTTCTTTGATTCCAGATTTTTGTTTACTGAATTCAAGTGCCATCATCTGTCGAGTTGTGTTTTAAACCCAGGATTCCAAAACATTACCTGAGTCTCTGAGTTGCAAGCCTAGTGACAATCCCACTGTACCATCACTTTGCCCTAGGATAGGGTCTTGTTAAGCAAAGCTGTCCATTTCTTCTTTCTTGTAGTCACATGTCAAAATTTTTAAAATCTGGAAATGGTGGGACGTTAAATATGGAGAATGTTGGAATTACATACCAAACCGATCAGCATATCAAACGTTTCTTTACTCTTTTGTTGGTACAGCCAAATTTTAGTGTTTTGATTTTCTCCCCTATCTTTTTAGGTCTCAGACTCTTCCCAATGTCCTCCCTCTGTGAAGGAGGAAGGAACAAGCAGAGGGTTATAAGCGTTAGCTGGGCTAGGGTAAATGGCAGGAAAGGAGAATATTTGTCAAGGGTATCTGTGAGGCACAAGCAGAAGAGAGCAGTACAATGATAGTAAGTGGTGGCTGTTGAGATGGCGATATGAGGTGCATGCAGAGTGTAGACGGAGAGGAACAAGTGGAGCTGCAAGGTGTGTTGACCAAAAGGATGCTGTGCAGGAAAATGTTGTGACAGTCTAAATGTGGGTCATGACACCTGAATATGTGTAATTAAGCTTAATCCAAATTTCTGATCCCCAACTAGTAACCTGACAAATTTCAGGGTTAAGGCATCTATCTCCTGAAGCCGTCATTTTAAAACCAAAGCTATGTTCAGAATTTCATGACTGTAAGACAGATAAAAGTGATTAGAGAGTTTTTTTTTGGGATACTTGGAAAGAGTTTTGCTATTTCCTGTTTTTATTTTAAATAACTTCTTCCTCGCTAACAACATTGCAGTGTAAGCAATTGATACTTAACTGATCCATCCTGTATTATTTAAATCCATTATTGTGGCTAATCCATTACTCATTCATTGCTTCTACGGAGAGTCTAATTCTGAGCTGTAGTTTCCACAAGTCTGTGCACAACATGAATCTTTGTTCCACAGGAAGGTGCTCAGAACAATTGTTTAATGTCACCTGTTATGCTTAAACAGAAATTCGTGCTGTTCCATTGGTCCACAACGAAAGTAGACGATTTGAAGAGTTCACAGTGCACTTTCTAATACCAAAAGAGGAGGAAAATAAAGCCAAGCTGCTGGAGGATTACTTCAGTCTGATTGAAATACCAGTCCAGGGTGTGGAGTTTGGAACTACTCATTTAATTAAAGCTGCGAGGTAAAGTAGTTCACTTATTGATTAGTTGCGCCCTGTTTTCTGTCAGTGCCACTCATTAGTTAGAAACATACTTCATTTTTGCTTTTGACTGCATTGTATAAAGCAAACTTGCACATTTTCCTACCACTTCCAGTCAGACAATAATATAAATGAAGCATCTAGGGAGACTAAAATGTGGTATTTAGTACTATGGTTAATTTCTTGTCATTAATGGACAGTTCCTTCCATCTTATGAGTTAAAACTAATTGCAAGCATATGAAAAAATGCATAGTAATTTCTGATGTAGAATTTCTCTTAAAGCTTTCCATTCAGACTTAAATGTTGTGCCTCAGGCTCTTAATGCTGGTTTCGGCAAATTGTGCACAGCAGTGTTCAATGTTCTGTGTTTGAGAGGACATGTCAGTTGAATGTTGAAGCTTTTTTCATCATTGCTTCACTAAGGACATGTTTGCTTTGCTGATTCTTGGAGGAAGATCGGTTTTGCTGGAGTTAATGGAATGTTGTTATTCCTGGGAATAGATCCATCATGTTCCCAGTATGTCCAGCTTGCTCCACATTAGAGACTTGCAGGAATTCACTTCTGTAAGATAATTGAGTTTTAATTTTATAAACAAAGTGAACATGGCTTGGATTTGAAACTTGTACTGGTTTTGTGGTTTCAGGTTGGATGAAGGCAACCTTCCAGAAGACTTGAATTTAGTGGAGGATTACTATCAGCTGGTGAATCATGAATACAAAAGGTGGCAGCAGAACCCAGCTGAGAGCAATAGGCCTGCTCATAACCAGATCCGAATGAATAATGCTACGTACCTTGGGTCCCTCATAGAAGAAAAGTGTGCCACATATGGATGCCTTTTCTACTGCTCTATAGAGACAAAGCCATTTTGTCATGAGTGTTTTGAGCAGGCAAAGAGCACAAAGATGGACAGCAACCCAAAAAATGGTGAGCAGCAGCAGAAAAAGAAAGGGTGTTGTCGTCCTCGGACTGAGCTGGTTATCACTGCGACCACACCTACAGAACCAGAGCGATCATCTCGACCACGCTCAGCACCACCAACAGCTCCTAGTCTTTCTCTCTTCAGTGAAACAAATGCCATGAAATGCAAGGTTCCCAATTGCCCCTTTACCTTAAATGTGCAGCACAATGGACTATGTGAGCGGTGCTTTAAGACGAGGTCAGCTGTGCCAGGCAACACGACTGATAATAGGACTGCTGAGGTGAGAATGCCTTGTCACAGAGAGTCCAGCTCCGAGAGAGTGGGTTCAACCTGGGAGAATACAAGGACTAAACAAGGTGCTGGTAACCTGTTGCATCAGGAGCACAATCGGTGTGACAGATGTCACCAGGACACTCTGCCGACGATTAATGGATTGTGTAATATGTGCTTGTTGAGGACATTTCAAGGAAATAGCACTGCTTCCCATGAGGACTCTGGCTCTTTCCGTTCAGGCCATGAGAGGTCACATTCAGACCCAAGCCAGATTATAAGGAATACGGGCCACCTCTCCCCTCCTGATCAATACCAGACCTCTCATGTATGGACTTCTGCTGTTGGGCCGCAGGTTCCTCAAAGCAGCCAGAAGGGCCGAGCCACCTATATCCCTGAGGAATCGAAAGAAGGTTTCCAGCCGTGTAAGAACTCTGGGTGCCACTATTTTGGAACAAAGGAGCATGAGGGTTATTGCACCATCTGCTTTATTGAATATAGGAGAAACCTTGGTAAGTTGTGTACTCAGTTCAAGCAAGTGATTCATGACATTTCTGCTAGAGCCTTTGGTGACATCACAAGCTGACTGGAGAATATTGAACTATCTTGACCAGTTCAGTTCTGTGATGGCTCTGCGAAAAATCTCTCTCTTGTTTGAAAATTAGTCATTGCAATTATTGTCATTTTAAAATAGTGTTTTGTTTTAAGTAAACTCCATGCCAATTAGGCTGTCTGAAAGAACTCTACCCAGATAAAATGCCTGCTTCAGCTAAGCTTTTCTACTGAGTGGCACAGTGGCTCAGTTGTTAGCACTACTGTCTCACAGCACCAGGGGCCAAGTTTGATTCCACCCTTGGGCGACCGTGCAGAGTTTGTACATTCTCCCTGTGTCTGAGTGGGTTTCCTCTCGCAGTCCAAAGATGTGCAGATGAGGTAGATTGACTGTGCTAAATTGCCCATAGTGCCCAGGGATGTACAGGCTAGGAGAGTTTGCCATGGGAAATGCAGGGTTACAAGGTTTGGTATGGGGTTGGGTCAGGGTGGGATGCTCTTTGGAGGGTCAGTGTGACTCAATGGGCTGAATGGCCTGCCTTCACACTGTAGGGATTCTATGCCAGAGATATCTACAGATTTCATAGCAGCAACTTTTATTTCTGTTGAACTGTTTAGTTCATTGAAGTATCTTCAGAACAACCTCCAAAAATACATGAAAACCTGTCACTTTTTGGATCCCCCAAATGAATGTAATTTTTATACTCAATGAGTTTATCTAATGTTAGTAATGCATGGATGTAAGTTATAATAAATGTCACAGACTCCAATAATCTTCCTTAAAGAAAACTCTTGAACAGTTTCATGGTAAAGAAATCATTTGGTGTGTGTGTGTGTCGGGGGGTTGGGGTGTGGTGGTGTGAGGGGTGGAAAGAGAGCTGAAAGCTCCATAGAAATTTTCTTCCCCTTTGGTACTGAGTGCTTTCAAGCTATCAAAGCACTTTATCAGATTTTGTTTTTAAGAAGTGTACTTCAATGTAAAGGCAAAGGTCTATGATAATTATCTAGGGATTTATTGTATTTGATTATATGTAGCCCATTGTGAAAGATGTAGATGTGTGGACATCAGTTCTGCTAGTATATACTACAAAACATTGTTTCTGAAATATGCAGTTAAAACAATATATGCCAAACAGAAATATGAGTAAAAGGTAACAGTTTGGGGGCCATCGTTATACAGAATAGATGTGATTCTAATTTTTTCCATAGCCAAATGTTGTACAGCGCAGCATTCCTTGTGGCTTTTTTTAGAAACAGGAGTTGAAACTGCATTTAATCATTTTCTCTTTTGCTTTTGAAAGATGAAACTGTTAATCAGAACAGAATGCAAAGGAATGTGCAGCCTTCTCACCGGCCACCTCAGACTGATCCCCGATTCCAGAACATGGCTCGTTGTCAGGGGAAAGACTGCAACACATTTGGAAATAGTCATTTTGAAGGATATTGCCAAAAATGTTTTATAGATACACAGTATCAAAGATACAATGAAGCAACCGGATCGAGAGGCCATTCCAGCTCAGTAAGTAGATTGTGATGTATACAATTGGAAATAAACTTTTAAACAAGACTCTAATCAAAATATACCCTCCCAAATCACAGTTGTACTTTTCTCTACATTTTTTTTCTCCCTGGTGCTCATTAAGTCTCCCCTCAAAATCCTCCCAGCCAAAAAAAAGACAAATAGAAAATCTACTTCTAGGTCTGTCTTTATGTTACTCTGGTTTGTTGGCCCACCAGTCACATTGCTGAATTTATAACTTGGGGAATAGTGGGCAATTGTTAACCTCCAATCAGTTTTCACAACACAGAATTTGTTAACACTTAAGAATTTGATGACTGTCAAGAGAGAATGATGCTTGACGCTTCTACACTGGTCATTTAATAACGTTCAAAGAATGTGACCAAAGACCAGAAGTTTTTGAGTAGATTATAACCAATATAGTTTTACATAGCATAATAATTACAAAAGAATTAAAATATTTGCAGGTATGGATCAGAAAACTGAAGTGAAATGCTGTACAACTCTAAAAGTTATTGCAATTGTATTTATGACATTTCACTGTTTTGCTTTTCAGTTCTGAACTATTTCTAAAAACTCAAGCTCTGTAATTGAATCATCATTGCCATATAAAGCCTTTGTATTATGACTTCAATGCAAATGTGTTGTCACTTTTTAGCAAGAGAATGTGGATCCCTGTACAACTAATGGAAGATACATATCTCATAATTTTAAATAAGGGGACAGGGCTGATTCTACTTGACTGTGTTTTCAGCACAAAGATTTAATGAGAGGGTCTGATCGAGAAAGGGAGGCAGAGAAAATATAGAAAACAGATCATGTTTGTTGGTTTTTTTGTGCAAGTATTGCAGACTTCAAGGTGAAATGATTTGTTTTTTTAACTTGTACCTTTCATAGAATGCATCACAACATCGACCTTCTGACCGCAATGAGTTGAGAAGCCAGAGGATTAAATGTGCAAAAAACTATTGTAACAGCTACGTAACATCCAGCGAAGGTGAACTTTGTTTAGAATGTCGACATAACAATCGTGGCATCACCCGAGATCCTCTCCTAAATCACCCACCAAAGCAGCGTTGCCATGCCACTGGCTGTGACCATTTTGGCAATAATAAATGTAACGGGTATTGCAATGAATGCTATGCTTTCATTTCTACTTATGGAAGAAAATAGACCTTCAGTGCAAATAATAAATGCAAAGGATGTTTTTTTCTGCATAAGGATAAACTGTTTTTCGTACCACTCTGAAAGAGTGAGCCTTCAGTCTCTCATGGATATTTCAGTACAAAAAATTAGGTTTTGTAAATATTTTCTGTGATTTTATTTATTACAATAATAACTTGTTTTTGTGTTAATCTTTATTTCATAAACCATAAAACAAGCTGTAATTTTTCTGTACTTTATTGTAACTATAACTTGAATATAACTCTAATAATTGTGTAAGTGAACGATAGCCCTGAAATAAATTATTTTCAAAATCTATGATGAATAAGCAAATTTATTTTACAGTTTCAGTTGGTGTGTCTGTAACATTTTCGCATACAAGAATAAGAGTTGATGTTACTACGGATGAGCGCAAAACGTTGCAGCACTTAAATTGAGAAAAGAGACTGATGTAGTTAATTTTTGTAGAGAACGAATTCAAGTATGTCTTTTAGCCTAATTTTGAAAGTGTCATGATGAATTTGTATGAGGATTTACTTGGCATAAGTTAGGAACAAAATCAAAAACCTATAGGGTTTTTTTGTAAAATAGGAAATATTTGCATGTAGTTCCTTGTCTTTTGAGTACTAAAGCATAATGCTAATAGCTCCTGAAATAAAAACAACATTAGAGATTTAAATTGTTCAAAACTTTGTATTAGCCATTTTATACTTGTACTTTTATAATTTTACTTTATAGTATTTATGTTTGAGAAATTGGCATAAATGTATTTTAAAGCATGCTAAGATTTATGAATTGAAGTGTTATGGTGTGTTAAGTGTACGTCAGTATCTGTTATTGCACAGTTTCTGTGCCAAAACCTAGTCTTACTTTCAGATCATACCTTTTTGATATTTCAGTCTAATGGATAACAGAAAATATTTTGTTGAAAAAGTAAATTGAAGTTTTGCTTGTGATCCTGAAGAGTGCAAGACTTTCAGCGAGATGAGCCTTCAATTCCAACTTCTTGTTGTTAACTACAAAGAACAGGAACTAGAGAAGAGGGAAATTGAACCCCTACTCCATTAGTGTATTTGCTGTTACTTCAATTCCATCTCTGCTAACAGTCTCAACACAAAAAAGCTCTCTTCTAATATCCATGCTTAACTGCAAACTAGACTGAGATGCAAATTCTTCTTCCAACTCTCAACCTCAAACTCTTAGTGCATGATATTTCATGGCACAAAGATTTCCCCATAATTCAGCACTAAATTGACTATTTTGCAAATAAATAACAAAAGAGGGTTGCTATGCTAAATAGACTAAATGAATCTTGATTCAATTGGGCTACTCTTTGAAAGTCAGGCTAAAAGGTACTGCAGGCTGAAGTATTGTAAGTTGTAATGAAAATTAAAATTGATCTACACGTAAGAATTAAGAGCAAGATCAGGGAATTCAGCTACTTGAGGCTACTCCACCATTTAATATGATTATAGCTGATCTCATCTCGACCTTAACTCCACTTTCCTGTCTGCTCTCCATAACCCTTCATCATATTAATTAAAAGCCTGCCAATCTCCCGCTTAAAATTACTCAATGTTCCACCATCCACTGCACTCTGGAGTGTGAATTCTACATATTCACGACCATTTGAGAGAAATAATTTCTCTGCATCTATGTTTTAAACCTGCTATCCCTCATCCTAAAACCGATCTGAAAATAACTAATGTTAATGTACATTGAAGCTAAAATCTATTTGCTGACTGGTTTGCCCACATGTTTTCAGACACAGAATGCAGACTGGGTGCCTGCTTTGCAGAATGCCTAAACTCTGCAAGAAAGACCCTGAGCTTCCTGTTGCCTGCCACTTCAACACACCACCGTGTTGCCTGGTCAACATCTCTGTCCCCGAGCTTGCTGCTGTATTCCAGCCAAACTGAGCGCAAGCTGGAAGAACAGCATTTTAGTTTCCACTTGTGACGCTGCAGCCTTCAGGACTCAATATTGAGTCCAATAATTTTAGGGCCTGAGCATCTTGTACAAGGTCCTTACCCCAGCTGCCCTACACCAGACCTTCTCATCATATGGACTATTATCATAACCAACCCATTTGCAGCTATTGATTCTCCCAGGCTGACCTTTACCCATTCCTTCGTCTGCTCAACTGTTGTTCTCTCTCTCTCTCTCTCTGGGATTCATCTCTACCTAATGTTTATTCCTCCCCACTTCCCCTCATTCTATCTTCAGCATACATACCAATCTTTCCCTAGCTACAATCAACCTGAAACATTAACTCTATTTTCATTCCACACGTGTTGCTAAACCTGCTGAGACTTTCCAGCAATTTATGTTGAGGTTTCTGATTTTTAACATCTGCAGTTTTTTTTTGTCTTGATTCTGTGTTGTAATCGATGTGCTTCTAAAAACAGGAAAAATGTGTTCTGTTCCACTTTAAACACACCACCTTTAAATATTAATATTCACCAAAATGTATGTTGTTTGGCATGAGTAATGCAGATAATGCAATCTCAATAAAATTAGCTTAATGTTAACCAAGCTTTGCATTTCAAATTTTTAACTGGTAGACAGATAATGCCTCTTTTATTTTTTTGAAAGGAAGATAGTTCAGGGAATGAGTTAATTCTTACTTGGGATAGGAAAAACAAGAAACTGAAAATACGCACGTGATTATCATAAGAATTAAAAGGCTAAATACATTAGAGCATTCAGCAGAATCTTCACTCGAAGTGCGATAAGAATGCAAAATGGGAAACAGGATATACACCATGTCTTCCTGCCCACCTTTATCAGAGTGCACAGCATCTTCAATGCAAATTGTCAAAGAAAATGAGAGACCATGAAACTAAGTTGTAAGCCTTAAAATATGGATGCCAGTAATTTAAGAACGCAGATTGACACTACCTCAAAACTATCTCGGAATGGGCAGGCATCGGCGCCCACATTCCATGAATTAACTTTTTAAAAAACTAAGCATATGTCTGGAGTATATTAGATGCTGGAATATTAGAAAATATGCTTTTTAATGAAAGGGCCAAAGTAGCCTATCTTAAAAAATACATTTATCCAAGGAAAGGAAGCTATTTTCAAGAATCCATGTTGTGAAATATTCTAATAAATGTTGTAAACTGTAGTAATTGAAATAGTCCTATTGTACAATAACATTGGTCTGAATGTCAATCTGTTCTAATTACAAAGTAAAAGGAAAAGATTGGTTTTCATTTTATTGTATAATCATTTGATATATTCAAATGCCTGTAAATTGACTAAGCATTTTTAAAGTGTGAATGATGCAGCATTTAATAAAAATCATGCAACTGCCACTTTAAAGGAGTTGTTGAAGTAAACATAGATACATTTAATTGAAAGCCACACAAGCAGATTAAGGAGAAAAGAATAGATTGTTCTATTGATAGGGTTAGTTGCAGAGTTGTAAGAAGATGTTTATGCACAGTAGAAGTCCCAGCATAGACCAGTTGGTCTGACTGAATTCTTCCTGTGGTATAAACTAAGGGGGAAAATCTTTTTCTCAATTGAAACTATTCAAAACAGTATTAGTTGATTTTGATATATTCAGCCTTGAGATTTAAGGTACATTTTAAAGTTGGACTGTCATGCTTCAATGAGTAATAATTAAAGAGAAGTTGCCACATGTTTATTTGTTTAATGAAAACTATTTGAAATAAACTGTATGGACAAATAGATCAACTAGTGAACATATTCCAATCAAAACTACATATAAAGAGACATTCCTTCTATTTATGCTCAGTTGTAGGTTTTTTTTTAAGTATGTTCAATTAAATCTGGTGTTTGTGAGGTCCAAGGTACCCAAACAAGGAGTACCAATAACAAGCATCATAATGGGTCTGGGTGGGTTACTCTTCGGAGGGTTGGTGTGGACTGGTTGGGGCTGAAGGGCCTGTTTCCACATTGTAGGGAATCTAATCTAATCTAATTAGAAGTTTGCAGCATAGCCTGAGGGTATTCAGGGTAGCATAAGGCAGGTAGGGGGATCCTGAGTTCAGGAATGAAGGCGCCTCAGCTCTTGACCTTGTCCAACAGGTATGAGGTACTTGTTCCCTGCTCCCTGTCTGGACGAGGAAAGGGTGGGATGGGGTTAAGGGGGGGATGAAACAGCTGACCATGGCACCACGGTGCAGGAGGCAATTCAAGAGAGGGGAACAAAAAGACAAGTTGTTATTGGGGATTCTATAATTAGGCGGATAGATAGTATCCTTTGCAAACTGGATCAAGAGTCCCGCACGGTGTGTTGCCTACTCTGTGCCAGGCTGCAGGACAGCTCTGAGGAGAAAGTGAAGACTGCAGATGCTGGAGACCAGAGTTGAAAAATGTGATGCTGGAAAAACACAGCAG
The DNA here is from genome assembly GCF_037043375.1 of Chiloscyllium plagiosum. Taxonomy (NCBI): domain Eukaryota; kingdom Metazoa; phylum Chordata; class Chondrichthyes; order Orectolobiformes; family Hemiscylliidae; genus Chiloscyllium; species Chiloscyllium plagiosum. The sequence goes on along the minus strand of NW_028270141.1, from coordinate 98,700,621 downwards.
GTCAGGCAGCATCCGAGGAGCAGGAGAATCGACGTTTCGGGCATAAGCCCTTCTTCAGGAATGAGGCTGGTGTGCCAGACGGGCTGAGATAAAAGGTACGGGGGAGGGGTTTGGGGGAGGGGCGCTGGGAATACGATACGTGGAAGGAGGTAAGGATGATAGGCCGGAGAGGGTGTGGGGGCGGAGGTGCGGTGGAGAGCATCGTCGACCACGTCGGAGGGGAAACTTAAAGAAGGAGGCCATTTGGATTGTTCGGTAGTGGAATTGGGAGCAGATGCGGTGGAGGCGAAAGAATTGGGAATACAAACCAACCGACTCCCACAGCTACCTAGATTACACCTCCTCCCACAATGCCCCCTGTAAAAACACCATCCCATATTCCCAATTCCTTCGCCTCCACCGCATCTGCTCCCAGGAGGACCAATTCCAATACCGAACAACCCAGACAGCCTCCTTCTTCAAAGACCGCAATTTCCCCTCAGACGTGGTCGACGATGCTCTCCACCGCATCTCCACCACTTCCCGCTCCTCCGCCCTTGAACCCCGCCCCTCCAATCGCCACCAGGACAGAACCCCACTGGTTCTCACCTTCCACCCCACCAACTTCCATATACATCTTATCATCCTCTGTCATTTCCGCCACCTCCAAACAGACCCCACCACCTGGGATATATTCCCCTCCCCACCCCTATCAGCATTCCAGAGGGACCACTCCCTCTGCGACTCCCTCGTCAGGTCCACACCCCCCACAAACCCAACCTCCACTCCCGGCACCTTTCCCTGCAACCACAAGAAGTGCAAAACTTGCGCCCACACTGGGACACCCGCACCAACCAACCCAACCGTCCCGTGGCTGAACACTTTAACCCCCCATCCCACACCACCAAGGACATGCAGGTGCTTGGCCTCCTCCATCGCCAGACCCTGACCACACGACGCCTGGAGGAAGAGCACCTCATCTTCCGCTAGGAACCCTCCAACCACAAGGGATGAATGTAGATTTCTCCAGCTTCCTCATTTCCCCTCTCCTCACCTTATTTCAGTCCTAACCCCCGGATTCAGCACCGCCCTCTTGACCTGCAATCTTCTTCCCGACCTCTCCGCCCCCACATTCTCTCCAGCCTATCATTCTCACCCTCACCTCCTTCCACCTATCGTATTCCCAGCGTCCCTCCCCCAAATCCCCTCCCCCTTACCTTTAATCTCAGCCCGCCTGGCACACCAGCCTCATTCCTGAAGAAGGGCTTATGCCTGAAACGTTGATTCTCCTGCTCCTCGGATGCTGCCTGACCTGCTGTGTTTTTCCAGCATCACATTTTTCAACAACTGCAGGACATCTCTGACTGGCTTAAAAGGATATTGGAGCAGGAGGGGGAGGATCCAGTTGTTGTAGTCCACATTGGGACAAACAACTAATGAAGGCGAGGAAGGAGGGCCTGTTTGGGGATTATCAAGCACTAGGAACAAAATTAAGGAACGGGTCCTCAAGTGTTCGGATCTCTGGATTACTACCCGAGCCTCGTGCAAATTGGCTTATGGATAAGAAAATTAAGGAAGTAAACAGGTGGCTAAGGGAGTGGTGTGGAAAGGAGGAATTCCATCTCGTGGGGCATTGGCATCAGTTTTGGAACAGGAGGGATCTGTAACGATGGGACGGTCTCCACCTGAGCTGATCTGGAACCAGTGTTCCAGTGAAAAGGATAAATAGGACTAGAACTTTAAACGAGTGAGTCGGGGGAAGGGAAAGAGAAAACAACAGGAAATATGATGGTAAATAAAAAGGTAAGCAGCAGATTAACATGTGTGCAGGAGGGTGTAACTACAAGGCAGACTATGAAAGACGTATAAGGAAGGATAACTCAGGAGTTATTATTAGAGAAGTTGGAAATCATGAAGGTATGAAAACTAACATAAGAGCACTTCACTCGAATGCTTGCAGCATTCGTAACAAGGTCGGTGAGTTAATGGCACAAATCATTGTAAATGATTTTTATCTACATGTCGATTGGTCAAACCAGCTTGGTCAGTATAGCTTAAGGAGGAGTTCATTGGGTGCCTCTGTGATAGTTTTCTTGAACAATATGTAATGGAACCGACGAGCGAGTAAGCTATCTTAGATCTGGTCCTGTGTAATGAGACAAGAATAATTAATGACCTCATAGTTGGGATCCTTTTGGAAGTAGCAATCACAGTGCAGTTGAAATTAAAATACAGATGGAAAGTGTGAAGATACAATCCAATACCAGGATACTGTGCTTAAATAAGGGAGACTACAATAGGATGAGGGAGGAATTGACTAAAGTAGACTGGAAACAAAGATTTTATGGTGGGACAGTTGACGAGCAGTGGAGGACTTTCAAAGCAATTTTCCAAAGTTCTCAGAAAAATACATTCCAGTGAAAAGGAAGTTTGTAAGAAAAGGGGTAATCTGCCCTGGGTGTCTAAGGAAATAAGGGAAACTAACAAATTGAAAGAGAAGGCACACAAAGTGGCTAAGAACAGCAAGAAACGAGAAGATTGGGAAAGCTTTAAAGATCAACAGAAAGCCACAAAAAGAGCTATAAAGGAAAATAAGAGATATGAGAAAAAAAAAACTAGCACAGAATATAAAGACAGATTGCAACAGTTTCTATAAATACATAAAACGAAAAAGAGTGGCTAAAGTAAAGGTTGGTCCTTTAGAGGATGAGAAGGGGCATTTAGTCATGGGATATGAAATAGCTGAAATGTTGAACAGGTATGTTGTGTTAGTCTTCACAGTGGTGGACATGAATAACATGTCAGTAATTGACAAAGAGACAAAGGTAGGTGAGGACCTGAAACAATCATTATCACAGAAGAGGTGGTGTTGGACAAGATAATAGTGCTAAGGATAGACAAGTCTCCTGGCCCTGATGGAGTGCATCCCAGGTTACTAAAAGAGATGGCGCTAGAAATAGGAAGTGAACTTGAGGCAGTTTTCCAAAATTCGCTTGGCTCTGGGGCAGTTACAGCAGATTGGAAAACAGCAAGTGTGATGCCACTGTCTAAAAAGGGTGTTAGACAAAAAAATGGGGAATTGTAGACTTGTTAGCTTAACCTCTGTAGTGGGGAAAATGCTTGAGTCTATTATCAAGGAAGAACTAGCAAGGCATCTAGATAGAAATTGTCCCATTGGGCAGGTGCAGCATGGGTTCATGCTTAACTAATCTTTTGGAATTCTATGCAGAACACAGTGGACAATGGGGAGCCCTGTAGAGGTGTACCTAGATTTTCAAAAGACCTTCGACAAGGTGCTGCACATGAGGCTGCTGCATAAGATAAAGATGCATGGGGTTAGGGGTACAGCATTAGCTTGGGTAGAAGATTGGTTGACCAACAGGAAGCAAAGAGTAGGGATGAATGAGTGCTATTCTGGTTGGCAAGCAGTAACTAGTGGGTGCCTCAGGGATCAGTTTTATGACCGCAATGAAACACAATTTATATAAATCATTTGAAGTTGGGGACCAAGTATAGTGTGTCAAAGTTTGCAGATGACACTAAGATGAGTGGTAGAGCAAAGTGTGCAGAGGACTGTGAAACTTTGCAGAGGAACATAGATCCTTTAAGTGTGTAGGCAAAGGTCTGACAAATGGAATACAGTGTTAATAAATGTGAAGTCCTCCATTTTGGTAGAAATAACAGTAAAAAGGACTATTACTTGAATGGTAAAAAGTTGCAACATGCTACTATGCAGAGGGACCTAGTGTCCTTGTGCATGAATCACAGAAGTTTGGTCTGCAGGTATAACAGGCAATTAGGAAGGCAAATGGAATTTTGTCCTTCATTGCTGAAGGGATTGAGTTTAAAAGCAGGGATGTTATGTTGCAGCTGTACAGGGTGCTGGTGGGGCCACACCTGGAGTACTGTGTGTAGTTGTGGTCTCCTTACCTGAGAAAGGATTTACTGACACTGGAGGGGGGTGCAGAGGAAGTTCACTACATTGATTCCAGAGTTGAGGGTGTCGGCTTATGAGGAGAGACTGAGTAGACTGGGATTATAGTCATTGGAATTTAAATGAATGAGAGAGGATCTTATAGAAACATACAGAATTATGAAGGGAACAGATAAGATAGAAGTAGAGAGGAGGTTTCCACTGGTAGGTGAAACTAGAACAAGACGGCATAGCCTCAAAATTAGGGGGACCAGATTTAGGACTGAATTGAGAAGGAACTTCTTCACCCAGAGGGTTGTAAACCTATGGAATTCCTTACCCAATGAAGTAGTTAACGTTACTTCAGTAAATGTTTTTAAAGCTAAAGTAGATATTTTTTGAACAAGAAAGGAATGAAGGATTATGGTGAGAGGGTGTGTATGTGGAGCTGACACCACAAAAGGATCAGCCATGTCCTTATTAAATGGTGGAGCAGGCTCGAAGGGTCGGATGGCCTACTCCTGCTCCTAGTTGTTATGTTCTTATGTGCCTTCTCTTTTCAAAAGCTTTCTACTTAATCTCACTTGCACTCTTTCCCAAAGTGCTGCCAATCTTTTTCAATTTGAAATATATATTCAACTCACCTTTGCAATTTAGTACTGACATTCTTTCCATCACCCTTACAAACAATGAATTCTGATCATAATTCAATGCATTAAAAAATTATCTTCAACTTACCTGTGGGCCTTTGTCATATAGCCATAGAGTCATAGAGCCTTACAGCATGGAAACAGTCATTTTGGTTCAACCAATTCATGTCGTACAGAATCCCAAACCAAACTATCCCACCTGCCTGCTCCTGGCCCATATCCCTCCAAACTTTTCCTCTTCATGTACTTATCCAAATGTATTTTAAATATAGTAATTATATCCACATCCACAAATTCCTGTCAATGTATCTTAAGTCTGTGTTCTCTGCTGACTCATCTATCAGCAGAAATAGTTTCTCATTTATCCTACTAAGTTCCTCAACATTATGAACATCTCAGTCTCCTTTCATCTTTTCTGTTCTCCATGTAATTGACATGCCTTACTCCTGGTATCATTTGAATAAATCTACTTTCTGCATTCTGTAAATATCTTTCATTTCCCATCAAGGTTTATTTTTGTTCAGTCTTGGAATATGAATATCACTGGCAAGTCCAGTATTTATTCCCCAAGATTTATTGTCCTTTAGAAGATGCTAGTGTCTTTTTAATCTGCTGCAATCCAGTTTGATGAAGGTACTCTGCTGTTTGGTAGAGATTTCAAAGTTTTTGACCTAATGATGATCAAGGAGCAGTATTTTTTTTCCAAATCTGAAATGTGAGGAACTTGGAAGCAGGATGAGTCTGCTGAAGCACATACTGGGAGATAGAGATTGCATGGTTTGTGAGAAAGCCTTGGTGCCTTATTTTGTAGAGTGTTGCTTTGGCACTCATAATCACACTTTTCCTTATCTGAGCAATTTTCAAAGAGTTTACTGAGTTTGTGAAGATGCAGCAATTTTGAAACAATGTATTATTCAATTAGACAAAATAAGGAAATATATAACCCTCGACGACAGTTTGCCAATAATGAAGCTGTTCTGTATAATGTAGGAACAGGGGTTTCCGAGTCGTGAAGTATTTGTATCTGATGTGCTACAGTCTTTCATGATAAACAGTGTTTGTTCTTCCCTCAGGATGGTATGAAGGAACTCCTGGTCTCCTCCCAAGAAGGTGGTGGCTCGTTCCCCTGGATCCCCTTTCTCTCGCTTCCTGAACCTTATTAATATTCCTTATTTCAGGGGTTAGTAACTTATGCTATTTTAATCACCTGTCTTAATCATCTCAGTCAATGACGATGAGCATTTACTCAGGATGCCAGCACGACCAATGAACCCTTGCCTACTTTCACCACACGGTATGTTTGCCATTCTTTCTAAGAACAAAAAGTTCTTATTTTCCCAAATAATACATTGATAATAGGGTATACATGGCACCAGATAAAATGTAAATGCTAGCTCCATTGTGACCTCAATGATTTCTGTGATTCTTCCCTTTGTTTTTGTTCACTCGAAATTTGGAGTTTGTAATTAAATTAACTCACCTCGCTACACAGTAAATACCAGAACAATTCAGTTTTAAATGGACCCCAATTTACAATAAGAGTGACACACTATAGCTACATTGTACCAGTAGGGAATGGAGTGATAATTTAATGTGGTGGATGGATTGCTGATCAAGCGAGTTGCTGTATCATGGATGATGTTACACCTCTTGAATGCTGTTGAAACTGTATTCAGTAAGGCAAGTGGAGACTATTCCATCCAGTATGAGTTTGTCCCTTGTCGATAGCAGATATGCTTTGGAGAAAGTAAAAGGAGATGAATTACTTACCAAAATCTTCCCAGTTTCTGACCTATTATTGTAGCCTCAAAATTTATGTGCTGGTGCAGTTAAGTTTCAACAGTAACACACAGGATGTTGATGGTAATGCTGCTAAATGCCAAGAGTAATGTGGTTAGATTCTGTCTTGTTGGAGATGGTCTTTATCTTGCTTTTCTGTGGTACAAATATTAATTTCCACCCATCAACCCAAACCCGAATATTATATAAATCTTACTACATGCAACCACGGACTGCTTGATTACCTGAGGACTCCTCCATCGCCAGACCACAACAACACGACGGTTGGAGGAAGAGCGCCTCATCTTCCGCCTAGGAACCCTCCAACCACAAGGGATGTACTCAGATTTCAACAGTTTCCTCATTTCCCCTCCCCCCACCTTATCTCAGTCAAATCCATCGAACTAAGCACCGCCTTCCTAACCTGCAATCTTCTTCCTGACCTCTCCGCCCCCATCCCCATCTGACCTATCACCCTCACCTTGACCTCTTTCCACCTATCGCATTTCTGACGCCCCTCCCCCAAGTCCCTCCTCCCTACCTTTTATCTTAGCCTGCTGGACAAACTTTCCTCATTCCTGAAGAAGGGCTTATGCCCGAAACATCGATTCTCCTGTTCCCTGGATGCTGCCTGACCTGCTGCGCTTTTCCAGCAACACATTTTCAGCTCATACCTGAGGAGTTGTAAATGGAATGGAATACTTTGCAATCATCAGTGAACATCCCCACTTCTGGTGGTATGATGGAGGGAAGGTCATTTGTGAAACAACTGAAGGCAGTTGAGCCCATGATACTATTTTGAGCAAGTCCTACAGTGATGTCCTGGGTCTGATGTGATTGCCCTCCATCGATCACAAGCATCTCCCCCTATATTGGGGATGGATCCAGCCAACTTTCTCCCAAGTGCTATTGACCTCACTTTTGCTTGGACTTCTTCATGTTGCATTCAAACAAATTTCAAGGGCATTTTTTTTTCTCAACTAACCTTAAGCACTGAGTCTGTTTGTCTATGTTTGGACCATGCCAGTAACCAAGCTTGGTTTAAGACCTGGGGCTGGGTTGACCTAGCAGAATTCAAACTGAGCGTCAGTGAACAGATTGTTGGAGAATAAGGGCCATTTGATACTATTGATTACTTTTATTATAATAGAGGTTAAACTGACGGGGAGATAATTGGTCAAAATGGATTTGTTTTGCTTTTTGTAGATAGGACGTACTTGGATAATTTACTGTATTGCCAGATAGATGCCTCTTGTAACTGTACTGGAACAGCTTGACCAGGTGTACGGTGTATGGATTTTCAGTACTTTTGCCAGAATCTTGTCAGACTGCTTTTTATTTTCTGTAGCTGATATGTTTGGCCACTTTTTGAATTTATATGATGTGAATCAAATTAACTTTTTAATTTCTGTGATGGTAAGGACCTTAAGAAGATACTAAGTTGAATCATCCATGTGGAACCTCTGGCTGAAGATGGTTGCAACCATGGGTGTCCTTGTACACCAATTTGCTGAAAATAAACATGAAAGTGCAGCAGACTGTGAAGAAAGCAAATGGGATGTTGGCCTTTATAGTGAGAGAATTCAAGTACAGGAGCAGGGATGTTTTGCTGCAATTATGCAGGGCTTTGGGGAGACCACAACAGGAGAACATTTTGATCTCCTTACCCGAGGAAGGATGTTCTGGCTTTGAAGGGAGTGCAGTGAAAGGCTGATTCCTGGGATAGTCTGCGTCAGGATGAGAAGTTGGATCAGTTAGGATTATACTCACTGAGTTTAGAAGAATAGGGGTGTATCTTATTGAAACCTACAAAATTTTAACAGAACTAAACAGAGTAAATGCGGGTAAGATGTTCCCAAAGACAGGCAGTCCAGGAGTATGAGGTAGGCCTTACAGAGCTGAGATGAGGAGAAATTTCTCCATCTAGGGAGTGGTGAAACTGTGGAATTCTCTACTACAGAAAGTGATTAGAACTAGAACATTGAACACTTTCGATAATTTAGATGTAGTTCTTAGAGTTAAAGGGATGAAATGGTATGAGGGAAAGTGGGAACAGGGTATTGAGTTGGATGATCAACTATGATCATATTGAATAGAGGAGCAGGCTCTTGCATGAATGGGCTGCTCCTGCTTCTATTGTCTGTGTTTCTGTTTGTTAGTTGTGAGTTCACTAATCTCTGTCCATAGGATGATGAGATTCATTGTGTGTGCCATCCTCTGTAGTTTGATGAGGTTGATACTTCATTTTCAAGCATACTCAGAGATGATTGAAGAGATAGGAGCATGATTATAGCTCTGTAAAAGGACAGTCGATTACAATGAGGACAGTATTTGGTATTAAATAGATGTGAAGTGACACAATGTACTATCAACGTTGATCTTTAAAATCGAAATGAATACTGTTTTAAAGATGTGCTAGCTGAAATATTAATTTCTAATGACGTATCAGCTGAATGTATAAATATCACACAATTTTTGAAAAGAACATTTTTTAAAGAAAAGGACACTGTTTGACAGTAGTTAACATGTTCATTCTCAAACTGCTTTTGAGAAAGTTAAAAATCACACAGCACCAACTTATAGTCCAACACGTTTATGTGGAAGCATTAGCTTTCAGAGCACTACTCCTTCATCAGGTAGCTGTTCACAGAGCTCAGAAAGCTAGTGTTTCCAAATAAATCTGATGGACTATAACCTGGTGTTGTGTGATTTTTAACTTTGTTCACCCCAGTCCAACACCGGCTCCTCCAAATCATGCTTTTGAGAAGACAGCATCTATAGAACTTGCAGAAAGAGGTCATGTGACCCAGCTCTTGGAAGGGCAAAATAAGCTACTCGATTTTGAACCAACAGTCAAATGGAAAGGCTCCCAAAGGAAAGAGAAAGAACGATTTACCTCTCCATTTGAAACCTCGTTCATCAAACCTGATACTTTATTTGAATGTTCACCTAAAATCGTCATTGCTGTTACCTGAGAGTTGTTAAGGGAGAATTCTATATCACTTCTATTGTTTCCATGTGAACAAGAGAATTGTCTCTGTCATATCTGCAAAGTGACTGATCCATTATGAAACACCAATATGACCAGATACTTCAGGGGATGTGGCCCTTCAACAGAAACAAGGCTCTGGATAATCCAGGAATAAATTGCTGACTTCCTTTATTCTTTGGCCAGGTTTTTAAAGATCGGATACACTGTAGAGTTGCAGCATCTTTTAGTTTTGCTGCATGCTTAGGGGCTGGAGGAATTTTGAGCATTGTTTTTATATTTGTGGGTTGTTGAATCTAGTTGTACATTTGAAACTCTTTGTAATAATTTCTGCATCATTGCTTGAATGAGTTTTAGAAGTAAAACTTTTGTTATCTTAAGGAACCCAGCTGACTTATGTCTAAAAGCAGGTTATACACAGTTTAGCATTTGTTTACGAAAGTGGAAAAATCATCTTCTTTTAAATTCAAACACTATTGTAATCAAGTGAAGGGAAGTATCAGTTTACCTCTTTTCTTATGATCATAACATTAGCATGGTAAAAGAATCACAAGATAAAGATCAGACAATTGGTGATGGAAGTGAAATTCACACATGGCCAGGCCCTACCGGTCATACAGCAGATGATGTACAAATCTGTGTTTCATCCATACAGTATGTGGGAAATCTTAGATGCTCCTGGCAGTCTGAGTGACCACATCTGCAGGAACTGCCTGAAGTTTGATCAATTTGAGCTCCAGGCTTGAACTTCATTTGGATGCATATCAGTTCATCCACAAGACTGAGAGTTACATGGAGAGCGCATTTTCTGGATGTGAATTGAGGATGGCGTGTTGCCTCCTTGGGTCAGGGTCAAGGATGCCACTTGCAGATAAACTGGATGAAGGTGAGACTGATGGGTTGATGCACAATAAAGGGCTTTAGATTCTTGGATCACTGGGTGCATTTCTAGAGAGGTGGGACCTGTTGCACTTGATCTACACTGGGACTGGCATCCTTCTTGGGGAGAGTGTCAGGGGCACTGGCGGGATGGGGGGAGTGTGGTGGGTGGGTACAGTTGTTGCCAGTGCTGTTGGTAGGCAGACAATTAAGGCATACAGAGTAGAGACAATAGAGGTGATATGCAGGAAAATGTAGAGGGTAGGCAGAGTGTACATAGTCAATTTAAATTCAAGGGAGCTCAGTAAGGTTGGATGGCATTTATGTTAATGGAAAGAGTCTTCCTTGTAAGAGTTAAGCTTGAGGATGTGTTATCTTTGCTATCACGAAGAGATGATTGAGTAGGAGGCAAAACTGGCACCTTAATATTCCAGGTGATAGAATCTTTAGGCGAGATTTAGGAGGAGGTGAGGTGAAAATAAAGAGGAGCTCACGTTTCAATATTGATTAAAGAGTCAATTACGACAGGAGGGAGGGATGGTAGTACAGAAGACTTCTTTGTTGAGGTCTTATGAATAGAACTTAAAAACAAAAGGAGTCAATTACATTGGCTGGGGACATACACCAGACCTCCAAACAGTCAGGCGAGATAAATGGGCAGCTATATAGGCAAATTTAAAATAATCCAACTTCCCCAATATTAACTGGGATAGTCAAAACATGAAACATTAAAGTGGGTGGAATGTTTAAAACGTGTCCAGACGAGCTTTGTAAACCAGCCTGTAGGTAAAAACAAGGGCTGCAGCTGCTGGAAACCAGTTTATAGATTAGAGTAGCGCTGGAAAAGCACAGCAGTTCAGGCAGCATCCGAGGAGCAGGAAGATCAATGTTTCGGGCAAACAAAGGAAGCACATGGTGAGGACAGTGCAGGAGAGAGAGAGAGAGAGAGAGAGAGAACCTGCACAGTTACTGCCTTTGCTGTTTGAATTCGTGTTTCGCTGGACATCGGAGTGCATCTGGGAAAATTAACAAACAGTGAAATTCACAACTAATCTTGGAGGAATTGTTGGGCGAAGTTCACAGCACAGAATCAAATAAGTTAATTGTTGTTTTAAGTCTGTCTAAGAGAAAGGCTGCAGTAGAGAGTATAGTGGGATTCTTTCTTGATTATATGTTTTTGGAGATAAGTCTCTTGATTAAACTTAAAATATAAGCCACTGCTATTAATTTAACCTTGGGCAGTGTTTGTAGAGAAATAAGACGGTGTTATTTTCTGGGTCTGTAGATTGTAAAGGAGCAAAAATGGCCTTTGCAGTGATATGTACTTCTTGTCAGATGTGGGAGTTTAAAGAGAGTTTAAGGGTTACTGCGGATTATATCTGCCATAAATGCTGTTGGGTGCGAATCTTATCAGGTCGAGTGGATCGGTTGGAGAGACAGATAGAAGCGATGAGGAATTTTCAACAGCAACAGTATGTGATGGATGGCAGTTATAGGAAGGGGGGAAAGTCTCAGATACAGTCACATAGATGGGTTAACTCCAGGAAGGATGAGAGAAGTAGGCAGCTAGTGCAGGAATCTTTTGTGGATATACACATTTCAATCAGGTAAGCTGTTTTTGGAAAATGTAGGGGGTGATGGATTCTCAGGGGAACATAGCATGAACAGCCAAGTTTCTGGTATTGAGACTGGCTCTAATGCAACGAAGGATATGCCGGTTTCCAAGAGATTAATTGTGTTAGGGGATTCTGTAGTCAGTGGTACAGACAGACGTTTCTGTGACCAGCGGTGAAAAAGCAGAATGGTGTGTTGTTTCGCTGGTGCCAGGATCAAAGATGTCTCAGAGAGGGTGCAGAATGTTCTCACGGAGGAGAGGGGCCAGCAGGAGGTCATTGTCCACATTGAAACCAACGACATTGGAAGGGAAAAGGTTGAGATTCTGAAGGGAGATCACAGAGAGTTAGGCAGAAATTTAAAAAGGAGGTCCTCAAGGGTAGTAATATCTGGATTACTCCCAGTGCTACGAGCTAGTGAGGGCAGGAATAGGAGGATAGAGCAGATGAATGCATGGCAGAGGAGCTGGTGTATGGGAGAAGGATTCACATTTTTGGATCATTGGAATCTCTTTTGGGGTAGAAGTGACCTGTACAAGAAGGACGGATTGCACCTAAATTGGAAGGGGACTAATATACTGGCAGGGAAATTTGCTCGAACTGCTTGGGAGGATTTAAACTAGTAAGAAGTATACGAAATAAGGTAGGTGAACTTGCAGCGTGGGTTGGTACCTGGGACTTCGATGTTGTGGCTATTACGGAGACATGGCTAGAACAGGGACAGGATTGGCTGTTGCAGGTTCCAGGATTTAAATGTTTTAGTAGGGTCAGAGGTGGGGGTAAAAGAGGGGGAGGTGTGGCATTGCTTGTCAAAGATAGTATTACAGTGGTGGAAAGGACGATGGATGAGGACTTGCCATCTGAGGTAGTTTGGGCTGAGGTTAGGAATAGGAAAGGTGAGGTCACCCTGTTAGGAGTCTTTTACAGGCCTCCTAATAGTCCTAGAATCATTGAAGAAAGGATAGGGAAGGTGATTCAGGAGATGAGTGACAGTAATAGGGTGGTTGTTATGGGGGACTTTAACTTTCCTGATATTGATTGGGAAAGCTATAGCTCAAGTTCGTTAGATGGGTCAGTGTTTGTTCAATGTGTGCAGGAGAGTTTCCTGACACAATATGTAGACAGGCCAACAAGAGGTGAGGCCATACTGGATTTGGTTCTGGGTAACGAACCAGGCCAGGTGTTAGAATTAGAGGTAGGTGAGCACTTTGGGGATAGTGACCATAATTCGGTGATTTTTACTCTCGTGATGGAGAGGGATAAGTGTGTACTACAGGGCAAGAGTTATAGCTGGGGTGAGGGAAATTACGATGCGGTGAGGCATGACTTAGGATGTGTGGCATGGAAAAGTAGACTCCAAGGCAAGAGTGTAAATGATATGTGGAGCTTGTTCAAGGAGCAACTATTGAGTGTCCTTGATAATTATGTACCTGTCAGGCAGGGAGGAAAGGGTCGTGCGAGGGAGCCGTGGTTTAATAAGGAATTGGAATCCCTTGTTAAATGGAAGAGGGCGGCCTATCTCAAGATGAGACGTGAAGGTTCAATTGGGGCGATTGAGAGTTATAGGGTAGCCAGGAAGGACCTGAAGAGAGAGCTAAGAGCAGCAAGGAGGGGACATGAAAGGTCCTTAGTCGGTAGGATTAGGGAAAACCCTAAGGCTTTCTATAGGTATGTTAGGAATAAAAGAATGACTAGGGTAGGAATAGGTCCAGTCAAGGATAGTAGTGGGAAGTTGCGTGTGGAGGCGGAAGAGATTGGGGAGACACTGAATGAATACTTTTCTTCAGTATTTACTCAGGAACAGGGCATTGTCGTCGATGTGAATACTGAGTCACAAATAAGTAGAATGGATGGCTTTGAGGTATGTAGAGAAGAGGTGTTGGAAATCCTGGAAAAGGTGAAAATAGATAAGTCCCCTGGGCCTGATGGCATTTATCCTAGGATTCTCTGGGAAGCAAGGGAGGAGATTGCAGAGCCATTGGCCTTGATTTTTATGTCCTCTTTGTCTACTGGAGTAGTGCCAGAAGACTGGAGGATAGCAAATGTGGTTCCCTTGTTCAAAAAGGGGAGTAGGGATAACCCTAGTAACTATAGGCCGGTGAGTCTCACTTCTGTTGTGGGCAAAGTCTTAGAGAGAATTGTAAGGGATAGGATTTATGCACATCTGGATAGGAATAATGTGATCAAGGATAGTCAGCATGGTTTTGTGAAGGGCAGGTCGTGCCTCACAAACCTTATTGAATTCTTTGAAAAGGTGATGAAGGAGGTTGATGAGGGGAAAGCGGTAGATGTGGTATATATGGATTTTAGTAAGGCGTTTGATAAGGTTCCCCATGGTAGGCTACTGCAGAAAATACGGAGATATGGCATTGAGGGTGAGTTGGAGGTTTGGATTAGGAATTGGCTGGATGGAAGAAGACAGAGGGTAGTAGTTTGATGGCAAAGTTTCTTCATGGAGTGCCGTCACTAGCGGTGTTCCGCAAGGATCTGTTTTGGGACCATTGCTGTTTGTCATTTTTATAAATGACCTGGAAGAGGGGTTAGAAGGTTGGGTGAGCAAGTTTGCGGATGATACGAAAGTCGGAGGAGTTGTTGACAGTGAGGAAGGATGTGGCAGTTTACAGCAGGATATAGAGAAGCTGCAGAGCTGGGCAGAAAGGTGGCAAATGGAATTCAATGTAGCTAAGTGTGAGGTGATTCACTTTGGGAAGAATAACAAAAAGATGGGGTACTGGGTTAATGGTCGGATACTTGGTAGTGTGGATGAGCAGAGGGATCTTGGTGTCCATGTACACAGATCTCTGAAAGTTGCCACCCAGGTAAATAGTGCAGTGAGGAAGGCATATGGCGTACTGGCTTTTATTGGTAGAGGAATTGAGTTCCGGAGTCCTGAGGTCATGATGCAGTTGTATAAGACTCTGGTGCGGCCGCATCTGGAATATTGTGTGCAGTTTTGGTCGCCATACTATAGGAAGGATGTGGAGGCACTGGAACGGGTGCAGAGGAGGTTTACCAGGATGTTGCCTGGTATGGAAGGAAGATCGTATGAGGAAAGACTGAGACACTTGGGGCTGTTTTCATTAGAGAAACGAAGGTTTAGGGGTGACTTGATTGAGGTGTACAAGATGATTAGGGGGTTAGATAGGGTTGACAGTGTGAACCTTTTCCCGCGTATGGAGTCGGGTATTACAAGGGGGCATAGCTTTAAATTAAGGGGGGGGTAGATATAGGACTGAAGTTAGGGGTAGGTTCTTCACTCAGCGAGTCGTGAGTTCATGGAATGCCCTGCCAGTAGCAGTGGTGGACTCTCCCTCTTTATGGGCATTTAAGCGGGCATTGGATAGGTATATGGAGGATAGTGGGTTAGTATAGGTTAGGTGGGCTTGGATCGGCGCAACATCGAGGGCCAAAGGGCCTGTACTGCGCTGTATTCTTCTATGTTCTATGTTAAGGTGGAGGGGGTGGTGGGACCCAGGGAGATAGTGAGGAAAGAGATCGATCTGAGACGGGTACAGCTGAGAACAGAAGTGAGTCAAACAGTCAGGGCAGGCAGGGACAAGGTAGGACTAATAAATTAAACTGCATTTATTTCAATGCAAGGGGCCTAACAGGGAAGGCAGATGAACTCAGGGCATGGTTAGGAACATGGGACTGGGATATCATAGCAATTACGGAAACATGGCTCAGGGACGGGCAGGACTGGCTGCTGAATATTCCAGTATACAAATGCTGCAGGAAGGATAGAAAGGGAGGCAAGAGAGGAGGGGGGAGTGGTATTTTTGATAAGGAATAGCATTACAGCTGTGCTGAGGGAGGATATTCCCGGAAATGCATCCAGGAAAGTTATTTGGGTGGAACTGAGAAATAAGAAAGGGATGATCACCTTATTGGGATTGTATTATAGACCCCCAATAGTCAGAGGGAAATTGAGAAACAAACTTGTAGGGAGGTCTCAGCTATCTGTAAGATTGTTTCTTGTCAAAGGGTGAGTTAGTCGTGTTAGTAGGATCTATTAAAGGCAGCTGGTCAAAAGTAATCTGTCGAAGTGACTGCCATAGTATTAAAGGTTTAGATGGAGAGGAATTTCTTAAGTGTGTACAAGACAATTTTCTGATTCAGTATGTGGATGTACCTACTAGACAAAGTGCAAAACTTGACCTACTCTTGGGAAATAAGGCAGGGCAGGTGACTGAGGTGTCAGTGGGGGAGCACTTTGGGGCCAGCGACCATAATTCTATTCGTTTTAAAATAGTGATGGAAAAGGATAGACCAGATCTAAAAGTTGAAGTTCTAAATTGGAGAAATGCCAATTTTGACGGTATTAGGCAAGAACTTTCGAAAGCTGATTGGAGGCAGATGTTCGCAGGTAAAGGGACGGCTGGAAAATGGGAAGCCTTCAGAAATGAGATAACAAGAATCCAGAGAAAGTATATTCCTGTCAGGGTGAAAGGGAAGGCTGGTAGATATAGGGAATTTTATTAGATTTCCTACAGTGTGGAAACAGGCCCTTCGGCCCAACAAGTCCACACCACCACGCTGAAGCGCAACCCACCCATACCCCTACATTTACCCCTTACCTAACACTACAGGCAATTTAGCATGGCCAATTCACCTGACCTGCACATCTTTGGACTGTGGGAGGAAACCGGAGCATCTGGAGGAAACCCACGCAGACACGGGGAGAATGTGCAAACTCCACACAGTCAGTCGCCTGAGGCGGGAATTGAACCCGGGTCTCTGGCGCTGTGAGGCAGCAGTGCTAACCACTGTGCCACCGTGCCGCCCAATGTTGGGGGACTAAAGAAATTGAGGGTTTGGTTAAGAAAAAGAAGGAAGCATATGTCTGGTATGGACAGGATAGATCGAGTGAATCCTTAGAAGAGTATGAAGGAAGTAGGAGTATACTTAAGAGGGAAATCAGGAGGGCAAAACGGGGACATGAGATAGCTTTGGCAAATAGAATTAAGGAGAATTCAAAGGGTTTTTATAAATATATTAAGGACAAAAGGGTAACTAGGGAGAGAATAGGGCCCCTCAAGGATCAGCAAGGCAGCCTTTGTGTGTAGCCACAGAAAAAGGGGGAGATACTAAATGAATATTTTGCATCAATATTTGCTGTGGAAAAGGATATGGAAGATATAGACAGTAGGGAAATAGATGGTGACACCTTGCAAAATGTCCAGATTACAGAGGAGGAAGTGCTGAATGTCTTCAAATGGTTAAAGGTGGATAAATCCCCAAGACCTGATCAGGTGTAGCCTAGAACTCTGTGGGAAGCTAGAGAAGTGATTGCTGGGCGTCTTGCTGAGATATTTGTATCATTGATAGTCACAGGTGAGGTGCTGGAAGACTGGAGGTTGGCAAACGTGGTGCCACTGTTTAAGAAAGGTGGTAAGGACAAGCCAGGGAACTATAGATCGGTGAGCCTGACCTCGTTGGAGGGCAAGTTGTTGGAGGGAATCCTGAGGGATGTACATGTATTTGGAAAGGCAAGGACTGATTCGGGATAGTCAACATGGCTTTGTGCATGGGAAATCATGTCTCACAAACTTGATTGAGTTTTTTGAAGAAGTAACAAAGAAGATTGATGAGGGCAGAGCAGTAGATGTGATCTATATAGACTTCAGTAAGGCGTTTGACAAGGTTCCCCATGGGAAACTGATTAGCAAGCTTAGATCTCATGGAATACAGGGAGAACTAGCCATTTGGATACAGAACTGGCTCAAAGATAGAAGACAGGTGGAGGGTTGTTTTTCAGACTGGAGGCCTGTGACCAGTGGAGTGCCACAAGGATCGGTGTTGGGTCCTCTACTTTTTGTCATTAACATAAATGATTTGGATGCGAGCATAAGAGGTACAGTTAGTAAGTTTGCAGATGACACCAAAATTGGAGGTATAGTGGACAGCGAAGAGGGTTACCTCAGACTACAACAGGATCTTGACCAGATGGGCCAATGGATTGAGAAGTGGCAGATGGTGTTTAATTCAGATAAATGTGAGGTGCTGCATTTTGGGAAAGCAAATCTTAGCAGGACTCATACACTTAATGGTAAGGTCCTATGGAGTGTGCTGAACAAAGAGACCTTGGAGTGCAGGTTCATAGCTCCTTGAAAGTGGAGTCGCAGGTAGATAGGATAGTGAAGAAGGCATTTGGTATGCTTTCCTTTATTGGTTAGAGAATTGAGTATAGAAGTTGGGAGATCATGTTGCAGCTGTACAGGGCATTGGTTAGGCCACTGTTGGAATATTGCATGCAATTCTGGTCTCCTTCCTATTGGAAAGATGTTGTGAAACTTGAAAGGGTTCAGAAAAGATTTACAAGGATGTTGCCAGGGTTGGAGGATCTGAGCTACAGGGAGAGACTGAACAGGCTGGGGCTGTTTTCCCTGGAGCGTCGGAGGCTAAGGGGTGACCTTATATAGGTTTACAAAATTATGAGGGGCATGGATAGGATAAATAGACAAAGTCTTTTCCCTGGGATCGGAGAGTCCAGAACTAGAGGGCATAGGTTTAAGGTGAGAGGGGAAAGATATAAAAGAGACCTAAGGGGCAACTTTTTCATGCAGAGGGTGGTACGTGTATGGAATGACCTGCCAGAGGATGTGGTGGAGGTTAGTACAATTGCAACATATAAGAGGCATTTAGCTGGGTATATGAATAGGAAGGGTTTGGAGGGATATGGGCCAGGTGCTGGCAGGTGGGACTAGAGTGGGATGGGATATCTGGTCGGCATGGACGTGTTGGACCGAAGAGTCTGTTCCATGCTGTACATCTCTATGACTCTATGACTCTAAAAGCCCTTCATCAGGAATAGAGGCAGAGTGCCTGCAGGGTAGAGAGATAAATGAGAGAAGGGTGGGGGTGGGGAGAAAGTAGCATAGAGTAGATCCTTGTAGAGAGAGGAGGAAAACTTCTTCAAGGCAGGCATCCTTGCAAGAGGGAAGTCCTACAAGAGACAGGACAGGTTTAGGTCTAATTTTGGGATTGAAGCCTGATCAGTGGCAAACATTTAAGTGGGAGAACATTTCTGTGATAATGACCATACCTCAGTGAAATTTACACTAATTAGAGAAAAGGACAAAGATTAATCAGAAATGAAGGTTTTGAATTGGGTGAAGGCAATTTTAATATGACAAGGCAGGATATGGCCAAAGTAAACTTGGAGCAGATTATTCCAGGAAAATCATTTTAGAGCTGTGGAAGTCTTTCAGAATAGAAACAGTTCCTGGAAAAATAAAGAGTGGGACAAAAATATCCAGACAACCCTGGATACCAAGGAATGTCCAAGATTAGATAAGGGAAAAGAGGGAAGGTTACAATAGATAATGTGGGCTCGGAACACCAAAAGCTCAGTGGCAAATAGAAATTGCAAGAGGTTACTTACAAAAGGAATTAGGAAGGCAAAGAGGGGGCATAAAAAAAACACTGGAGGGTAAGGTAAAGGAAAATCCAAAGATGTTTTTTTAATTATATCAGAGGTTAGAGGATCACCAGGGAAAAAATAAGGTCCAGTAAGTACTCAAGTGGCAAACTATGGGTGCAGTCAGAAGATGGAGGTGAAGTTTGAAATGACTATTTTATCACGCATTCATAACAGAGAAGAACAACGTTAGTATATAAATTAGGGAACAGGACTATGATTAACTTGAACAAATTACAATTGAGAAGAGATGCTAGTGATTTTAATGGGCTTAAAATTGGATAAGAGTTTAGATCAGAGTGGTGCTGGAAAAGCACAGTAAGTCAGGCAGCATCTGAGGAGCAGGAAAATCAATGTTTCAGGCAAAAGCCCTTCATCAGGAAGTGCTCCTGCTCCTAATCTCAGATGCTGCCTGACCTGCTGTGCTTTTCCAGCACCACTCTGATCTAAACTCTGGTTTCCAGCATCTGCAGTCCTCACTTTTGTCCTTAAAATTGGATAAGTCCTGAGGCCCAGATGAGTTGTATTCTGTGGGAGGCAACGGAACAGATTGAAGTAGCCTTGACATTAATTTTCCAATCCTCTCTGGACATAGCAAAGTATTGAGGGTCATTAATTGAGTACAAAGGAAGAAATGTTTTCTCCTTAATAGAGAGATCAATCAACTGGGGCCATAGATTTTAGGTAAAACACAGGAGGTATTTAAGAAAGTACTTTCTTCACCCAGAAGGAGGTGGTATCTGAAACTCAATGCCTAAGGTTGGTAGAATGGTAACCATGATAACTTTCAAGAAGTATTTAGATGACCACTTGAAGCACTTTCATATACAAGGCTGTGAGTCAAGTGCTGGATAATGGGACTAGTGTGGATAGGTGCTTGATAACTGGTCCAATTTGATGGGCCAAAGGGCATCATCCATGTTGTAAAACGCAATGATTCTGGATAGTGATGGTCAGAACAAATGAGTTGGTGGAAGATTATGCAATGAAAAGTAGTGTGAACATACAAAAGTTATGATTGGTGGAAAAATAGTGGAAAGTAGAGATCAAGATAAATAATTACTGACTGGAACAGATGTACTCTGCATCTGCTAAGTAATTTGTCAAAAAATGGTTACTACAATACAGAAGTCAGAGCAAGAATAGCAATAGTAATAAATACATTTTCCAAAATTGAACTATTCAGCATAATTATGGGTACAGGTCTTAAGAAATGAACTATCAAGGCTGTAATTTGGATGGTCTTGTTGCACAGAATGAAACATGGGCTATGAGAAAAACAGACATCCAATGATAAGCAAATTGTGCAATGTGATTCTGGAGAAAGGTAGAGTGAGTCAGTTGGAAAAAATGAGCAATGAAGAAATTCTCAGATTGCATACCACAGCAACAGCACCTCGGTTTTGTTTGTTCCTTCATGCTGCTGAATCAGGACATACCCAGGAATGCTGAGGAAACATTCTGGGAGATTGGCTGAAAGGTATATTTCTGCAATTTTGACTATGATAGGCTGTTTGACTAGTCTGTGGAATAGCCCTCAAGTCATCAAATGTTACTGAAGGAAACTTTACGGGGTTAGCTAGGGTATAATGCCTTTGTTACATCCAAATCCAACACTAGATTAAGGCTGAGTGCCATATTCAGTGTTATCTTTATTTTGTTTGATTTAATACATTTGTTTAGTTTGTTATGTTATCTCAGAGGGCAGGGAAGAATCAGCCACATTGCCATGGATTAGCTCCCAAGAATCACACACTCAAGATGTTCAGTTACCTGGGAGCCAATCACAAACTTGCTGGCAGGCAGAAGGCCTTTTCCATTGTCAATGAGTCACCATTTCCCAGACCAATCAGCTACTTAGTGCTGACTGAATCACCATTTTTAAATCACACATGGTTTAGCTCTTGCTTGACTGTAAGTAGACTTCTCCCACTGCTTGAACAAATAGCAGTGCAAACAACACTTAGAGTAAGTGTTAGGCAACTTTGTTTTAAAAGTACAACAATCCTTTCTACAATCCTTGTTTTTTCTTAATCTAAAACAGCTCTTTTCCTATTTGTCAATCAAAAGGATAGAAAAATAAAAAGATAGAGTCCTTACGTAGTCTTTTCCAAAAGGGCCTTAATGAAGTGGCTGTGTTCTTTTCGTACATTAAGTTACCATTACAGATGTGTTTTCTTAAAATAACGTATTGGCTTTTAGAAAGTTAAATTTAAATTCCCTACAAGCAGCAGTGTACTCAGTGTTGGGATTAGTTGTGATAACACAACCACAATGCTATTGTATTCCCCCTTTAATGAGTGAATTACTGAGATTTAGAATTATAGAGTACCTGGAGTGTGGAAGCAGGCCATTTGGCCCATCGAGTCCACATCAGCCTTCTGAGAGTGTCCACCCAAACCCGCCCCTCTATACCTGCATTAATCATGGCTAGTGCACCTAGCTTGCACATCTGTGGAGACTATGGGCAATTTAGCATGGCCAATCTACCTAACCTGCATATCTTTGGACTGTGGGAGGAAACCGAAGCACCCGGAGGAAACCCACGCAGACACAGGGAGAACATGCAAACTCCACACAGACAGTCACCCAAGGCTTGAATCGAACCTGAGTTGGGCGTTGTGAGCCATCAATGCTAACCACTGAGCCACTGTGCCACCCAAATTAGCTAAAACAAACAAATATACATTTAACGACGACTTGCACAGATCAGTGTGGTTAGTAGTAAGTAAAACACCAAAATTGTGTAATGACATTCAGCCCCCTACTTGCTTCAAGCTGAATCACTTGAAAGGAAAATCTGTGTCACAGGCATGGCTTGGTGGGGGTGAGATACTGTGTGCACATGGAAGGAAATGTGTCATTTACCAGTCGGCTTCTAAAAAGGGAAACAAAAATGATTTTGGCTGCATCGGGAAGAGACTACTGTTTTTGATTTCAAGAATAATGGATGAAGGTGAGAAATACTTTGCACATAGATTTCATAACAAAAGACCTGTGGAGTGAAATCTTCCAGAGTTGTACTTTCTGAAAGCTGTATTCAGATTTCTGCACAGATACTCAAACCACGTACGTAGTTGTAGCAGAAACAGTTGCAGTTCAAGATACTCTGCATGGAGCCAAACTAAATCTCTCCCTTTCTTCACTTTCTCTGCCATCTTTTATTCAGAAGAATGGGAGTTGAAATCCTAGTCCTAAGACATGAACACAAAATGCAGCTTGATTTTTTTTTAATTTTAGAATTTACTTTATTCATAGTAAAAGTCTTTATATCTACACTTAGTCACAAACACAGTTTGGTTCTGTACAGTAGCAAAGCAAAGAAACAAGTAAACATTGGAGTTTGACTCTATCCAAAGCAAACCAAAGGCTCCCTTACTTGAAGCAGACTATGTTCAGAAGTATTTGAGGCACCAACAGGGTCCGATAATTGAACAGACTCCCATTTAATTCCAGCAGAAAGACCTCAGACAGTGATCTTTCCCCACTGTGCCTTGGTGGCAGCTGCCCCAAGCTTTAGTGCATCTCTTAGCAAGTGGTCCTGGACCTTGGAATGTGCCAGTCTACAACACTTGGTCAAAGTCAAGGTTAACTCCTTGCAGCTTGACACTCCAGGGCATTTACTAAGGAGTGCTGGACTGCCAAAGTTGCAATTGTTTAAATAAGGCTCTAAACCAAGATCTTGTGTGCCCTCTTAAGTGAAGTAAATGTTCTCATGGGACTATGTGAGGATGAGCAGGGCCCCTCTACCAGTCTCCAGGCCAATATTAATCCCTCAGCTAACTTTTGAAGAAACAGATGACTTGACCAGATATACAAGTGCTGTTCATAAAACCTTGCTATATGCAAATTAGCTGCTGCATTTCCCTGCACTTCAACGGTGACTACCCCTAACAGACGTACTAAATTAGCTGTAAAGTGTTGTAACGTCCTGGGACCAGGAAGTGTGAAAAATAAACACAAGTCCTTTCTTTTTCCTTTCCTCTTGAGGTCAGTGATTCATGCTGTAAGATACCACAGCACAAGTGGTGGCAACAGTTCGTACAACTGGATCTCTGTAAAAATCGAAACAAAATTTGTGGTGAAATACTCCCAGGGCAATATGCATCACATACTTGTGGTAAGACTGGACTGAATAATTCTGACTTGCTGTCATCCATTTTATCATCCATGTCCTAGAAGTTTTCAGAATAATACAATCTTGATTGTTTTCTCATGTATGTGTTACTGGTTCATTGTCAGGTCATGAGTGTCAGTGGAGGGAAACAACACAGACCACAGATTGCAAGGAAAACATGTGTTATGAAGATGTGGGTGTACTATACCTTTAAGAGAGTTAAAAGCAACAGAACTACCTGGCAGTACCAAGTGTTCTGAAAAAGAATGTAATATTTAGTCGAACAACTCAACTAGCTTGCTGCTTGGAAATGACAAAACAGATTCAAATTAGGCCAATCAGTTTAAATTATACCTCGAAAAATACCAAACTCCAAACCAGTTTGAATTTTGTATATTGACAATCTTAAAAGCCAATGACACAATCCAGGGTTATAAGACCAGGGGAAAATGGAACAGTTGGGAGGAAAACTGCCAGCCATCAGCATGTAAAAAGACTGCCTGAAAAATAATTCTCTCAGAGGTACTTTTATCGATCAGTAACCTGTGAAGCAGAATCCCTTAGAAGAAGAAAAGAATATAGGAATACAGAGAAGAACCGAAAGCTGCCTGGTTTTGAGATTACAAATTTTGTTTTGTCAATCATGATCGGGAGTCTTATTGGACTAGAACTATAGAAGGGAAGATAAAAGATAGGTTAGAGGAAGGAGTTGTTATTAGTTGTTAGTTAATTATTTTTTGTTATACTTTAAGAAATAAAGTTGTTAATTTTTACTTTAACTAATTCTTGGACTATCAAATTTTCACCGATTACTGCATGGGATAAATCGTTTCTCTGTTGCTGGTTTTAAGTTAAGAAGGAGAGTTTACCCCATGATGTAACACATGGCTTCCAGTAATACCATTCTCAGTGTGCTGTCAATTAGGGTTAGGCTTCTTCCCAAGTATTTATTCCCATGATGCCCCAATCCTCTTCTTACCAACTTCTTCCTTTGCTTCCATCACCTTAAGCCATGTCACTATCTCTATCGACTAAATTCCATATCCTTCGTTAACCCCCTTCCCACTTTGCCACTCCCTTCCCTTTGTTCCTCTAACTTCTTAGATCCATTCCATTAATTCCACATTTCCATGGTACATCTTCATACAACACAGTCACATTAAGTTCTTCCCCATTTATTTCTTCCAGGCTTTTAAGCATTCCTTTCAAAATATGCAGGCGCAGTAAGCTGTTAGCAAGGCAATAACTTGTTAACCTTGTTTCTGAGAGGATTCGAATATAAAAATAATCAAATTTTATTGCAAATGTATAAGTCATTGGTGAACTTCACCTGAATTTTTGTGTACAGTTTTACGCTTCTTATTCTAAGGAAGGATATTGAGGGAGTGCAATAAAAGTTCTCCAGGCTGGTTGTGGGGATAATATTCCATGAGAAGGGATTGACGAGACTGGTCTGTATTTACTGGAGTTTAGAAGAATGAAAAGTGGTCCCATTGAAGAATACTAAACTCTTACAGGGCTAGAAGGTTACATGCAGAAAGGATGTTTTGTTTGACTGGGAATTCTAGATCAATCTCAGAATAAGTGGTAGGCCATTTTGAATTGAATTGATGAAGAATTCATTCATAAGCAGGTAAATGGTTGGAATTCTCTGCCCTGGGGGCTTTAAAACATCATTCCATATGTTCAAGACAGAGATTGACAAATTTTTCATTTTTAAAGGTCTCATGGATTTGTGGACAGTGTGGGAAAATGGCACTAAGGTAGAAGATGAGCCAGAGTTGAATAGCAGAGCAGGCTTTATGGGCCAAATTGGCAAGGCTAAATTGCCCACAGTGTCCACAGATGTACAGGTTGAATGGATTAGCCATGAGAAATACAGGGTTATAGGGACTAGGTAGGGGAGTCGGTCTGGGTAGGATGCTGTCTGGAAGGTTGGTGTGGACTTGATGGGCCGAATGGCCTGCTTCCACACTGCAAGGATTCAATGATTTCTAGAAATGGCCTGTCACCTGCTTCTAGTCCCTATTTTTCTATGTTCTTAAGGTAGACGAATTTGCACATATTTCCTCCAATTTAGTATCAATAAGATCCGTTGCTTAGGGTATATCTTGTCTGTACTGAGGGATCAACTGTTGCCTTTGACTGATATCTGTTCTAGAACAGGCTAAAGAATATTAATTATTTTGAGCCATAATTATAGATTGATAATAAATACCAGCCTAACTAGTGACACCCACATCACATAATACTGGGGAGACATAGTGTGAATTATCTGCCACAGAATTCTGACCTGTTCTTGTAGCCATACTATTTATTTGTCTGGTTTAGCTCTGGCCAATGATAATATCCAGCATTTTTGATAGTAGGGGATTCATCAGTTGCATTACCATTTAATATGAAGCTGCGTTACTAAGTTAGATTCTTTTCTGTTGGAAATTGTCATTGCTTGTGTGATATAAGTGTTACTTGCCAGTTGTCAGGCCAAGCCTGACTATTGTCCAGGTCTCCTGAACAGGAACAGGTCTCCTGCTTCAGAACCTGAGAAACAAAAAACAGAAACTGTCGGAAAAGCTCAGCAGGTCTGGCAACATCTGTGAAGGGAAATCAGAGTTAATGGTTTGAGTCTGGTGACCCTTGCTCAGAACAGATCCTTCCTCTGAGGAAGGGTCACCGGACCCAAAATGTTAATTGATTTCTCTTGGCAGATGCTGCCAGACCTGCTGAGCTTTTCCGGTAATTTCTGTTTTTGTTTCTGATTTACAGCATCTGCAGTTCTTTTGGTTTTTAGTCAGAACCTGAGGAGTCGCAAATGGTGCTGACCATTATGCAATCATTGGTGAACACTCCCACTTATGATGGATGGGAGGTCATTGATGAAGCAGCTGAAGGTGGTAAGGAACAAGACATTACTCTGAGAAATTCCTGTAGAAGTGTTCTAGAGTTGAGGTGACTGATCTCCAACACCTACAACTGTCTTCCTATGTGCCAGGTATGATTACAACCAGTGGAGAGATTTCCTCCCAGTATGCATTGACTCCAATTTTACTGGGGTTCCTTTATGGCAGACTAAGTCACATGTCAAGGGAAGTTACTCTCAACTGATTTATCAAGTTCAGTTCTTTTGTTGACATATGAACAATGGCAAAAAAGAAATCAAGAGCTGAATGACATTTCTGGAAACTCAACTAAGCATCAGTCCTAACTGAACCAAGTTAATACAGTATAGTTAAAAAAAACCCACTAGAAGTGGTTTGCTCTATCTTGCAAATATTTCACTTTTTTGGGGGGAATTTCTCTTAGGTTGATTGTTTAGAAATGTGTTAATGTTTTTGAATTGGTGGTACAGTCTTTTATTTGTCCTCATCATTTGTTCTGGTCACAGGTTTTTCATTTACTTGTTGCACTTTTGCTATCAGACTGCTTCTGTCTGATCATTTCATCATATTGTACTGCTATGTGTTAGTGACTGGAGAGCATTTATCTGAGAATCTGACAGTTTTGGTCTGAGTTTCACTGACTTTTAAAAGGTTATCTCTTTTAGTTATTGATTTGATGGAGATAGTCATATTGCAGGGGATTTCAAAGTATGTTTACTGTTGCATTAAGATGCATTAAGTTGTAAAATGTTAGAGAATGTTATGGTATAGAAGTGGCTCACTGACTCTGTTGACTTTCTGCTGGGGCATTATGGGCCGGGTGCTGGCAGGTGGGACCAGATTGGGTTGGGATATCTGGTCAGCATGAACGAGTTGGACTGAAGGGTCTGTTTCCATGCTGTACATGTCTATGATTCTATTTCACCTCATGAATCCTCGCATTCAGTCGCATTCTCCTGCTCACTTCACAAAATTGAGAAATAACTTCAATGTGGTACTAAGAAAAAGTAGATGTTTGTTGGTTAAATATGAGGGCCAGTGGCAAAATTATACCTTGCATTCCTTTGAAGATTGAGGGGTGCCCTGAGCAATGTACTTAACATTTTGCTGGAGTAGGTTACAGAGAAACTACTTCCTCTGATGGGGGAATCAAGAACAAGAAGATAAGGGCAGGAATTTGCATAAGAGTCTCATGCAGATGGCAAGCGATAGCAGCAGAAGTAGGCCATTTAGCTCATGAAGTCTGCTCTGTCATTCAGGAAGATCCTTGCTGATCTGACTGAGACTTAACTTCACTTTCCTTTCTTCTCAACACAATCTTTAAGTTGTTTGTAGATCTGTCCAAATCAGTTTTCAATGTATTTAATGATGTAGCCTCCATTGCTCTTTGTGATAAAAGATACCAAAGGTTCTGAGAGAAAAAAAATTCTCATCCCCATCTTAAAAG
Source organism: Chiloscyllium plagiosum (assembly GCF_037043375.1). NCBI lineage: Eukaryota > Metazoa > Chordata > Chondrichthyes > Orectolobiformes > Hemiscylliidae > Chiloscyllium > Chiloscyllium plagiosum. The sequence goes on along the minus strand of NW_028270141.1, from coordinate 98,672,956 downwards.
GGAGAACCCTTGGGTGGAAACTTATAAGGGGTCTGAGCAACATTGGCTGTCGTGAAATTTGTGGAAGAATTGTGCGACAGATCTGGCGAGGCCTATCTTGATGTCAGGAGAAACTTGTTGCATCTTGGTGGATTATTGTTTGCTAAATAACTCATTAACTGGACATCTCACCTTATTAATATATCGTACAACATCTCATCTTACCAAATGGGCTGAGCAAACTAGATGGCGAGAATCCTCAACGTGGAAGTCAGGGATGTTGACTTTAGCTCACCGCTGACTGTCAGGAGCTTCCATCTTGCTCAGGACAAAACAGCATCAGGGTCTGATTCATAGGCACTAGCCTCATGTACCCCTTGACTACAAACATTGGCTTCTGGTATTTGCCAACCTCTCATGAACTTCATGGCCCCTCTCCAGTCCACAAGTTGCTGTACAGCAGTGGGCTGTGTCAATCTCAAACCCACTCCACATGCCAGGAGCTCTCACAGCATACACATTGGATGTGCAGCAGTCATGTCTTCAAGACCCAGGACAGTAGGCTTCACCAAAGTTCATGGAGGCACCAGTAGGTCAGGGGGTCCTGGAGCAGAAAGTCAAGGACAGCCTCTGATACTAGCGATTAGGAAATTGGAACCTACATTATTGGGGTGCATCAGCATCCAGTATTGATAGGTTTTGCAGGCAGAGACACCCAGCTCACAGATTAAACCAGGCTGCAGTTTGGGGTTGCTGGCTGGTGTCTTAGCACATATTTACCGGGCATTTAATTGCTTGCTCACAGTAACCACACCCTGCCTTGCCTTGCTTTGCCAGGAGTACAATCACACAACAGGACAGCTTGCCTCACTGGTCAGCAGTCCGCAGTCAAAAGGAGTAGACAAATTAGAGTCATAGAGTCACAGAGATATACAGCATGGAAACAAACCTTTCAGTCCAATTTGTCCATGCTGACCAGATATCCCAAACTAATCTATTCCCATTTGCCAGCACTTGGCCCTTCCCTTTCATTTACCCATCTAGATGCCTTTCAAATGTTGTACTTGTACTAGCCTCCATCACTTCCTCAGGCAGCTCATTCCATACACATACCACCCTCTGGGTGAAAAAGTTGCCCCTTAGGTTGCTGTACAGCAGTGGGCTGTGTCAATCTCAAAGCCACTACACATGCCAGGACCTCTCACAGTAAACACATGTATATGCAGCAGTCATATCTTCAAGACCTAGGACAGTAGGCTTCACCAAAGTTCATGGAGGCACCAGTAGGTCAGGGGGTCCTGGAGCAGAACGTCAAGGACAGCCTCTGATACTAGCCAAAGGGATGAACCACAGCCTGCATCTCCAGTTAGGTGGGTCTGCGTCAGAAAATGGGAAAGAAACTCAAGTGTCAATTGGGGGGGCTGCAGGATGTGGGGAAAGGGGGAATAGCAACTGTGATGGAGTGGGGGTGGGCAATTATATTTATATAGTAAAGCTCCGATGGGGATGGAATAATGGGGGAGTGGGGTTGGTCTATGGTCAGGAGCAGCCCTGGATTCACGAATGAGACAGTGTATGAAAACACAGAGTGTGGTCACCTAACATGCCAGGGGCTGTGGGGCAGAGTGCAGGCTTGTGTAACTGGAGTGGCTGGGGACATGGGGTGGTATGAAGCCTATGGGGTTCATGGGAAGGGCTATCCGGAAGGGAATCTGGAAGTTCAGGGGCTCACTGATGCCTCGAGGTTAAAGCTGGAAGCTATTGGTTGAACAGCTGTCATCTTCATCGGGCTGGAAATCAAAAGCACCCAAAGGGAAGAAAAACGTCCGCAGCCGGACTGGGTGGGATAAGTGATTCAAGCTGTCAGGGGGTGGAGCTGCATGATTCATCAATATGAGAGCCTTTAGAGGGTGTGGTGAAACGGTTAAAAATTATGTCCCAATACATGTGTGAATCTAACCGGAATGGAGGTGTTGCTTAGTCCCGTGTGAATCTTATTACACACCTCCCCGTGTGAATCTTCTTATCTGTATGTAACCAGAATGGAATGTGTTTTTTAGCCTTGCTCTGCTGTTCACATGAATGTTTATATCTGGAAAAGAGTATATCAGCTGGAAAAGTCTCCAGTTCGGTGAGTCTGCTCCGGGGTTACGTTTAACCGCCGAGCGTGGGTTGTTGGCAACCGCTCTACGAGAACTGACGGCTCCCAGTTCCGGTAACATGTAGAGTGAGTATAAGCCAGACCCGTTGTGGCGACGCTGCGGGGAATAAAATGCCCATATTCTAGCAGACTCGCCTCTTGGTCGTTTGTTCTGTGTCAGACTACTCTCCTACGAACCTGACCTTGAGAATTTTTTAAAACAGAGGGACAAACCCATGCATTGTTCGGGGCACAGGCCGGAAGCTCCCTCAGTTGTTGCTAGTGATTCTAATGCATTGGCTCCACGTGTGCTGCACAGATCCCTGTCCCAGACACCACTGAATGGCCAGGGAAAGATGGTTTAGTGATGAGGAGCAAGGGTGTCAGCAGGGCCCTTTGCCTTATATACTCCTTGTGCATTTTGGTTCCAGGTGCAGCAGAAGGCTCTCAGCACAGGACACCCTGTGTGGACAAGGAATTAGGCATTATTACAATCAGGGCTACACAGCGACTCAAACAAACTGATGTAGTGCAAAACCAATCAAATTCATGCAAATGTGACACTTTATATACAATGAAATGTTACCCATGTCACTAAAGTGCCCTCGAAGAGGGTGGACGGAGCCTGCTCAGCAGTAGAGCCTGTTGGACTTGAAAGCTTGGTCCAGCGAACTGGATGTGTGTCTGGCCCTTGCTCAGCTTGACAGCTCAGGGCTGAAGAGGGCAGACAAGGTGGAGGTGGATGGCCCAGCTTCCTCGGTAGGAACCTGAGCAGAGACTTTTGAAAACAGGAGCCTGTCGTGTTGGCAGTTAGGGACTTGGTTCATGTATAAAGGGAGGGAGAAGAGCGGCAAACAGGGATGTGGGATCCAATGAGCCTGATTGCCTAGAGGCTGTGTTTGATTCCTCCCCTGGCAGGAGCTTCCTGACACCATCCTGTCTCCTTATGAGGCAGGAGCAGCTGGATTGAGGATCAGTGACTGGGTCAATGTTGCATAGGTATGGGCATCTCTCCAACAGACCCTGAAGGTGCTGGATCTGGCTCTCCATGCCAGTTGCCAACTACTCATGAAGGCTGCCGGACAGTCACATGCCTGAGGCAGCTGGATTCCCACAGTGTAGCTGCAATCCTGCAGCCTCTAGGCAATCTGGGCCATTGTATCCCACATCCCTGTCTGCCATTCCTCTCACTCCCTGCGTATGTGAACAAGGCTCCTGACTGCTAGCAGCACAGGGTCCTCTTCTGCCTGGGGTGAGCAGGTACCTGGTCTCCACTAGTCCTCCAGGTTGATTCCCCCTCAGCCAACTGTGGAGCAGTCACAGTGAGATGCTCACCACCATATGCTCCTAAATGTTCAAAGGCAAATGTTTCCAATGAGGTGTCAGTTTCAAAGTGGGTTGGGGGGGGGGTGCGGGCAAGGGTGGTGGGGGTGGCATGAGGCGGCAGCCATACTGATGTGTCCTCTGGGGCTTCAGTACTCTTACTCTCCGATGTTGAGGTGGCGGCTACTGGCAGAAACATGAGAGAGAGAGAGAGAGAGGTGTTGTGACCACTGGTTAGGAGTGGTGTGCAATGAATGATACTGAATTAATGTAGGAATTGCAGATGACAGCGTTATAGCTTCACACAAGAAATTCTCCAGTAAAGCATGTAATGGATCACAGTACAACTGCATGTTAATAGAAGTGAGATTCTCATGACAGAGAGATCACATTTCTCAGTGAAGCTTACTTTGAGGTCAGCAGTGAACTTTGCTTCATCACAGATCGAAAGCTCCGAACATATTTACATCATTATTTCCAATATCTATTGATAGACATGTTTGTTCATACCATATTTGTGTTGAAAAATTGTCTGACAATTTAAAGGTAGCAGAGGAGTCCAGAGAGCTGGGAATGGTCGTGTATTTTTAGACACTATCACCCGAGAAAACAAGAGGAAAGGGCTAAGGATGGATCTTGGGGAACACCATATCCAATGGGGTCAGAACAAGGAGGGAAAAGATTGTGGGTTATTCTCTAGTTATGATTCAATATGTAAGAATGAAACCAGGCAGATACATTCCACTCTATCTGTAGTTCCCCTTAACTGTTCAATTGTGAAGCGGTGTTGGAGGAAGATGTGTGATCAACCCTTTTAAGGGCTGGAGGCAGATTAAGAAAGACAACAAAGGATTGTACAGGGTGCTATATTATAGTCCTCACTGATAGACCCAGTGTTGAAATGATTATGACAGCAATAACGCACATCGCTTATGCATGAAAATTGCAGATAGTTTTATAGCTGGTGCATTCAGGAGTAAATGAGGTCTTAGGACAGGATAAATAATGATTACCCATTGCAAAACTTTCCTTAACTGGAATTTTACAAATGTGGAGCCTTGCTTCCTCGGTAGGCAATTGTGCCTTTTGTATATTCTTTCTCTGTCTCCTTCTTTTACATCATTGCCTGAATTCCACTCTAATTTTCTGGACAGAAAGTGCTGGAGAAACTCAACAGATCTGGCAATGTCTGTGGAGAGAAAAACAGTGAACATTTTGGATCTAGTGACCCTTTGTAAGAACTGTTAGCAACTTTGAAAAGGTGATATTTATGCTGATGGCAGTGAGCTGGGGTGGGGGGAGGGGCTGGGAGCTGGGAAGGTGTGAGTTGAATAGATAGAAACGGTGTCCACAGAGGGAGAGAAAGAAAAAAAGAGAATCAGATGAAGGGATTGTTGATGATAAGCAGGAAGAGAGAGAAATGTTGAATGGGTACTATTGGGAAATAGAAATGGTTGGAAATGGATTGGATGTGTGCAGAGCAACCCATACAATCTAGGACTTCGGACTGGGGGGAGGGGGTTGGTGGTGGGGGGAATGGATAATGAACACGGAGGGACTGTTGTGGTGGGTGTGTTCACACTCTGAAAATGTTAACACAATGTTGAGTCCTGAAAGCTATAAAGTGTCAAAGCAGGAGATGAGGTAGTGTTCCTCCTGCTTGCATTGAGCCTCACTGGGACACTGCAGCCAGTCTGAGACAGAAATGCTGCTTTAAGAATGTAGTGTTGCTTGATGTGGCAGGACACTGGAAGCTTGCGTTCATTTTTATGAGCAAAACGTAGGCATTCTGCAGAGTGTTCACCGAGTCTGTATTTCATCTCCCCATTGTAGAGGAGACCATATTGTGCAAATGATGGGCTCCACTTCACCTGGAAAGTGTGCCTGGAGCCTTGGGTAGTGAGGATGGAGGAGGTACATGGGCAAATGTTGCATGGGAAGGTGATAGTAGGTGACAGCTTTGCAGAATATCTTCTTCCATGTTTATCCCTGCACAGCCAATCCATTTTCAAATAGGCAAAAGTGAAGAATGCAGATGCTGGAAACCAAAGTTTAGATCAGAGTGGTGCTGGAAAAGCACAGCAGGTCAGGCAGCATCCGAGGAGCAGGAAAATCAATGTTTCGGGCAAAAGCCCTTCATCAGGAATAGAGGCAGGAAGCCAGCAGGGTGGAGACTTTATTTGGATAAAGTCCTGCCTCTATTCCTGATGAAAGGCTTTTGCCTGAAACATCGATTTTCCTGCTCCTCGGATGCTGCCTGACTTGCTGTGCTTTTCCAGCACCACTCTGATCTAAACCCCAATCCATTTTCAAATATTCTTGTTAACAGTCATTGAGCATTTATCTCTGTTCCAGCTTATCAGCAATCCCTTTGTCTGTTTCTTTCTTTTATTCCTCTTTCTCTAGGGACCATCTCCATCTATCCAATTAATTCCTTTTCTCCCCCTAATCCCACTCCCTGCTGCCAGTATAGTACCACCATTTCCCAGCTGCTTTCAGTTCTCATTGGACTCAAAATGTTAACTCTGTTTTGTCCCACAACAGTTACTGCCAGACATGCTGACTTTCTTCAGCACTTTGCTTTTGTTTCAGATCTCCAGCATCCTCAGGTCTTTGCTTGTTTGTAGTTTCTAAACGTCATTTTGCTTTCTGTGCATGATGAATAAAGAATTCATATATCCAGCTTTATACTTCCTCCGTTATATTTTGCAGCGAATCTGGCTGGTTGAAGACACTCCGGTTGCTCATTCTGTTCAGACATGCTGCACATCTGTTGTTGAGTTTGCTAGTCTGAAAAATATGACAAATTAAAGGAAACGTCCACTCACACGTCCTTTTAAAATTTCTGAGCAGTTGTGAGTGAGTTGGATGTCAAATGTGTGACAATACTATGGCTTTAAGAGGTGTACTTTGTCCTTTGTTTTTCATGAAGAAAAGTTGAGACAGAGGCACTGAGCAGTCTGCTCCTAAGCCAATAAAGTAAACAGATTTTGAAGCCTTGTTTTTTTTTAAGTTGGAACAATAGAAGAAGCCCGAATGGATGGGGTCAAGCTCCTACAGAACTAGAATTTTTAGTTTTAATTTTTCAGTAGCGGTTGCTGGGGTCTTGAAGCTGGACATGGAATCTCTTCTTCCTCTCTTGTTACAGCTAAAACCTGGGGTTCTCTTCCTGCTGCAAGAATTGCATGTGAGATAATCTGTGTTACTGAATTTACTTTTGCCAAGGGTGTGTTTTTGAGATGTTACTATATTGGAACTGTTGCTAATTAGTAGTTAAATAATCTATTGTTCTGTTAAGTTTTCCAATAGAGTTGTTTTTTTCCAATTCTTTCTTTTGTTGTATTTTTACTACAGTGTATGTTTTTTCAAGTCTGATAGTTTGATCAATCAGATTGCATCTGGAAAGCAATGCCTAGCATTTGCCATTAAAATAAGAAAAAGTGAGGGTCTTGGCTATCTTCTTAATATATTTCAAGAGGGTTAGGTCTGGTCCAAATGGTATCCTTCCCTTGCTAACAGCTAAATCGAAGATATGAGTCTTAGAAAAAGAGATGAAAAAGCACAATCTTAAAATTAATGCTGGCCATTTGAGAATGAAAGCTCAGAATGAATAGGAGAAATTTACAAAACACCCCCTCAAATGGCTGTGGATTATGGGACAAATGAAGTTTACAAGACTGACAACAATAAGCATTTTTTTAATGTAAAAGCATAAACAAATATGGAGAAATGGAGAATAACATGAAATCGGGTACTTGATCTGCTTGATTGGTCATATGCACTCAAAGTCTGGTAGGGCCTTCTCGTATTCAACATGTGCACATACTCCTAAGGTTGTGCATTTATGTTACTGTCCAATGCTCATTCAGATCATTTAGATTGATACTGTGAGACTGTTCCATTATAGCGATAAACAAGCTCCTGATGTTAGCTTCTGTCACAACACTGGACCTGTAGAATCATTAATTAACTGGCTGTAGGCCAGGCAGTTCATTTTTGAAAATACTGGAAACTTGCCTTTTTAAAACTGAAGAGTACCTTTCTGCCCACTTCTGTGTTATCGTGTTGCAGAGTCATTGCTAATCAAGGATCAAATGGTTTACAGCCAATTCTCATCAGCAGCAAAGGAAGTCTCTCAGTTCAAATCATAATCTTACTTTCTAATAGTTTCAAGCTGTCCCTATTTGACAAACACTGGCAGTTGTACTGCCATAATATTATTCAGCATTTACAGCACAAAAATATTTCAAAACTGCATACATTGAACTTAATGCTGTCAAGGATTATGAATGTTTTCTCCAATGCAGGTTTGTGCTGGCTGGGCTGCTTTCTGTTGAAACAAATTGGGAACAGATTTCAGCTGACATCCTGGAACATGTCTCCAGCGACTGAACAAGAGGTTCTAGAAATATGTAGGAATGAACCTTCACAAATAGATTGAAAAAGCCAGCAAGCACTCTTTGTGTGATAATTATGAATATCAATCTTAGGTAGCAAAGGAAGAAAGACCGCAAAAAACCAAAGTAACCTAAACAAGTCTAGTAAAGGAAGTAACATGTAGTTAATTAACTGCTTCAAAATGATAGGGGAATTCCTAAAACTTGCTTTGAACTTGCGCTGTGGAAATAAGTGACGCAATAAAATAAGTATTTTTGGTGTAGGGTTGTACCAAAAAAGGGAAAAATAAAATGGGCTTTGTACTTAGGTATAGTTAAAAGGATATTTATATCAAAGCCAGGAACGATTCAAGCAAACGTTTGAGTCTGTGTTCACTGTAGGGAATTTGTCTCTTGATTTGAGATTTTATCTTAAATTTGCAAAATTTTCCCAACATTTTGATCAGTTTGCTGCAAAGTAGGGCAGTGAATTGGTGTAACACCATCCTGCCCCAGCTATCAAATGAAGTATAGAACATAGAACATAGAACAATACAGCACAGAACAGGCCCTATGGCCCTTGATGTTGCGCCGACCTGTGAACTATTCTCAGCTTGTCCCCCTACACTATTCCAAAATTATCCATGTGCTTATCTAAGGATTGTTTAAATCTCCCTAATGTGGCTGAATTAACTACATTTGCAGGTAGGGCATTCCACACCCTTACCACTCTCTGCGTAAAGAACCTGCCTCTGATATCTGTCTTAAATCTATCACCCCTCAATTTGTAGTTATGCCTCCTCGTACACGCTGACGTCATCATCTTAGGAAAACCACTTTCACTGTCTACCCTATCTAATCCTCTGATCATCTTGTATGTCTCGACCAAATCCTCTCTTAGCCTTCTTCTTGCCAATGAGAACAGGTTCAAGTCTCTCAGCCTTTCCTCATAATACCTTCCCTCCAGACTAGGCAACATCCTGGTAAATCTTCTCTGCACCTTTTCCAATGCTTCCACATCCTTCCCGAAATACGGGAACCAGAACTGTACACAATATCCCAAGCGTGGCCGCACCAGCGTTTTGTATAGATATGGTTCCGGAACTCAATCTCTTTACGAATGAAACCTAACACACTTTTTGCCTTCTTAACAGCTCTATCCACCTGGGTGGCAACTTTCAGGGATCTATGTACATGGACTCCAAGATCACTCTGCACATCCACACTACCAAGAATAAAGTATATAAGAACAAATATCCCACCCAGAATACGCTGATCATAGTTATAGTCATAGAGTCATAGAGATGTACAGCATGGAAATAGACGCTTCGGTCTAACCTGTCCAGATATCCCAACCCCTGTCCCGCCTGCCAGCAACCATATTCTTCCAAACCCTTCCTATTCATATACCCATCCAAATGCCTTTTAAATGTTGCAATTGTACCAGCCTCCACCACTTCCTCTGGCAGCTCATTCCAGACACGTACCACCCTCTGTGTGAAAAAGTTGCCCCTGAGGTCTCTTTTATATCTTTCCCCTCTCACCCTAAACCTATGCCCTCTAGTTCTGGACTCCCTGACCCCAGGGAAAAGACTTTGTCTATTTATCCTATCCATGCCCCTCATAATTTTGTAAAGCTCTATAGTTCCTTTTTTATTACTCACTTATGGGATGTTGATGTCACTATCTGGGCAAAAGTCTATTGCTCAACACTAGTTGTCCTTGAGAAGGTGATGGTGAGCTGCAGTCTTAAACTACTGCAGTTCATGTGCTGTAGGTAGACCCACAATGCCATTAGGTAGGAAATGCCAGAATTTCAAACTAGCAACATTGAAAGAACTGCAGACAATTTCCAAGTCAGTTTGCAGAGTGCCTTGGAGAGGAGCTTGCAGGTGGTGGTGTTCCCATGAAATTGCCACCCTTATCTTTCTAGATGGAAGTGGTCGTATGCTTAGAAAGTGCTGTCTAAGGATCTTTTGTAAATTTATGCAGTGCATCTTGTAAATAGTACACACTGCTGCTAATGAATGTTGGAGGGAGTAGATGCTTGTGGATGTGATACCAATCAAATGGGCCGCTTTGACCTGGTGTCAAGCTTCTTTAGTGTTATTGGAGCTGCTCTCATCCAGGTAAGTGGGGAGTATTCCATCACATTCCTGACTTGTGTCTTATAGATGGTGGACAGGCTTTAAGGAGTCAGGAGATAAGGTACTCAATGCAGGATTCTTCAGCCCTGACCTATTCTTGTAGCCATGGTTTTATATGGTTAGTCCAGTTCAGTTTTTGAGTCAACTCTAGAATTTTGACACTGAGAGATTCAGTTATGGTAACACCATCTAAATGTCAAGAGGCACTGGGTAGGATGTCTCTTATTGGAGATGGTTATTGCTTGGCATTTGTGAGGCATTAATATTACTTACCAGTTGTCATTCCAAGTCTGGACATTGTCCAGGTCTTGGTGCATTTGCACGTAAACTTCTTCAATATTTGAGGAGTTATGTATCTGAGTGGTGTAATCATTGGCAAACATCCCCAATTCTAAACTTATGATGGAGGGAAGGTCATCTTTAAGCAGCTGAAGATGGTTAGACCTAGGACACTATACTAAGGAACTCTTGTAGTGCTCTCCTACAGTTGAGATGTTGTCCTCCAGTAATTCTAATTATCTTCCTATTTACTAGGTTTGATTTACCAGAGAAGTGTGTTCCTCTAATTGGCTCCAGTTTTATCTGGGCTCTTGTTTGTTACCCTTGGTCAAATGCAGCTTGATGTTAAGGGTAGTCACTTTCATCTCTCCAGTCAAGGCTAGAACGAGATCAGGAACTAGAAAGTCATGGCTGAAACCAAACTGAGCTTCATTGAACACGTTATTAATAAGACAGTGTTGCCTTGTGTGGCGTGAATGTTACTTGCTACTTTTCAGCCCAGGCCGTGATATTATCATGCCTTGCTGCATATGCATACTAACTGTTTCAGTACATGAGGAGTCATGAATGATGCTGAGCAATATGCAATCACTGGTGAACACTGGAACTGCTACAGAGATGTATTGAGCTGAGATGACTACCTCCAACAAACACAAACACCTTCCTTTGTGCCAGGTATGACTCTAACCAGCAGAAAAATTGACACCCCTCCACCCTGATTCCCATTGATTCCAGTTTTGCTCGGGCTCCTTAATGCTATACACAGTCAAATGCAACCTGATGTCAAGTGCTGTCATTCTCACCTTACCTCTGAAATTCAGCTTTTTTTGTCCATGTTTGAATGAAAGCTGTAATGAGGTGGGGAGCTGAGTGACCCTGTCAGAAGTCAAACTGAGCATCACTGAGCGGATTATCGCTGAACAGGTGCTGCTTGATAGCACTGTTGGTGACACCTTCCACCACTTTATTGGTGAGAGGAGACTTGATGGGGAAGCAATTGACTGGGTTTGATTTGTCCTGCTTTTTTGTGTGCAGGACACACCGAGACAATTTTCCACATTGTGGGTAGATTCCAATGTTGTAGCTGTACTGGAACAGCTTGGCTAGGGCAAGTTCTAGAACACCCGTCTTTATTATAAAACAAAGCACTGCGGATGCTAGAAATCTGAAATAAAAACTGAAAATGCTGGAGAAATTCGCTAGATTTGGCAGCGTTGGTAGACAGAAAAACAGGATTAATGTTTTGAGTCCAGTGGCCCTTCATCAAAACTGAAAATAGCTGGGAAAGGATGGTATAAAGAGAGGTATAAATAATTAAAATGGATCAGGAGCATTCCATACAAAACAGGAGGAAAGTGCAATCTATTTTTATTTTAGTCAGCCAGAAAAGTCCTCAGCTAATTATCGAGGATCTCCAGAAATGATCCCCGGTCCATCATCACACTGAACTCCTTTCTGAAAACACTGACTATAAACTCTCTGATAGACCTGACTGAAACCCCCAGCCATCCAGCTTAACCCCTCACTATCCCATTAACCCTCAGCCAAGCCCCATCCCCACTACCCCCGACCTGATTATCCTCGCCAGCCAGCTACCCACCCCTTCCGCCGGCACCTCATTCCGCAGGCTCCTGCATTCCCCAGCCCCGACAACCGAGCTTCCACTCTTAACTCGGCAGCAGAAAGAGGCAGCCCCAGCCTTCCCTCCCCCCGCGACCCCGACTCGCCGCCGGATGCTGCGCTCCGCAAGGTGATGTGCTGCAGAGCCGAGGGCAGGCGGCCGGAGGTTCAAGCGGGGGCGACAATCTTCAGGTTGGTCGCTGCCCCTCGGAGAATCGAGGCTGTTATTTCTGAGGCCCCCAAAGGCACCGACGTCTCTGGATTAAATCTTGTAAAACCAGTGGGAGTGAGTAAACAATACATTTCACAGGTCACCAATTTTTTTATTTTTAACGGGTTTCGAAAGGGATAAACATTATGAAAGATGTAAAGCGAATTTACTTTTATTCTGCCCCGGGTCTGCTAAAGGTTGCTTCAATAAACAGAACACGTAGTCTCTCATCTGAAACCTGCTACCTTATTGAAGAAAACAAATGGCTACAGTTTCACTTTGTTAGACAGTTACACAAAAAACTAAAATGAATGCAAACTTTAGTGACAGTAACAGAACCGTAAAATTATGGAGCTAGTGCTGGAAAGTGGGACTAATGTGGGTGGTAGTATATAACAGTATAAATTGGGCCGAAGGGCTACTTCTGTGCTGCTATCAAAATGCACGTGGAAAATTGACACAATCAGTACAGTATCAGCCAGCAGACAGCATATGCTTCATCCTTCACATCCTATCATCTCCTCCAAAATGCATTGGTTCTACATTGTCAGGTTTGCATGGTGCAGCAGATAATAAGAAGGCAAATGGAATATTGTCCTTCCTTGCTAGTGAGATGGAGCTTTAAAACAGGGAGGTTATGCTGCAGCTGTATAAGGTGCTGGTGAGGCCAGTTGATTCCTGAGTTGAGGGGGTTGGCTTATGAGGAAAGATTGAGTAGACTTGGATTACACTCATTGGAACTTAGAAGAATGAGAGAGGGTCTTATAAAATTGACCAGAGATTGCATTGGACTGGTCACATAAGTACAGCAGCAATCAGAGCAGACCAGAAGCTCAGTATCCTGCAGTGAGTAACTCAACACTTGACCCACCCCCATTCCCCCCAAAAAGACATGAGCATCATCACAGGGCACAATAAGGAGTATGTAGAGCACTCCTCACTTGTCTCAATTGTGCAGTTTCAACAACACTCAAGAAGCTTGCCAGCATCCAAGACAAAGTAGCCTGTTTGACTGGCACCACATCATCAAATACTTAATATCTCCATTACAAACTCTCAGCAGCAGCATTGTTTACCATCCACAAGATATACGGCAGAAATTCACCAATGCTCATTAGACAGCACTTTTCAGACCCATGACCTCTGCCCTCCAGAAGGACAAAGGTAGGGGAAGATACTTGGGAAGACCATATCCTGCAAGTCCCTCTCCAAGCCTTTCACCTCCCGACTCAGATCTATATTGTCATTCCTTTAGTTACACTGGGTCAAAATCCTGGAACTCCCTCCTTAACAATATCCTAGGTCTATCTATACCAAATGGACTCTGATGGTTCAGGAAGACAGGTTAATGTTACCTTCTCAGGTTCACCCAAGGATGAATAAATAAATGCTGGCCCAGCTAGCAAAGTCCACATGCCATTAATGAAAATAATAAAAAAAAGTGAATGGCTAAAAATTTGGCAGATAGAGTATAAAGTGAGGTTGGGGAACTTTGGCAGAAGAGTAGACAAGCAGGACACCATTTAAATGGAGAGTCTGCAAAACGTTGTAATAAATAGTAATTTGGGTGCTTTTGTACATGAATTGCAATAAATTAGCAGGCAGGTGCATGAAGCAATTTGTAAAGCAAGGAGGGGTAGAGTTTAAAAGTCAGGAAATATTTCCATAACTGTATAGGCATTGGTGAGTCTGCATCTACAACACTGTGTAATTTTGATTTCCTTATTTAGAGAGGGATATACTTGCGATGGAAGCCCTTCAGTGTATGTTCATTAGGCTGATTGCTGCGATGAAAGGTTTGGTTTTATGACAAAAGGCTCTATATTCACTGAAGATCAGAAGACTAAGAATTGAATAATATTAGATCTTGAGGGAAACTTGACAGCGTCAATGCTGAGAGAATATTTCCCATCATGGGTATTCAGCTGACCTAAATTATTAATGGAACATTGAAGGAGTCAGGTCTCTTCCTATTCCATTCCAGGTAACCATGTAAGCTAACATCTCAACAGTTAACAGTGGTTGGAGCAGAATAAGCAGCAGCTTTTTTGTTGGTCTGTACTATACTCAAGAGTCACTAAATCTTAGCTCAAGTATTATAGGTTGGAAGATTTTGGATGGTGGAGAGTGTGATGTAGAGAGGGTGTATGATTATGTTGGGTAAATAAAATCCTACATGAGGGCACTGATTCCTCAGTAGCTTGGTTTGAAAACGGAGACATGGTGATGGGCTCTGTCATGTGTCAGACTCCAGATGATTAAAAACAAGAGTTCCATCATTCATGGTTTGGTTATCTCCAGATTCAGACTATTCTAATTCTCTCATGGACAGCTTCCCATCTTCCACTTTTATTAAATCTAAACTAATCCAAAACTCCTCTGTTCAAATCCTAACTTGCACTAAGACCATTTTCTGCATAAAAGGTTAGAAATCTGGGAGTTGTGGTCTACTGCCTCATTTCCACTCAAAACTCAATTTCCTTAGCCTTCACTCTGACTGTGGCAGGAGTGCCACATACTCTGCACGTACTAATTGTTGTAGAGAAGCAGAGGGCAATGAAACATCCCATTTCCTGGCTCTATGTGCTAATTCGGTTGTCCCCCTCGCTGCAGATGTGTGGCAAGGCCGGTAAATTGAGTTCTAAGCTAGGAATCCAAGAGGTGCCAACTCAGGATTAGAATGATCAGCAGTAGTTTAGCATCTAGCTCTGGGGGAGTAGAAAATAATCCTGTATTTTCTTCCTCTGAAATGTTGACTGAGTTGTTTCAATGAGCAAAGATCATGAACGTTTCTCTACTCTGTGTGCTCATACACAATAACATTTAAAGAAGATGCAGCTTCTGCCATGAAGCAATCTTGACCTACTGATTACTTAAAGTAGGTGCCAATATCACCAAAGGAGAATAGATAAGTTTTATGAAATACAAGGGCGGATTTGCTCAGTTATATGCAATAGCTCCCCACAGTCCTAACTCACCCCACCATCCTCCACTCACCACCCATTTCACTGATTTACTTAAAGAATCAATGAGGTGAAATCCTTTCGACATCAAATTGACTCTATCTAATGCTTTATAAAATAATACAACACCAAAATCTTAACAATCCTTCCATTCATTACTTCCCCCAATCTTACCTTCACAAAGGAATTTCCAAGTTTAAAACCCAAACGTTTGATTACTAATTATTACTTACTTTTGTTTACATTTTCTCTATAACATTTTTCCAACCTGCAATAAGAACCTTGGAATTTTATCATGGCTTCTAAACAACAGTGTGTTGTTTTAAAAAAAAGTTTATTTGCATAGTTACTTCCCAGTTCCCCAATAGTTCAGATTTAAAATTCATATCCTCAAGATTAAGTCAGTCACTGCCTCACCCAACCTTTGCTTTGTAGCCTCCTCCCACCTCAGGTACTTTCCATTTTCTATACCATTATGCTAATGGAAAATGGATGAGAAAGGAAATGTTTACATCATTGCTCTGAACTGAACATGAATTATGGCATCTTGTCATTTTTCAGTGGTTATTATTAACAATGGGTATGTTAAATTAGATCAGAAGTTACCGGGGCAGTTGGTCACCCCCGGCGTAGTGTGGGCTGCAGACTTGTGACAAGTTTATTCCTTTGCTTCTTGTTGAAGTCATGTAGGGGGCTAGGAAAGCCTACTGCTTAATCATTACACACCTCCACAGAGTAAAAATTGTATTCACGGTCATTTGAGTCTCTTCAATTATACTTCAGAATTATAAACCAGCTGCAGTGAAGTTTGACAGATATTTGTGATGGCAAATACACCAATATGTTGGTTCTACTAAAGAAGACTGAGGTATCTTTTTTAATTGGATGAACTACTTCTCTGGTCACATATCACTGAAGTAAAATTGTAAAATGTATTAAGTATCACTATTTAATTTTTGATTTCACTTTTTCACCTGCTTTTATACCAGACAGTATAATTAAACACTATTATTTTGTGAGACAACATCCTGTCAATTTTCAGTTTGGTGTGTTATCCTTCTGAAGGGTTAGTTCACTTGGATGGTTGATTTGCATTGCAAAGGGACAACACCAACAGCACAGGTCCAGTTTCTACAGCAGCTGAGGTTACCATGAAGGACCCACGTTGGTTTCTGACTCTATCTATCATGTGCATGTAAATCAAACAGATTGGTTCAATGCAATTCAGGTAGCTTTTTGTTTATTAATCATTTCTGAAGCAACAAACATCTGAAGCAGGAAATTCCAAAATTAATAAAACTCAAAATGCAATTATGAACTTAGTCAATTCCAATTTCTTTCAGGCTTAAGTAACACAAGAAGAATGTGTTTGTTGAGGGGATGGGCTCGCCAGACATGTTATGAAGCATGATGAACCCTGTTCTAGAGCTGTTTAAAGGTCTAACTGAATGCATTACAGATGAAAGGTTTTTGACTGACTTCTGCAAAGGCAAAATTGTTAGAAGCATTGTGGTATGTTTCTACACAATTTGGTGAATTTGCAGCAAACAGTAGTGAGAAAAGATAAGCGCTTTGCATAGGGTATGGGGGCAGTGGTTGCATTAATGTATGGTCTGCAATGTGACCAAGACTTGGAGAGGCAAAGACAGAGAGGGAAAGCTCTGTCACGAAGGAATTTAGAAGAATGAGAGGAAACCTTGTTGAAACATACAAGATTCTTAGTGGACTTAACAGGTAGATGTAGAAAAGTTGTTTCTTCTTGTGGGAGAGTTTAGGATTGGAGAGTCTAATCTCCAGAATAAATAAGATACATTTAAGATAAAGATGAAGAGAAATTACTTCTCTAAGGAATTTTCTTTTACCCCAGACGGCTATTGTGGCTGGGTTGTCAAGTTATATTCAAGGCTGAGATAAACAGATTTTTAATCAGTAAGAGAATCAATCATTATGGGGAAAAGGCAGGAAAGTGGAGTTGAGGATTATCTATTGAGCCAATGATCCCATGACTTGACAGACCAGACTCAATGGGCTGAGTGACCTGTTTCTGTTCCTACATCTTATGGCAAGAAGGGCTTTTCTTAGGAAGCCCTATATGAAAAGGCTACACTTAAAGTACCAGTCAGTTGTGGCATAGTTGTTAGCATTCTTGACTCTGAACCACAAATTCTTAGGTTCAAATCCCATTCTAGGCTTAGAACACATTAAAACAAGGGCTGACACTCCAGTGCAATACCGGAGACAGCACTGCATTTCACAGGTTCTATCTGAACCAAAACTCTACCGGTGGCACATTGGTAGTGTCCCTTTCTCTGAGGCAGGAGATCTTGGTTCACGTTCCATCTGTTTCTAATAAAAAGTTGATTAAATATGGATATTATCTGTGATAACAGCATGATTTCCAGAATGTTTTGTTCAGTACAGATTCCAGCATGTGTAAATTTGCTCCTTTTTCCTAAAGTACAAATACCATTCCTACCTAGCAATAAGAACATAGAACATAGAACAGTACAGCACAGAACAAGCCCTTCACCCAGGATGTTGTGCCAACCACTGTTCCTCATGTATGCACCCTCAAATTTCTGTGACATATGCATGTCCAGGAGTCTCTTAAGTGTTCCCAATGACCCTGCCTCCACAACTGCTGCTGGCAACGCATTCCATGCTCTCACAACTCTCTGTGTAAAGAACCCGCCTCTGACATCCCCTCTATACTTTCCTCCAACCAGCTTAAAACTATCACCCCTCGTGTTAGTCATTTCTGTCCTGGGAAATAGTCTCTGGCTATCGACTCTATCTATGCCTCTCATTATCTTGTATACCTCAATTAGGTCCCCTCTTCTCCTCCTTTTCTCCAATGAAAAAAGTCCGAGCTCAGTCAACCTCTCCTCATAAGATAAGCCCTCCAGTCCAGACAGCATCCTAATAAAGGCAGCATCCTGGTAAGGTAGCAACAAAGCCAGAGGAGGCTACAGTTTAACAAGGTGGTGGTCAAGGAGTAGAGCAACATGAGGATGACCCTCCCTGTGGGCATACAGGTCCATTGTTCCCCTTATATTTTATACCAATTGATGTGAACAGGTAACAGCAATTAAATTTCATAGATCACCTTTCATAGATACACTCAAGATGTCACAGAAACACTGCATGTAATAGAGGGGACTTCAACATCTTTTCTGAGGAGAGAAGACCATGATAAAATAGCACAGGAATTCACCAGGATAGGGACTTCTCAATTTGTGGTCTCACATTTTAAAATTTGCAAAAATCAATCAGGAAATTTGATTCAAGCATCACAATGCACAAGCTCTTCTTTCTAACAGTAAGCCAAAGGCTACAACTGATAATCCAGAGAATGCAACTTTAAATATCACGATGGCAACTTGAGAATTTGAATTTGGAATACTGCATGCAATTCTGGTCTCCTTCCTATCGGAAAGATGTTGTGAAACCTGAAAGAGTTCAGAAAAGATTTACAAGGATATTGTCAGGGTTGGAGGATTTGAGCTATAAGGAGAGGTTGAATAGGCTGGGGCTGCATTCCCTGGAGCTTCGGAGGCTGAGGGGTAACTTTATAGAGGTTTATAAAATCATGAGGGGCATAGATAGGATAAAGAGACTCAGTCTTTTCCCTGAGGTGGGGGAGCTCAGAACTAGAGGGCATAGGTTTAGGGTGAGGAGGAAAGATATAAGAGACCTAAGGGGCAACTTTTTCCATGCAGAGAGTGGTACATGTATGGAATGAGCTGCCAGAGGAAGTGGTGGAGGCTGGTACAGTTGAAACATTTAAAAGGCATCTGGATGGGTATATGAATAGGAAGGGTTTGGAGGGATATGGGCCGGGAGCTGGCAGGTGGGACTAAATTAGGCTGAGATATCTGGTCAGGATGGACGGGTTGGACCTAAGTGTCTGTTTCCATGTTGTACATCTCTATGACTCCAGAACATATCTATAAATCAATGGAAGTGCTGATGAAACTGATGGATTGTCATAAAAACCTCTCTCTTTTACTGAATTCTCTTAGAGAAGGAAATCTGTTGTCTTCACTTTGAAATAACTGCACAGAGGTTGGTATCCAGTCACCAGTCATCCTTTATTTACTTGTGCACAGTATACTAGCTGTGGCCAGCCAGCTTGGAGTCAGTCCCCTGAACTCAGGGGATTCTAAATCCAGAGTTAATTTATTTTTTATCCTGAGATTCTAAGCTTCTGTTTATACATTTTTTCCTTTTCTTGTTTTTATTAATCCCCTGCACTACTGCCAAACAGCAGTAGTGCTTACTTCTCCCCAGCGTGTAGGTGTAGGCCTCTGTGAAGAAACAACAAATGCAGACAACTTCATTCATATTACACTACCAAGAAGAAAAAAACACCTGAATGGCTAGTGCCTACCCTTCTCTTTAGGGGCAATGCCTGTGCGATTCAGAAAGTGAAGGGGAGAGTTGGAATTAAATCAAAATAGAGGGGGGATTAAAACACTCCACACCTGGTGGTGCCCACCTCTCCCTGAAAACCTTGAGGGTATTGGTGGATGCCGCATGCTCCTTCTCCTGTGATACCCAGGCCTGAATGTAACCGTGGAAGAGGGGCAGGCCAATGGCCCTAATGACCCCCTCCATTGCCGGCTGCCTGGACCTGTTTATGGCCAGTTTGGCCACGCCATCCCTAGTTAATTTTTTTATTTTATGAAACAACACAAGATACAAACGGTTTACAATAAACAATAAGCAGCGGCTCACAGAAGACCACTATTTACAGGGGAAGGGGCAGCAAGGCCAAACCCCAAACCCCACCATGCAATCAGTTAGCAGGGAAATTATGGCGAATCCCAAATTCATTCATCAAAAACTCATACAAGATGGTCCAATCAAACGGATAATAAAACAGCGCATAGAACACAGACATCCCGGCAACCCAGCAAACCACCCCTCCCACCATCCAGCCATTATTAACCAGTACAAATTACAAACAAACAGTTAACATGACCAGCCGTATATGAAAAACAGCAATTGACAGGGGAAAGGGGCGGCAAAGGCAGACCTCAAACCCCACTGTACAACCAGTTCACAGGGAAGCGAGGTTACCTCAAATCCCACTTTACATCATCAAGAAGGAGACGGTGAACACAATCACATATAGGCAGTCCGCTAAAACCAAACAATAAGTAGTGCATATAGGACAGATACCCCTGGCAACCCAGCAAACCACTCACCCCTCCCACCTTCCAGCCTCAAGGCTCAAGGCAACCTGCCCCTACGATCCCTAGTTAATTTTTTTAAATCTCCTGGTTATATTTTTTTTTCTTCCCCCACACTACTGCCTAACTGCAGCAAGTGCTTATATTTTCGATCCCGAGTTAATATTGGTCAGCCAGTGCTTCCTGATTGGGGTTGTTAACCTGGGCCATTCAAGGATCATGTCATCAACAAGATCCACCTGGTGTTTCAATTACAACACGCTTGGTGTGGCCTATTTCTGACTCCTTTCCCACACTTCCAAAGGGCAATTAGGAATGGGATGAAAATGTTAGCATAGCCAGTAATGTTCATAGCCATGAATCATTAATATGAGTTTTAACTCACTACTGAAGTGGCCAGTAAATTAGCTACAGGTATCATTCATGAAGGTGAGGTGACCCACAAAAAATTCCAACCTAGGATAGACAATGAATGCCAGCCATGCTGGAAACACGTACATCCCAAGGTTGAATCTTTTAAAGAATTATAATAGTTGGAAAGGAACTGTAAAATGTATAAAACTAGTGAAAATTCATTGTTACTCTACCCAAGTGCCACAGTATTTTCACATCGTGTGTTTGTGATTCAAAATTAAAGAGTTATTCAAAACATGTAGTAATGAATAAAATCTATAAAATTAACTCTGGAATTCAGTGTTCACTTGACTCTAATGCAGTAATTATTCAGTCATGGTAAGATATTAACTTTGATAATAGAACTTGCGTTGGAGTCTTCGTAACCTATGATTTGAAGGATGAACTGAGTGAAACTTGGTTTATCATTAAGTTCCAATAATTAGCATGAAATACTGGAAAGCACAAGTGTTTTAATGATGCCAACTGATGATGCTTTCAAAAAGACCAGAAAAGATGTGAATCAGCCGATAGTTGTCCTCAAATGAATCAGGAAACGTTTTCGTTATGTGTAACGTGTCATTTAAACAATCTTCGGATAACTTTCTCAGTTATTCTGTGACATCAAATTAATCTTCCACCCCTCTACAGTAAATCAGCTGAGTGTAAAGTCCACGTTTCAGGTTTTATTTGAGTTATGATTTATCATCCCTCTGTGGTTTTGGTGATAGTATCAATGAAAGTAAAGTCTCAGTGAAAGTTGCTGTTTGTTATCTAGTTTTACCAAATCAAAAATAATAATTGCTTCAATAGAAAAAGGGAAAGAACATTCTGCTAATGTCCCAGGACAATCCAGACTTATGTTTCTAATAAATGTGAGTATTGTGAAATCAAACAAAATACATACTGTTTGATTTCATACAGTTTAACATTGAAAATAAATCTTGGGAACAAATCTGCATCCAATTTCCAAAGTCAACATGGACTTGGATTAAGATTGGCTAATTTACACCATATTTTCAAAATATTTGCTAGAACCACACAGTAGGGGGGGGGTCTTTGTTCCTGTATATTAAAAAATGAAATACATTACAGATGTGGTAAATAAAGATGAGCCAAACAGCCTCTCTCTGGGCTGTATCAAATCATGATTAATCATTTATCTCAATTTTCCTCAACATCTTTTCAATGTTTAATAGTTAATTCTAACAAACATACTCTCAAAAGATACTTACAAAAGATGCATTAATGGCCTTTACATGGATGTACTTGTTTATCATCTTCATCTACAGTCTGCTGTGGGGCCACATTTACAGTTTCCTGAGCTGAAGCAAATATGGCTGCCAGTTTGGAATCGTATAATGACCCCCACAGAAGCCATCTTCATTCTGCCTGTCTCCTTTATTTCAATGAGAATCCCTCCATCACTGCTCTGTAAACTTTGGATTTCCCTCATCTGCACAACTGTCCAAATGTGGACAATTGCTGCCCCTCAATGACTTCCTCTGCCTTACTCAACTTCAAAACACTATGCAAGGAGAACACTGGGTTCTCTCCTATTGTCTTCTCTTTTTCCATGTTCACTGTTAGGTCAAATGCACCCTGATTAATACCACATTACCAATTAATGTCATCTCCATTTCCATTTGCAAATGTGCTTTGGTTGCAGCTTTGGCCCCAAGCTCATCACTTCTATTTCCACTTTACATTTTCCTTCCTCTTTTTATTTCCCTCTTAGATCCTTCTCCCATGTTATCATGCATCCTTTCATTTCATTTTTTTTTGGATACTCAGCATTTCCAATTCCTTACCCAAACATTCTATTTTCCTCAACCTTTGTGTGACATTGTCCCAGGCTTTGCTTCCTCTCAGATAAGCTGACATCTTCCAGTTATGCTTCTCTTGGCATTCCCTGAAGACCACATCAAATTAGCATACACTGCCTCCTTCCAAGCAGCATCCTAATCTCTCACCTGCCTAGTGTGCTGGCTGGGGGCTGATCTTCTCAATCTCTTCCCTATCTAGCTCAGCCGCACCTTTGCTGACCTTTTGAACTCTTCCAATGATCCAGCTATTAATGCTCCTGCCCACATTCTCTCCAGAATGCATGTTCACTCATGGGCGAAGCTATTGCAATTCATAAATTTACGCTGAATAATTGCGCTGACATGATGGTTTTCAGGAAAACCTAGCTGAGATGATGGCACAAAATGAAGTCTCCTTTCCTAGTTATAACCTCCCCTGTTCGCTTTACCCAAACACGCTCAACTTAGTTGTTGCCGGAAACACCATCCCGTACACACATAGTGCTATTTCCCCTTTGAGCATCATACCTTGTTTCACCCTCGCTTTTTACTTAAAATCCTCATTCTCAACTGGCCACCCAAGTACCAAGCTAACTTTATCAGAGGTATCTTCACTGTTTCCTCCTTTAGTCTCAGCACCAAGTCACTCCACATTCTGGGTGATTTGAAATTCAATTTGAGTTATCACATTTTTGTCTTCTGAATTCATTGCCTTGCTTTTCTCCTTCAATTTCACCTCAGACTCACCTCCCACCTTATAGTGAGTGCCACCCATTTGGCTTTGCCATCTCATGATTGATATACTGGAAAGAATAATCAAAGATGGGAATTTCTGAGTACTCCCTTACATCTTTCAATACTTCCCTTTCCAAACACCACTACTTTCTGTATCAAACACAATTTACTATCAACTATGTTCTTAAATTCCTTGTTGTGAAGTCTTTGGTATTCCATTCACAATAACATCTCTGAAGCTACCAATAGCTCAGCAACACTCAGATCTACCTTTGATGCGCTAGTTCCCACCAAAACCATTAACCTTTCTCAACCTGACCAACCCCTGGTATGGTCCTCATCTCATCTCAATTGTCTGCAAGAAACGTATTACATGAAAGAATATGGTGGATATCTAATCTAGCCATTCACCAGCAGCTCCAGCTGGAATACACAAAGCAGTATTGAGTCCTGCTCTCATCCATGAAAACAACTAGCACAAAGGAGCATTTGCCAAACAGATGTGGTGAAGATCTGAATCCTTGGATGGGAATATATAAGCATATTGGAACTAAAATAGGGGAGAAGTTAGATAATCAATATTTTTGATCTGGCTTCTTTTTGCAGATGAGAAGATTGCCCTGAAAATTGGAGCGTGTCCCCCATGAATCTGGAGTGGGACTTCAAGTCAGGCAGTATTCCGTACCAGCCACACGATGCACTGCAGGAACTCACCAAGGCTCGATAAACAGCACTTTCCTAACCCAGACCCTCAACCACCTAAAAGGAGAAAAGCAGTAAATATACCACCACTTGCAAATTCCCCTTCCAAGTAACACACCATCCTGACTTGGAACTACATCAGTGTTACTTCATTGTTGTTGGGTCAAAATACTGGAACTGTAGGTACACCTATGCCACATGAAAACCAGTGGTTCATGAAGGCAGCTAAACATCACTTTCTCAATGGCAATTAGCAGTGAGCAATAAATGCATTGGTGATGCCCACATTCCACAAATGAATAAAAAGGGGCCGCCAACTAAGGTTACTATCAAGATTAGAATGACACACTTTGTAATTGAAAATTCTATACAAAAACAGAAAAGTTATATCAATGAGTACTTAAAATAACCATATTTAACGGAGGAAATCTAAAGAGTTTAAATGTCAGCATTAGTAAATGCAATGCTTCATGACTCAGTACATCTATATGTGACTGCAGTGCTCACTGCAAATCACTGATACAATGTACAGGAGATGAAAGTCATAGCATCCCTGCGCAGAACCGTATTTTGTCCAACATATCGCAATGTATGTTTATATCAATACATTGCATATTCCAAAATGTAATAGTCAAGTAGTTACTTTCTATTTCTATCTTTTGTCTTATTATGAGCAACACCATATGAATCCTACTCACTTTTATAGAAATGTTTGAACAACGTATGGCGCAGATGATCTCTAAAATTTCAGAGGCAGTGAGGATGGCACAGTGGCTAGCACTGTTGCCTCACAGTGCCAGAATCCAGGTTCAGTTCCACCCTTGTGATACTGTCTGTGCAGAGTGTGGACATTCTCCCTGTGTCTGCATGGGCTCTCTCCAGGTTCTCTGGTTTCCTCGTATAATCCAAAGATGTGCAGATTAGGTGCATTGGCCATGTTAAAGTGCCCATAGTGTCCAAGGATGTGTAGGCTAGACTAATTAGCCATGGGAAATATGGGGTGGGTCTGGAGGTGGGAGGGTTGGTGTGGATTCACTGGTTGAATGGGAGGGATTCTATGAAAGGAACTCTATTTAACAATTTCATGTCGTTAAAGTAGATATTTTTGGTACATTGAATGTGTTCCAAATTCACTGTTTTACATAGATTAAGTAGCACTT
The DNA here is from genome assembly GCF_037043375.1 of Chiloscyllium plagiosum. Taxonomy (NCBI): domain Eukaryota; kingdom Metazoa; phylum Chordata; class Chondrichthyes; order Orectolobiformes; family Hemiscylliidae; genus Chiloscyllium; species Chiloscyllium plagiosum. Next base: position 98,647,928 of record NW_028270141.1, on the reverse strand, counting down.
TTGCTGCAATGAGTCTATGCTATCCACTCAATTTCTCCAGCTCTCCCTTATCTCTCTGTTGGCGTAACTCCCCTATCCCCTTAAGCATAGATACCACCAATTCCTAGCTGCTCTCCATTCTGAAGATGGGTCACTGGACTTGAAATGTTAACTCTTTCACTTTTCACAGATGCTGCCAGACCTGCAGAGTTTTTCCCAGAAATTTGTTCTTGTTTCAGATTTCCAGCATCCACAGTTGTGTTTTATTTTACAATACTGGAAGTGTGCATTAAACAAGATGTAATTTTCTTTAGCATAATAGCTGTTTTCCAATTCTGTTCTTTACAAACAAATCTTGGTTTGTTTGCTTTTGTTATAGCTTTACAAACCTGTGTCATAATATTTAGTGATATATTTAGTGAATTCTTTTTCCGTTCATCTATATAGACTTTTATTTTCTAAGTAGCACATAACTTCCTTATTTCTCTAAATAAATGTGAAATGCTGCAGATGCTGGAAATCTGAAACAAATACAGAAAATGCTGGAGAAACTCAGCAAATCTGGCAACATCCATGGGGAGAGAAACAGAGTTAATGTTTGGAGTGCGATATGATGATTCAAAAGGTATCTTCTGTTTTCTCTCTTGAAAGCAGCAGGTATTATTATGCCAGTTATGTCTGTAGGCTGTGCATGCTCTGACTTGATTTATCATCTATTTTTATGATACCTATCAGCCATGGCTCAATTGGTAGCAATGTTACTTCTGATTCACAACATCCCGGGTTGAAGTTTCACAACAGGACTTAGACATAAAGAAAACAACACCAACCATGGAGTGCACCATGACCTGCCTGTCTCTCTGGACAACATCAAATATCCTATTGTCACAATTTTAAAGATGACCGGGACCATCTTCTGGCCAATCAACACCACACAAAAGAAAACACATTACCTGTTTTTGTAAACTAAATTGCCATTTATGGAGATTACTACATACACATTGATCATATTTCTCATATTATCATATTGAACACACTTGAAAAAAATACTCAATTGCCCGTAAAATGTTTCGACTTCATGAAAATAGCATATACATTTGCTCTCTTTTCATGATTAGATTATATTCCCTACAGTGTGGAAACAGGCCCTTTGGCCCAAAAAGTCCACACCGACCCTCCGAAGAGTGACCCACATCCCTCTGACTAATGCATCTAACACTACGGGCAATTTAGCATGGCCTAGTCACCTGACCTGCACATCTTTGGACTGTGGGAGGAAACCGGAGCACCCGGAGGAAACCCACGCAGACACGGGGAGAATGTGCAAACTCCACACAGTCAGTCGCCCGAGGCTGGAATCGAACCTGGAACCCTGGTGCTCTGAGGCAGCAGTGCTAACCACTTCATCTTACTAAAGAAATTTTAGAAATTAATTATACTACATTCACTACATTTTGTGGAACTACTTTTATGATCTGAGCTGATGTTACTTCTGGAAAGTTTACTGCCATGTTTAGTATTTCCCAGCATTTGATTTTTGCTCTAGCATTTGAATGTTCATTGAGGCAGATGACTTTCAATGTAGTGTTATTATGCCACTTATGTCTGTAGGCTGTGCATGCTCTGACTTGATTTATCATCTATTTTTATGATACCCATCAGCCATGGCTCAATTGGTAGCAATGTTACTTCTGATTCGCAATATCCCGGGTTGAAGTTTCACAACAGGACTTAGACATAAAGAAAACAACCATGGAACTCATCCGCTTTATCCTCGATCATAACGTCTTCACCTTTGACAACCAATTCTTCATCCATTCACACGGAACAGCCATGGGAACCAAATTTGCACCCCAATATGCCAACATTTTTATGCACAGGTTCAAACAAGATTTCTTCTCTATGCAGGATCTCCAACCAACATTATACACCAGGTACATTGATGACATTTTCGTCCTCTGGACCCATGGCGAGGAGTCACTGATAAAACTACACAGTGACATCAACAAGTTTCATCCTACCATCAAACTCACCATGGACTACTCTCGACTGTCTGTCTCATTCTTGGACACTGCGTCTCCATCAAGGGCGGACACCTCAGCACCACACTCTACCGCAAACCCACAGACAACCTCACAATGCTACACTTCTCCAGCTTCCACCCAAAACATATTAAAACAGCCATTCCCCATGGACAAGCCCTACGCATACACCAGATCTGCTCAGATGAGGAGGAACGTGACGGACACCTGGAAGTACTCAAGTATGCCCTCACAAGAACGGGGTACGATGCTCAACTCATTGACTGCCAGTTCCGACGTGCCACAGCAAGGAACCATAATGATCTCCTCAGGAGACAGACACATACTGCAACTGACAGGGTACCCTTCGTTGTTCAGTACTTCCCAGGGGCTGAAAAATTACGCCATGTTCTTCGTGACCTGCAACACATTATCAATGAGGATGAGCACTTCACCAGACCTTCCCCACACCTCCACTGCTTGCTTTCAGACAACTACCAAACCTCAAACAGATCATTGTTTGTAGCAAACTGCCCGGCTCTCAGGACAACTCCATACAACCCTGTCACGGTGGACGCTGCAAGACATGTCAGATTGTGGACATAGATACCACTACGCGTGGGAACACCTCCCACCTTGTATATGGCAGGTACACTTGTGACTCAGCCAACATTGTCTATCTTATACATTGCAGGCAAGGATGCCCTGGGGCATGGTACATTGGGGAAACCGAGCAAAGGCTACGACAACGGATGAATGGACACCGCACAACAATCAACAGACAGGAGTGTTCCCTCCCAGTTGGGGAACACTTCAGTGGTCCAGGACATTCAGCCTCGGACCTTCGGGTGACCATCCTCCAAGGTGGACTTCGGGACAGGCAGCAGAGGAAAGTGGTCAAGCAGAGGCTGATAGCTAAGTTCGGTACCCATAGGGAGGGCCTCAACCGGGACCTTGGGTTCATGTCACATTACAGGTGACCACCATTGCACTATACACACACACACACACTCTCACATACACACGGACACAGGTACACACAGACGCGCACACAGACACCCACACACACCCTTATAGACACATACACTCCCACAATCACACATGCACCCCCTCACAGACTTAAGGCACTCTGCATTCACTACACATACACACACACACTCACAAACCCCATCCCAGACAGACACACACAGACAAATAAAGACCCACATGCACACATATATTTTGTGGGGTGAATTTGTACTTGGAGTTACATTGCACTTTGCTCAAAAACTGCATACATTCATGTAGAACTCTGAGCTCAAAAACTGCATGAATTTATGTAAAACACTGTTATGTCACTTCTTAGATTAGAATCAATCTAAACATCAGCTCATAGACAGAGAACACAGGGGGCTAACACCTTCAACACATTGGTAAAAACAATGACTGCAGATGCTAGAAACCAGATTCTGGATCAGTGGTGCTGGAAGAGAACAGCAATTCAGGCAGCATCCGAGGACAGGCAAAATCGACGTTTCGGGCAAAAGCCCTTCATCAGGAATGATGAAGGGCTTTTGCCCGAAACGTCGATTTTGCCTGTCCTCGGATGCTGCCTGAATTGCTGTGCTCTTCCAGCACCACTGATCCAGAACCTTCAACACATTGTCTAGCTATCACCATTGTTAACAGCTAACCCGAGAATGCAACTTTTAAAAAAAGGTTTTGTGATTTACACATGAAAGAAGTGAAACTATCACTGTATTCTAACAGATGAAAGGCTTAACAGACAATCAGTTTTTCAAGGTATAATTTCAGTTACATCACACTGCAAATTTTTGCTATAAATTCTGTGTTACGATCGAGTCCTCCACTATCACATGATGAAGAAACGTCGCTCCGAAAGCTAGTGTGCTTCCAATTAAACCTGTTGGACTATAACCTGGCGTTGTGTGATTTTTAACAACGTAGTGTTATGCTGACATCTAGTGTGAGGTTGTGTATGTAGTTAATACTTGGCTGAAACACTATCAACTGTCAATATAATCCAAGCTGTTACTGATAGAGTTTTTAATGTTTTAAACTTTCCACAGTAATTTGTGTGAAAGAAAGCAAGTAGTTGGTAATAATTTTTGAAGACAGATTGAGAACGACTATTTAACTTGCAATTTTCCCCCTCTACTACTGAGGTTCCTCAAACTTCCTTTCCCACAATCCATCATTTTCAATGATGATGTGAAAACAAATACTTAATGAACTTGAAAAGAGACAGTTTTAAACTAAACAATGGTGAAGGATCAAGCTTGGGTAGATAAGGAAAAACAAATTAGAGTCAAGGTATTTATTAGATTAGATTCCCTACAGTGTGGAAACAGGCCCTTCGGCCCAAAAAGTACATACCGACTCTCCGAAGAGTAACCCACCCAGACCAATTTCCCTCTGACTAATGCACCTAACACTATGGGCAAATGAGCATGGCCTATTCACCTGACCTGCACATCTTTGGACTGTAGGAAGAAACGGAGCACCCAGAGGAAACCCACGCAGACACAGGGAGAATGTGCAAACTCCACACAGACAGTCACCCAAGGCTGGAATTGAATCTGTGAGGCAGCAGTGCTAACCACAGAGCCACCGTGCCGCCACGGTGTAGTACAGCAAAATTGTAATATGGGAAAATGAAGGTTAGAAAATGAAGGGAAGGGACAGAGAAACTAAAGCACTAGTCAAGGCTAAGCATTAACAAAGATAACAAAAAAAACTAAAGGTTCTTTATTTGAATGTGCATATGCTTCATAAAGTAAATTAATTGATAGCATACATTGAAATAAATATGATCTGGTAGCAATTACACAGACATGGCAGCGTGATGACAAGGATTGGGCCTGAGTGCTGAGCAATATATGACATTCAAGAATAATAGAAAGTTCAGTAAAAGTACTAACGACCAAAGATGCAATAATTTGAGATAATTTTGGCTCGAGATCAGGATGTAAATTCAGTTCGAGTGCTCTCAAGAATACACCTTTCTATTACTCCATAGTCCAAAACTAGAGATACTGCTATTAACTAATGAGACTGTGTAAATAGATGGCTGCAGTTTTAAAATCCGTGTTTACTGGAGTGAGTTGCAAATTGTGTACAAAGTTGTACTGTCCTGGAGCAACGAGAGCACATGTAGACACTTCAGAGCGGATGGGTTTTGAACTAAAGGGGATAATTGCTTGACAGCTTTGAGTGGCTCCTGACAAGGTGACCATAGCTTGTCTGGGACCTGAGCAGCAGACAACGACTGAGCCTGCGAAGAGAAAGTTTTAAAAAGCTTGGTCTCATATTGAATGCAAATACCAGAAAGTCTCCAGTAACAGTTAGCAATCTTTGACTCTCTTCCTTGACACTTTTCTCTACAAGTTCCCTGCTGAAGGAGAAATTAAACATCTTCAAAGACAATGAAAGGCAAGTTCTCCAAGAACAAAATGAAGCACAGCATTACCATGCAAACAACCTGGCCTCATCCCCAAAGAGCCAAAATAGCAACTGAAAGAGAAAGAAAGCAAATCATCAAATTTGCTGGTCAAGCTGTAATTCCCAGATTTTCTTTGTCCTTTTCCACACTTAATATCTGTGTCTTGTCTGTCTGTGAAGGGGGATTTTAAGATAGCATAGTGTTTAAGTTGTTAGCAATTCGTATTTCCTAACAGCCATTGGTTAAAGACAATTTATTTGTAATAAAGTTATTTTCTTGTTAAGTACAGTACAGAAGCCCAGTGAATGATTTTTGCTTAAACCAATCAGATAAATTGGGGACAAAAATCAGAAATTGCTGGGGACACTCAGCTGCAATGTAATGTAAACATCTGTGGAAAGAAAACAGAGTTACCATTTTACGTCTAGTGATAGCTGGACAGCCAGATTAAACCTACACATTTGTGATGACTCCTGGATCAGTAGGGCTTGATTTCCATGCACTAAGCCAGCATATTTCAACAATGGAGTTGAGGAATAGTAGGAGAAAAGAAGGCAACATTGAGAGTGGTCTCAGGGCCCCTAACAGTGACTACATGTGCCATGAAATATACAAGAAAAAATATGAGGTGCTGGTGATAAAAGGAGTCTAGGTATAAGCTAGAAAAATCAGATGGACAATTGTAGCATTGAAAGAGCAGGCTTTTAAAATAGTTTCTGAGATTAACAGAGTCATAGTCATAGTCATAGAGATGTACAGCATGGAAATAGACCCTTTCGTCAAACCTGTCCATGCCGACCAGATATCCCAACCCAATCTAGTCCCACCTGCCAGCACCCAGCCCATATCCCGCCAAACCCTTCCTATTCATATACCCATCCAAATGCCTTTTAAATGTTGCAATTGTACCAGCCTCCACCACTTCCTCTGGCAGCTCATTCCATACACGTACCACCCTCTGTGCGAAAAAGTTGCCCCTTAGGTCTCTTTTATATCTTTCCCCTCTCACCCTAAACCTATGCCCTCTAGTTCTGGACTCCCCCGACCCCAGGGAAAAGACTTTGCCTATTTACCCTATCCATGCCCCTCATAATTTTGTAAACCTCTATAAGGTCACCCCTCAGCCTCCGACGCTCCAGGGAAAACAGCCCCAGCCTGTTCAGTGTCTCCCTATAGCTCAACTCCTCCAACCCTGGCAACATCCTTGTAAATCTTTTCTAAACCCTTTCCAGTTTCACAACATCTTTCCAATAGGAAGGAGACCAAAATTGCACGCAATATTCCAACAGTAGCCTAACCAATGTCCTGTACAGCCGCAACATGACCTCCCAACTCCTCTACTCAATATTCTGACCAATAAAGGAAAGTATACCAAACGCCTTCTTCACTATCCTATCTACCTGCGAATCCACTTTCAAGGAGCTATGAGCAAGGAGCACTCCAAGGTCTCTTTGTTCATCAACACTCCCTTGGACCTTACCATTAAGTGTATAAGTCCTGCTAAGATTTGCTTTCTCAAAATGCAGCAACTCGCATTTACCTGAATTAAACTCCATCTGCCATTTCTGTGCCCACTGGCCCATTTGGTCCAGATCCTGTTGTAATCTGAGGTAACCCTCCCCGCTGTCCACTCCACCTCCAATTTTGGTGTTATCTGCAAATTTACTAACTGTATCTCTTATGCTCGCATCCAAATTATTTATAAATGACAAAACGTAGAGGACCCAGCACCGATCCTTGTGGCACTCCACTGGTCACAGGTCTGCAGTCTGAAAAACAACACTCCACCACCACCCTCTGTCTTCTACCTTTGAGTCAGTTCTGTATCCAAATGGCTAGTTCTCCTCGTATTCCGTGAGATCTAATCTTGCTAACCAGTCTCCCATGGGGAACCTTGTCGAATGCCTTACTGAGGTCCATATAGATCACATCTGCCGCTCTGCCCTCATTAATCCTCTGTTACTTCAAGAAAAAACTCAATCAATTTTGTGAGACATGATTTCCCACGCACAAAACCATGTTGACCGACCCTAATCAGTCCTTGCCTCTCCAAATACATGTACATCCTGTCCCCCAGGATTCCCTCCAACAACTTGCCCACCACAGACATCAGGCTCACTGGTGTATAGTCCCCTGGCTTGTCCTTACCACTCTGCTTAAACAGTGGCACCACGTGAGCCAACCTCCAGTCTTCCGGCACCTCACCTGTGACTATCGATGATACAAATATCTCAGCAAGAGTCCCAGCAATCACTTCTCTAGCGTCCCACAGAGTTCTAGGGTACACCTGATCAGGTTCTGGGGATTTATCCACCTTTACCCGTTTCAAGACATCCACCACTTCCTCCTCTATAATATGGACATTTTGCAAGATGTCACTATCTAGTTTCCTACAGACTAAAACAGCCATATCCTTTTCCACAGTAAATACTGATGCAAAATACTCATTTAGTATCACCCCCATTTTCTGCAGCTTCACACAAAGACTGCCTTGCTGATCTTTGAGGGGCCCTATTCTCTACCTAGTTACCCTTTTGCCCTTAACATATTTGTAAAAACTCTTTGGATTCTCCTTAATTCTATTTACCAAAGCTATCTCATGTCCCCTTTTTGCCCTCCCGATTTCCCTCTTAAGTATACTCCTACTTCCTTTATACTCTTCTAAGGATTCACTTGATCTATTCTGTCTATACCTGACACCTGCTTCTTTCTTTTTCTTAACCAAAACCTCAATTTAATTTAGTCATCCAGCATTCCCTATACCTACCAGCCTTTCCTTTCACCCAAACAGGAATATACTTTCTCTGGATTCTCGTTATCTCATTTCTGAAAGCTTCCCTTTTTCCAGCCGTCCCTTTACCTGCGAACATCTGCCTTCAATCAGCTTTTGAAAGTTCTTGCCTAATACCGTCAAAATTGGCCTTTCTCCAATTTACAACTTCAACTTTTAGATCTGGTCTATCCTTTTCCATCATTATTTTAAATCTAATAGAATTATGGTTGTGTGAAAACGGAGCTGGCTGAAGTGAACTGAGATACTTGGCAAATGAATAGAAAAGCAGTACCACACATTTAATGGGTTTTTTTTAGAAATAAACTTATTTTGAGTAATCTATCAGAAAGGAGACTTTTAAAAGGAAGACCCAACACCTGGGGTTAACTAGATAGAGGTAGTTCGTCAATAGCGCAATGGTTGCATTCTTGTGCAACCCTGCATTATAGAAAAATTGTACTTTAGAAACAGTTCTTAAAGTGTTGGCAATGTAATCGTGTTACAGCCAATACACATTATAAAAGTTCAGACTTTAATTACAGTGACCCCAATTCATCAATCGTGTTACAGCAAAATTGCAGTAACTAAATGCATGTTATAGAAGAATGACCTGTGTGTTACAAAAACCATTGGACTTTAGTAGGAATTAACATAGAATTGGATGAGGCTTAGTGTCAAGTCAGATCTTTGGTCAGAAAGAGAACGGAGTATGAGAGGACCGAGTTAGAAAGATAAACATCGATAGTGTTGCTACAGTTTAGTTTAAGAAAGAAAAACAATAATGATTTTGGTCTTCCAGACAGCTAGAATGGACAGGACAAACAAGGCAAGAGAATGCATGATGCATTGTCAGACCTGAGAACCAAACAGTGAGAGGGACCTTAATGTGATCCTCAGGTTAAATCACTGACAGTTGTTTCTCTGTAATGGGAGAGTAGTCCTTTGGTCCAGTAGGACCATGATGACTTTACCTTTGCTATTTTACCATTAGACAGCATCTGGAAAGAGAATAAAATAATGTCTAAATAGCATATACAGGCCTGCTTCTAACTATTTTAATGTTCTTTGTCAAATTCAGTAGTGTGTTGAAGTAGACTTATCCAGAGGTGAAAGTGAGGATTGCAGATGCTGGAGATTAGAGCCAAGATTAGAGTGGTGCTGGAAAAGCACAGCAGGTCAGGCAGAGGAAGGGGGCGGTGGGCCCGCACTAAACAACCCCACCGCCCTGTGGCCAAACACTTCAACTCCCCCTCCCACTCTGCCGAGGACATGCAGGTCCTGGGCCTACTCCACCACTACTCCCTCACCACCCAACAGCTGGAAGAACGCCTCATCTTCCGCCTCAGAACCCTTCAACCACAGGGCATCAATGTGGACTTCACCAGTTGCCTCATTTCTCCCGCCCCCCCCTTACCCTAGTTCCAAACTTCCAGCTCAGCACCAACCTCATCACTTGTCCCACCTGTCAGTCTTCTTTCCCACCTATCGGCTCCACCCTCCTCTCCGACCTATCACCTTTACCTCTTCCTCCATCCACTTATTGCACTCTCAACTACCTTCTCCCCAACCCCAACCCCTCCCATTTATCTCTCCACCACAGAGGCTTCCAGCCTCATTCCTGATGAAGGGCTCCTGCTCAAAATGTCGATTTTCCTGCTGCTCGGATGCTGCCTGACCTGTTGTGCTTTTTAAGCACCACTCTAATCTAGACTAGTTCAGACCCTAGCAAAAGCATTCACAACGGTTACTGCAGCCTAGGAGTCAGACAATGTTACAGAAGTGGAAATAGGTGTTCTTAATGTTGACATAGTTGGGTGTTTAGGAGCCCATCTCATCTGTAGAAATTGTTGATTGGAAGCTTGTTATCTGTGAAAAAATGTTTGTACCAAAGATTTCCCATACGTACACGAATAAACATTTGAAAGAAAGAAACCAGAATCTCGTCTACTCTAAAAGAGGGAATAAAGGGTTAAATACGCCCTTTCAGAGCTCATTGCACTAAGGTCAAAGATACTCAGTGAAGGGCAGTGATTCGTCAAGCACCTTGAGTATATATAAAGTGTGTTCTCAAACAATAAGGGTGGAGAGAAATGGATATAATTGTTGCATCCTGAAAATAAAATCAAGTATTGAGTAAAAGAGTGATGTCCAGTTTTCTTCACTTTTTGACTTCAAAAAGATTGAAAACCAGAATATGTACGAGTGGAACTAGGCCATTCAGCCCATCAACATTCCTCTTACATTCAGTGAGATCATGGCTGATCTGAAGATCCTCAATTCCACTTTCCTGTCTTTTCCCCCATGACCCTTGGTTCCCTTACTAATTACGAATATTCAATTCTGAGATGCACATTTTTTAATGACTCAGCTCAACAGACCGCTATGGTACAGAATTCTACAGTTTCACTACCCTCAGAAAATATTTCCTTTCTTCGTCTCAAATGGGTGACCCCTTACTCAGAGATTATGCACTCTGTTCCTAGACACTCTCAAAAAGGAATGTATCCTCCCCACATCTACCCTGTCAAACCTCCTAAGATGCTTATATGTTTCAATAAAGGCATATGAATATACAAACAAGGAACAAGTGTAGGCCACTCAACCCCTTGAGGAGAAAGTGAGGTCTGCAGATGCTGGAGATCAGAGCTGGAAATGTGTTGCTGGAAAAGCGCAGCAGGTCAGGCAGCATCCAGGGAACAGGAGAATCGACGTTCCGGGCACAAGCCCTTCTTCAGGGCTTGTGCCCGGAACGTCGATTCTCCTGTTCCCTGGATGCTGCCTGACCTGCTGCGCTTTTCCAGCAACACATTTCCAGCACTCAACCCCTTGAGCCTGCTGTGTTTCTTATTCTTCTGAAGTCTTATAAACAAGCATATTGTTTTTAGAAACATTAGCTTTTCTCTATATTTTTGTTGGTCAACTCTGGCAGTTCCATTATACTACCCCTAACAAAGTTAACGTATTTCCTCAACTTTATTTTTTACTGCTGCACATCATTCTGATATTTCCCAAGGCTATACAGGGATCATCCTCTATTTACAAGCATAACTGTTGCTTCTACATGTTTAAAAAAAAGACATGCCAATCTTCCTTCACTCTCCTCACCCAAACGTTATTAGCTCCAGGACACTTGCTAGATTTTAATGACTGCCTTTCCAACATCAAGATCTGGTCGAGTTAACTTATTGCTGGCAAAAGTCAAACCATCCTGTTTAGCTCTTTATAACTCAATTGTTGTCTTTGGAAACAACTTCAACAACCTCTAACTGCTTAATCAAGCTTAGATAAGGAGCCTCCAAACTTGATATTCATTTTACCACATCCTGAACTTGCTGCATCACTAAGTTTGCTTTCGTCTCTCGGTCATTATAAGTGCATGTTTCTTTTGCATACCTTGTGCTGGTGAAAGCTCAAGGATCATTGAATCTGGCATTTTTCTTGGCACCCTCCTGGCCTCTACTTTTCAGAAGTTTCAGATAATTCATGTTCCAGGTCCTCTCCCAAATATAAGCCCATGCACTCATCTCAGTCCAGTTTTACAGGCTGGCTGCACCCAACTAGATTAACTTTGAGGTATTGTTCCATGCTCCATGTCCTCTGGAACCTTACCCAATCAGTTTGAAAAACTACTTGCCAAGAAAAATAGGAAGGTTTGACATAAAAGTATGATGAATGAGTAATAGCAAGGTGAAGGTGCGTACATGGACATAATGTGTGTATATAAAATTATCAACACAATTCTAAATATCATAACTTTTGGTTCCTACTTCAGTCATGTCACATTCACTAAGAAATTGAATTTTCATACCTTATGTTTAGCAGACTGCTGAGACTACACTAGCTCTTACTCCTGCACTGAGTGGAGTAGTATAAATGAATGGACTAAAACAAAACTATATTTTAATAGTTATTGAAAATGTAGGAAAACTATAGCCGTGACAAACTATTTTCCACAAAACTCAAAATTCTGCACAAAATGCTATTAATGAAGTTTCACAAATAAGATCTTTCGTAGTGGAATGGTTTCCCAGAAACAGAACTGGGCCTCTTTATAACTGTCCAAATAAATGGATTTTGTCAAGTTAAAATGTTCAAAGTACTGTTAAATAGAACATTGAATATTTTATGTAAAAGTTTAAACAGAAATTTGACAGGCACCTGTTGAACCAGTGTTACTGCACATTTCATTATAATATAGGAAACTTACACAGTTCCTCCATGACTTTATGATTGCAGTGATCATCACGAAGGATTTTAATTTTCTATGGTTAAAATTATTTTGTTAAAATTCTTCTTTCAGTTTCACCTCTTGCATTTTTGTGCACACTGGATAGATAACCTTTTCCCAAGTCTCTAAAGATCGTATGAAAAACAATTGTTACTTGCATTTTCTAGATTTGAGATCAAGCATTTCCTCTGCAGGAAATTGCAAAGCAAGATTGTTGTCAATTAGCCTGATGCATGACTACATCAAATTTTTATTAAACTCAACACAGGCACATCCCATTCGTTTGAGTCAATGAAGGAGAAGCAAGTTTAGATGTCTACTCACTATTTCATGACATTGAATGCATATTTCCCCTGAATTTCTTTCTTTAAACTTATGTTAATAGTTTAGAATCTCAGTAAATTTATAAGCTTATCGTTTCTGCAATTGATTCACAATTAACCTCAATTTTGTGGAATTTTGAAATCATTTAAACCAAAAACAAAAGAAAAACGCTCTTCCTGAGCCACAACCCCCAGCTTTCTTCTTGGGAACTATTTGAGGCTGAACCAGATTGTTTGTAATATTGGAATTGTGTTTGAAGTGAGATGGGCTCCTAAAAACACAACCATGTCAACATTATGACCACCTACTTCCACTTCTGTAACATTGTCTGCCTCCTATCTAACCTTTGAGAGTGTGTTGCTGGGAAAGCACAGCAGGTCAGGCAGCATCCTAGGAGAATCGACATTTCAGGCATAAACCCTTCATCGGTAATGAGGCTTGTGGGCGGGGACTGAGGGAGAAATGGGAGAGGGATGGGGATGAGGGGTGGGGTGGGTGGTAGCTGAGAAAGCGATAGGTGGATGAAGGTGAGGGCGAAGGCGATAGGTTGGGGGGGGGGGAAGTAATGGACATGTTAGGAGTGTGGTATTTAGTTGGAGGCTTCGGAGTAGGATAATGTGGGGGGAGGGGATATGAGGGTGCTGTTGAAATCCACATTTATCCTGTGTGGTTGCATGGTCCCAAGGCGGAAAATGAGGTGTTCTTCCTCCAGGAGTCAGGTGGTAACGGTTTGGCAGTGGAGGAGGCCCAGGACCTGCATGTCCTTGGAGTGGGAAGGGGAGTTGAAGTGTTCAGCCATGGAGCGGTGTGGTTGGTGGGTGCAGGTGTCCTGGAGATGTTCTCTGAAACTCCCTTATTTCCAATTCCTCCGCCATTGCCGCATCTGTTCAAAGGATTACCAATTCTATCTCAAAGTCCCCAATGGCCTTCTTCTTCCAAGATCGCAACTGTTTCAGAAAACATCTCTGAGACACCCGCACCCATCAACTCAACTGCTGAATACTTCAACTCCCCCTCCCACTCCGTCAAGGACATGCAGGTCCTGGGCCTCCTCCGCTGCCACAGTTACCACCTGACACCTGGAGGAAGAACCTTCATATTCTGTCTTGGGACCCTGCAAGAATGCGAGATAAACAGGTTCCATATTTCCCTTTCCCTTTCCCCCTAGAGGTGGCACAGTGGTTAGCACTGCTGCCTCACAGCATCAGGGAACTGGGTTCGATTCCTGCCTCGGGCAACTGTCTGTGTGGAGTTTGCACATTCTCACCGTGTCTGCGTGGGTTTCCTCCGGGTGCTACAGTTTCCTCCCACAGTCCAAAGATGTGCAGGTTAGGTGAATTGGCCATGCTAAACTGGCCTTAGTGTTAGGTGCAGGAGTTAAATGTAGGGGAATGGGTCTGGGTGGGTTGCTCTTCAGAGGGTCAATGTGGAGTTGGTGGACCGAAGGACTTATTTCCACAGTGTAGGGAATCTAATCTAATCCTAAAATAATTGTACCAGTCCCAAGCCTCCAATTTGGCACCGCCCTCCTGACCTGTCCATCACTGTCCCCTCTGGCCCATCACCTTCTCCCTCACCTTCATCCACCTATCGCTTTCTCAGCTACCTTCCCCAACCCCCCCATTTATGTCTCAGCCCCCCCGCCCATAAGCCTCATTCCTGATGAAGGGCTGTTTCCGAAATGTCGATTCTCCTGCTGGTCGGATGCTGCCTGACCTGCTTTCCCAGCAACACACTCTCGACTCTGATCTCCAGTCCTCACCTTTTCTGATGTAAGCTTACATGCTGCAGCTACCATTGTGCATGCTTTTGCTAGGCTCTGGACAAGTCTATATCAACACACTTCTGAATTTGAGAAAGAACATTAAAATAGTTAGAAGCATGCCTGCACATGCTATTTAGACAGATTATATAATTCTCTTTCCATATGCTGTCTAATGGTAAAAAGGCAAAGGTACAATCATCATTGTCTTACAGGACCAAAGCACTACTCTCCCATTACAGAGAAACAACTGGTAGTGGTTTAACCTGAGCGTCACCACACTTCAGGCAATAGGAAAGGTGGGTTGCAGAATCCTTTAAGGTAACCTCAGCCGGTTCAGGAATTGAATCACTTCATCACAAACCAACCATTTAGCCAACTGATGAAAACAACAAATACTGGAGATCACAGTGGGTCAGGCAGCTTCCATGCAGAGAAAGCAAGCTAACATGGAGTCTAAATGACTCTTCATCAGTGAAGCTTAAAGTGCATAATGTAATTCTTGATACATAATTGCTACCAAAGCCTCTTATTTTGCATTCTCCATAAACATAAGATCATCCAAATCTCCCTGTCATTCAACCTTCATCCCTGTTCTTGCTGCCCATTGACTTCTGGTTAGGCAACACCTTGATGTTAACATTTTTGTCCTTGTTTAGAAACCCTTTTCCTTAGCCAGGATATCTGCACTTCTTCAATTCTGTCACTGACATACCTCCAATTATCCAATCGCTGTATTCGGTTCGGCCATCAACTCCTTATAAAAGACACTTTTGGTGGTACAGACCTGATGGACCAAAAGACCTCTTCTGTACTGTATGACTCTATGGCACCAGAAAATACTTATGTATTTATCTCGGCTGAAGATCGTGTTGGGTTTGGGGGCACATGTTTCAGGATTTATTCCCTGTTCAGGTTGATATTGAATCTGGTTCTCCCTTCCAGGGAGTCAAAGTGATGTGAATCACACCACGGTAAGGTGACATAAGAAAATAAATGAGATTAAGAAGCTGATTGACAGTAAACAATGCCTGGTGTGAAACACACCCTGGTTAGGTGCAAGACATGCATGGGTGGGTGTCAGTTTCACGATGCACACAGCACTCAGCAATCTGTGCACCAGAGACCCACTGCAAATGCTTTCGAAGTGCTGATGATAGTAAAATAAATCCAAATATTTTGTTGTCTGTGGAGTTCAATATTTAAAAGAAATTTTTAAAGCCATTTTTCTGAAAATGTTCCGAGCTGTCATAACTTTTTAGGGTTTTCCATTTTTGTTCTCAAAACGTCAAAGAACGTTTCACTAACAGATGCTCACAGTTGATCAAAGAGTATAGAGTCATTCGTAGAGAAGCATTATAGCCTATAACACGGTTTCCATTAATCTCAAGTGAACCCAAATTATGTTAAATGCCTTTAAAGCCAGAATGTAGAGCCTCATTAGGTGAGAAGTTAATTTCTTAAGCAGAACTTCAGGCCAATTCGAGGCAAGATAGAACTTTGAACAATGACTCAGGGAGGTGTTTTTAATTTTAAAAATTTACTCTCTTTGGAAATGGTTGATCTAATTTGTTCATATTTTTGTGTCTAAATTAGAACAAAGTGTCTCAACGTTTCACAGACATATGAAGATCTCATGGCATTAGATTCTAATAAAAATATGGGAAGCAAATATCCAAGGAGTTCTCATGTCCTTTGGAATTTCCGAACCGAATGCCACTTAACCAGATTTCAGAGATCTTCTGCTGAATTGACAGAACTGGGAGAAATTTTCACAGAAGTCACATCCAAACAACTTTTGATGGACTGGAGGACTTTGCTTGCTAAAATGAATTGCAGGGAAACAAACCATTGCAAGGTGAAATTAGATGTTTTCTGAAATTTAGCTTTGCTTCTAAATTTTATTGGATTGTGCTTGATATAGCAACTCAAAAAAGTATATCAGCTTTCCACTACCTTTCAATGAGCATATAGACAAGAACAGAGAAGTCTTGGTTAATTTATATTTTAAAAAATGTTGGATGAGTGTTGCTGGTAGGGCCAATATTTATTGCCTATCCCCAATTAGTCTGGAACTGAGTGGTCTGTTAGGCTATTTCAAAGGGTACTTAAGAGTCAACATCATTGCAGGTCTGGAGTCAAATGCAGGCCAGCCAAACTAAGGCTGGCAGATTTTCTTCCCTCAAGGACACTTAGTTTTTTTTTTAAGGTCTGGCAGCATCTGTACAGAGTTAGCGGTTCATGACCCTACGTCAGATTTTCTACCTATATTACAGATTTCCAGCAAGCATAGTTTTTTGTTTTATATAGTTTTAAAAAATATCATCTGGTTCACTAGTGACAATCAAGGATTATCATGAAACTGAGAATAACTTCAATTTCAAACTTTTATTAAGTGACCTTATTAATTAGTTGAACTGGAATATGAGGTGCAGCTGAGAGTATAGCTATGAGTCTAAATGTTAAAAACAAACAAAATATCAGACAAGATCTTTCATCTGGTTACTTTGAAGTATTATCTATCTATATCATAAGACAACAATATATAGGAACAGAAGGTGGTCATTCATCCCATCATCAAGTCTGCCCCACCATTCGATCACAGCTGATAGGGTTTTCATCCCCATTCTCCTGCCTTCTCCTAGTAACTCTTGATCCCCCTACTAATAAAAAAACCTGTCTGTCTTAAAGACACTCAATAAACTTGTCCTTCAGAGCCTTCTGCAGCAATGATTTCAAAGATTGACAAACCTTGAGCTGGAGAAATTCCTTCTGATCTCAGTTCTAAAGGTTCACCCCTTTACTCCGTGGCTATGCTCTCAGGTTCTAATGTCATGTTCTATGGAAGCATCTTCTCCACTTTCACTCCATCTAGGCCTCTTAGTATTCTGTAAGTTTCAAATGAGATCACCCCTCAATCTTCTAAACTCCATCATGTACAGTCCCAGAGTCCTCTCATAACAAGGTCTTTATCCCCAGATCATTCTTGTAAACCTTCTCTGGAACCCCCTCCAATGCCAGCAGATCATTCTTTAGATACAGAACCCAGAACTGCTCACAATATTCCAAATGCGGTCTGACCAGAGCCCTATACAGCCTCAGCAGGACATATCTGCTCTTATATTCTGGTCCTCCAGTTAACACTGTATTTGCCTTCCTAACTGCCAACTGAATCTGTATCTCAACCTTAAGAGAATCTTGAACATGAACTCCCAAGTCCCTTTGTGCTTCAAATTTCTGATACCTTTCTCCATTTAGAAAAATGCAGCAGGTCAGGCAGCATCCAAGGAGCAGGAGAATCGACGTTTTGGGCATGAGCCCTTCTTCAGGAAGAAGAGCTCATGCCCGAAACGTCGATTCTCCTGCTCCTTGGATGCTGCCTGACCTGCTGCGCTTTTCCAGCAACACATTTTCAGCTCTGATCTCCAGCATCTGCAGTCCTCATTTTCTCCTCAATTTAGAAAAAGGTCTGCACCTCTAAATCCAAAGGTTAAGGAACTTATTCATTTGAGAATTAGGAAATGTTTCATTTATTCCAAAAATAGTCTAATGATTCACATGATGCTTTATCAGATTGGATTAGATTACCTACAGTATGGAAACAGGCCCTTCAGCCCAACAAGTTACTCTGAAGAGTAACCCACCCAGATCCATTCCCCTACCCTGTATTTACCCCTGTCTAATGCGCCTAACACTCTGGGCAATTTAGCATGGCCAATTCACCTAACCTGCACATCTTTGGACTGTGGAAGGAAACTGGAGCACCTGGACGAAACTCACACAGACACGGGGAGAATGTGCAAACTCCACACAGTCGCCCAAGGCGGGAATTGGACCCAGGTTCCTGGCGCTGTGAGCCAGCAGTGCTAACCACTGAGCCACCATGCCAAAATGTTTATGATTTTGAGTTAGTCATTAGTATTTCTTCATCCTTAGGGAAGTGTCCCTCTGCCCTAGAAGGGGGATGGTGGATAGCATTTTTCTAGACCTCTAGTCAACCAAACCCTCCCATGGTCTATGCGCTTTTGTTTCAGGGCCCAAGGTCATTAACTTTACATGTCCCAAATAAATGCATGTTGCCATCGGTCTATTTGGCACAGCTCAGATTAGAAACAGATTAGACTGGGGAGAAGAAAAAAAAAATCAACCCTCATTCTCCCACTTCTGTGATGCTAACTGGTGGTATTAGTTACAATGTCATTACATCTTTACTGCATACCACATCAGAACAAATTGGTTGATGTGAATTTTTTTTTCCCAAAAGGAAAATCATTGTTTCAATTTGTGGCCTTCCCCTGATCACCCAGCCACAGTACAAAATCTAGTACAAGGCAGTGTCAAATTCTGACTGTTGTGATATAAATGGCTGCTTCATGGTATCCGTTTTGTAATTATTTTCTAGGGCAAACTTAATCAAAAGAAAGAGACTGACGTGTTAGCAAATGGGAATAGTTGATGCGAATCGTGTGTCAAACTCTCCACCGATTGGAGTCATACCTGGTGCATAGGAGGATGGCTGTGGTTGTTGGAGGTCAGTTATCTCAACTCCTCTGCAAGAGTTCCTCAGGGTAGTATCCTAGGCCCAACCATCTTCAGCTGCTTCATCAATGACATTCCCTTCAGGATAAGGTTAGAAGTGGGGATGTTCGTTGATGATTGCACAATGATTAGTACCATACGTAACTCTTCAGATATTGAAGAAGTCCATGTTCGAATGCAACAAAGATCTGCACAATATCCAATCTTGGGCTGACAAGTGGCAAGTAACATACTTTCCACATAAATAGCAGGGAATGACCATCTCCAGTAAACGACATTTTAACTACTGCCCCATAACATTCACTGGCGTTATCCTCACTGAATTCTCCCTCTATCAACATCCTGGGGGTTAACTTTTACCAGTAACTCAATTGAACTTGTCAAATAATGACAATGACTACAAGAGCAGGTCAGAGGTTAGGAATACTGTGGCAGATAACTCACCTCCTGACTTCCCAAAGCCTATCCACCATCCACAAAGCATAAGTCAGGAATGTGATGGAATACTCCCCACTTGCCTGGATCATCTAAGCTCCAATAACATTCAAGAAGATTGTTTTTGTTGGATACTTGCTTACAACAATCAGTCATGAAGGATTTAATTCGAACTCAACCATCCTTTACTGACTGTCTTGACAGCATTCGTCGCTTATGGACTGTCTGACAAACACAATTGGAGCAGATAATTAATATTTAACCAAGGAAGAAAAGGGTATATAATGGTTAAAAAAAAAAAGTCATTTGTACCCTCTACTTTTAACTTTACCAGCTAACACACAAAATGGTCAAACTCCACTCATATGGCTATTTCATGCCAATCTGGATTTCTGTTCACTAGCTTACACAATAGACAATGTGCAACTAAACCACATTAAGACATTGTCCATAATATCCACAATACTTGTACTGCTATTTGAGATAACTACACCACTTAAGGTAGCTTACAGTTAGGTCTCAATAATTACTGAGAAATGTCATGGGTTAATTATAACAGAGGGTCTGTTTCATTTCATAATTCCATGCTCTTTCGTCAATTCAGATTTGTGATGGTGCCAAGGCAAGGCCTAAGTACAACACCAAAGGGAAGCACACTGGAAAGTTTTGTTAACAGCTTGTCATGATGTCACATGCAGCTGTGACTAAATTCCAATTGGTGTCTGACTGGAAAGGAGGGGTTCTAAGCAACAACAATTCAAGAGACTCCATGTTCTGATGTGCTGACACCATGGTGAGACATTGATCCTTCTAACTTGCCCCATGAACAAACTTCAGTCTGAGCCCACTTTCCATCAATATTACTCTGACAAGTGAAGGAGCAAAGCATACCATCACAGGCACAAACTCGAGCTTACGAGTATATACCTACACCGACAACAAACTTCTAGGAGACCAACTGCAGGTACTTAAATTTGAAAGTCTATTGTACTCCCTTCACAAAAATGTCCTTTTGAATTTAAATTGATAGTCAATGTTGAGATTATAATGTATGCCAGTGTGCCCAAGCACATATTTTCTGATCATTAGCTTCACATTGTTTTACAAAGACCAGTGCTGAATGATAGCAGTCTGAAACGCATGCCTAAATGGTGAAGTGTTATGCTGCAAGTTAAGGAGAAGTAAGAAAAAGAATCCAACTATACAATCTGGAGTTATTAAATAACGTTCTTAATTCATCTTTTCCAATTGTACATCAATAAAAATACAAGCATTTACTACTGTTGTGTTGTCTTTGTTCCTTTAATAAAGAAAATTGAAAAAATATACACTGCAATTAGATGTTAATTTTTCAGGGGTCATTTTTACACAGATTTAGATTTGTAGAAAAACCCTAACTCGGAAAGACGGTGAAAGAATACTTGCAAACCTTTGAACAAAAATCCAACTAGACGAGCTGCAAATTTACTGAAGCGACAAGATCACGTTAAAGGCTAGGAATTTTATAGTTAATCACCTTTTGATTCCCTAAAGCCTTTTCACTGTCGCAAGGAGGAATTTAATGGGATACTCTCCATTTACCTGGACTGATACAACATGATTCCTGATGCACCAACTTAAATATTCATTTCCTCATTGCAACAGCTTAGTTGCAGTATGAGTCGTTGACAAGATGTACTGTAGCCACTTGCTGAGACTCTTTCAACAGCACCTTTCAAACTCATGCCTCTATCATCTGGAAGAGCAAAGGAAGCAGATAAATGGAAACACAATTACCTGCAACTTCCCCTTCAAGGCACACCATTCCAATTTCTAACTATATCATTGATCCTTTTCCATTATTCGGTCAAAATTCTTGAAACTTACTTGCGCTGTGGGTATCATATGGCCAGCAGCTGTCCAAGGTGGTGGCTCACAACTATTTTCCCCAGGTACAACTAAGGATGTGAAAAAAATGCCAGCTTTGCCAGCAACACTTGCATCCCATGAATGAATATAAAAATATTTTAGAAAGAATACAAAAGCTTTAAATAAAAAATGCTTTAAGAACTTGGTAAAATGAGTTGGCAAATCATTCAATAGGAATTACATTGTAATGTGCAGAAAAAACACAAACATGCAGACATCACTGCAAACTAAAAGACTATTTATGCAAGCAACAAGACAGATTCAGGTAAAAGATGCTACAATGCAATATGAGTTTGTACAATAGTACTGGCACATCACCAGATTAGTGCATTTGGAAGCACGTGCGCTATTAGCACATTTAGCACAGTACTTAAGGGCTTCATTTGGTAAATTAAAGAGTTTTAGCATGGCAATTAAAACAATTGCAAAATGTAGTTTAAAAATGCAAAAAAAATGTAGCTATAGAGGACATAAGTCACTTATAGATCTGTACAAGTACTCATTTTCCTCAAAGCCTAACTTCTAAGGAGGAACAAAAGTCAAAGGAAGGGAAGAAGTCTTGTATCCAGAGAAAATCTGAAGAAGCATTGTTTAAGTTTCTTGTTTATGCAGGTTAGGATTATTCTAAATAATTTTTGTTGACAATATCTAGAGAAAGCAAATAAACTTCTAGATTAAAAACTTGAGGAAGAGCTTCAATGTACACTCAAAATAGATAGTTCAGCTTGGACTTATGATCGATAGGTAAAATGTAATTTGTATCAAAGTTAAGATTTAAATGTGTTCATACTTTTGCTCTGATCATTCCAGAAGATAATTAAAGACAGGGTAGATCATTCAGCCTACTTTAATTTATTCATTCAGAAAATTGCCAAGACTTCCCACATATGCGCCCCACCCCACCTCATCCTGCATTCAATTTTATTATAAAATAATCCAGTCTTTACTTCAGTTAAAATAGTTTTCATTTTTGGTGCAAGTTGAGAAAATTCTATAGACCAAAGGTGAGTTCCATTGATTTTAGAAGGACAAAGGTTAATCTACTTTGGATATTTAAAATGACAAAGGAATTAGATTGAGTAGGATGGTATTCAGAACAAGGAGGCAGAATCTTACAATAGAGCTAACAATTCAGAAATGAAATACGAAAGCACCTTTCCATACAAAGGATAGTGAAAATCTGGAGCTTCTTCCCTGTAAGTCACTAAATGCAGAGTAAATTGAAATTTAAGACTCAGATTGACAGACTTCTATTAGTCAAGGGTATCCAAGGATATTATATAGTTCATAGATTTGAGGTACAGAGCAGCTAGGATTTGACTGAATGGTGGAACAAGGTGTCTCTCCTGTTTCCATGCTGGGAAAACAAGGATCAAAGAGTTAAATCTTTCAAAAGTCTCAAAAACTGAAATTTTTCAAGTTAGAGGAGTTGACACATCTGGTGAATTTAAGAAAAACAGGTAATAATGTTTAAACCAAGGTATTTATTAATGATTAAAAAGTAACAAAAAAAAATCTTTAACAATGGGCATTCAACTATCATGTCTGTTCTCAAAGGGAATATGGAGTGTGTGAAAGCAGCCCTCAAGTTAAAACCTGAAGTGGAATTCTAAAAGTAAAAATGTATTATCAAGCTTGAAAAAGACCAGTTTGAAGTGAATGGAAATTGTGTTTCCCAATTTAAAAAAACTTATTTGTTGATGACAACTAAAATAATTAAAAATCAGATAAAATATTTTAAAATTAGAATCAACAAGTTAATATCCACACTTAGACATTATCTTATTAAATAGATTTAATTTATGTTCTCGACAAGGAAAGAGAAATTTAACAAACTGGAGTGTGAAGCATCAATTTACTGTAAATAAATGATATTTGTTTGGTTGCGCACATGATTTCAGCAGAAGGACTAACTCAGGAGGTACATTTTTCTTTAAACAATATCTAGTAAAATCAAACATCCTCAGATCAGAAATAAGTTTGTTTAGATTTTCAACCAAATTTCTCCAGTTCAACTTAAACTTCTGGAACAATATGTCGGAACAAGTTGAAGGCTTGTTGAACCAAGACAGAAACTGAGCACACTTCTAATCTTGCACAGTTCAACAATAATAGATGATTGATCCTTCAGAAATGGATTTTAAAACAACTCGTTAAGAGCTGAGAATCCATTAATTATTAGCACAGTTATACACGTTTCTAAATGGAGGCATCACATAGAATACTGAACAAGTTTTCTTCTGAATTCATTCTTCTGGATATTTAGCATGAATTATTCTCTTAGATACAAAAAGAAAATTTAGGGAAAATAGAGAATTCATTGCAGATTCATCAATTAAAGACTACGGAGCACTAAAATACTACTTTTGTAGCCCTCAGCAGAACAAAGTCAATTTTTTTTTTGAGGTGCAAAAAGTGTGCACTGAAAATTTTTCTCACTCAAGCTTGTTTATATTAAAGGCATTTCCATTTCAAACTTTATATGTATCATAATGTGTCCTGTAATAGAAGTAACTGCACAACCCCTTTGTGACTGTATCCACCACTCTCAGAAGTGTGTAAACGAGAGAATTTATATAGTTTTATATAATCATAACATATGTTAAGGAACAGTTTACAATTATTATACCAGGTCTAATGGTAAGTGATTTTACTGTCTCAGCTGCCATATTGACATGTGCACATATGCAAAGACCATTGGGAAGTTGAGGATTATCAGATTATCACATGAGACTTGATCTCAGCGAATGGAAGGACTGAGTCAATTGGCTGAATGGCCTACTTGCTGTTATATCTTACGATCTTATTGGTTATGCTACTACCACATGAAGCAGAACTTATAATGAATAGTGACTATATATGTTATTAAAATTTGGCTTCTGTTTAATAGGCATGAATTAAGTTTAAGCAAACCATATATTTTATGTGGAGCATTCCTTGACAAACAACTTGCAAAACATTTAAAATATTGCAAAATATTCACTTAGTGACTTATAAATGCTGATCAAACAATTGTATTAAATTACATTTAATGCAAGATATCCTCAATTAAAATGTACACATTTTTCAGGATTTACGATCCACCTTTGCAACTTGGAAGTAACACAATGGTCCAAAGATAATCTTCACAGACTAAACTAGCAGTTTTCAGCTGTTAGTGCACGAAACAACGTACGTTGTGTGCGGAGCACTGTAATTCATTATTCATGTTTTTAGAATGATAGTTTTTGGAATAAGCAGTGCTATGGAAATTGTATAGAACTGCTTTCTTTGTGTGATACTAGCAATGTGAACACAGTACCCTTTTTATGAAGGAATGCTCCTTTAAAGTTATTGAAACAATTTCTTGCAGATGGAACTAGCCAATCTGTAGTGCACAATCCAATATGGCAGCGGGTCATTGATTTTAATGAGACATGCTCAACATGTTCTGCAGCAAAAAGTTTTACAATTTAGAATACAGAGATTGTAATGTGCCAATTATCATACAATGCTCATCAGGGGACCAGAATCAGAGTTAACCACATAAATAACATTTCTGAGCTGACATAAGGCTAAAGCTGATACATTTAATTCAACAACACCCAGTAACTTATTTGCTGTTATTATGCACATTTGAGATACTAAACATGCTGTACCAAACTCTTACAGGTTAATGTTTTCTGCAGAGCATTTTGAAGCTTTCAATTTATTCAGCATACATTTTTGTAATGACTTAGGTCTTTTTAAAGTTGATGCTGTTCAGTTTCTCTAAGAACTCCAGATACCAAAACAAACATTCCTGGCACTTTGTGGTCTCCGGACCTACAGAGAAATCGAATCTGACACATTATGGAAAGGCTGTGCCAACTTCGAATCTGTATTTCCCAGATACTCCTGGTAATGTAATAGCAATACTTTCCAGCAAGTTCGCCATTAAAATAGGCAAAAATAAATTACACTGGTCATACAATTCCAGAGTCAGACAGTAGTGAAACTGCATGTTTGTGTTTAGTCTCTATCTCATTGCACGCAGAAGACAAATTTCACGTCACAGTATCAGAATTGAAAAGCCAGCATGCTGTTGTCATGGTTTGAAATTGAGCTCATGAGTTAAAGTGTCTTCTGGTGGATTTTCACTGAGCCACAATCAGAAGGTGACACAATCAATCCTGAAGAAAATCAGAAAATCACTTGTTACTTCTACAGCTAAAGTAATGTTGTACTTTAATGAGACCTTGAAACAATTTACTGAAATTTTAAGCCTGAGTTTTTACATCAATAAACTCTGTTTTTTTTATCAAGTAGGGTTCCTGAAAAGTAATGACAATGTTTCTCCTTTTTTTTGAGAAGGCAAGAACATTTGTTGATGGCAAGATGGGCAATGTTTATTTCAGGAAAAATAGTATATTTGGAATAGTCATTTGTCTCAATTTAGTTGAGTTTTAAACTCGGCTCAAAGAGGATTGAAAATCTTGTTTATTAATGAATCCTCAACAGGGATCCATCAGGGAGCCAAGCACTAACAGACTTAAAAGTTTACATCACTGAACTCAGGCAATGCATAATGAACATAAACATAAAGCATCTGATCCACTAAAGCAAGGATTAAGGTTAGTGCCCAAACTAAGGACATTCAGCAACTGCAAATTGCAAATAATGAATGATAGTCACGTGTGCCTGTGTGAAGAAAATGGCTGATTTTGAACACCCTTTATTTAGTGGGAGCAATGCTAATTGCTCACTATAATGCTGGTGGAAGATAAGCTGAACATCCCAGGTGTGTAATGTACTAAAAATAGCTGTTTCTAATGGATTCCAGCCTAAAATTGGGAGAGCCTGCATGAAACGTAAGGTTTGTGTGTGGAGAGCAGATAAACACCATTATTTTTAACTTAAAGACCGCAGTAGCAGTAGCTGAATAAATTGCTGTTGAAGCATAGTCAGGATTTTAATTCCATGACTGCATATCTTTAGTCAAATCCTGTACAAAGTCTGTCAAAATTTCAGTTTTTAGTTTTACATTTAATATAAACATATAGATTGAACTCAAAAGTATTATTTTTAGCCATATTGAATCAATTTTGTTAACATATTGAAGTTGTCATCACATTGTTGAATAAATCTGCCAAATAAACAAAGCAGTGAGAACTTCTCCCTTTCCATTGGCCACTTCCTTAATATCCAAACCAGTAGCAATGATATCATTAATATTCTGTTAGGAGAAGAGGTAGAAATTGAAATCCTAATGTAATAGGGTTTTCATTTTTAATGGCTCCTAGGTACTTTGTTTGTTTTTAAAACTAAACCATTAAATTTTTTAAAAATGCAAAGAAAAGAAATGCCCCAAGTACCATGGTGAAGAGAAAGGGAAAAAAGCTTAAGGCTTTGACAGTTATAATTGATCAATTTTAGTAATTACTATATCCACTATCAGCCAACAAGTGCTTCATTATACAACTTTGCTGTTTTAGTGCAAAATAATTTTGATTAAATTTGTACAAGAGTTTCTTACCTTTTTATACATTAAGTTCTTAATTGTACTTGGGTTAGATGAATAATCAACATTTTAACAGAGCGGAGATGGTGGTAAACAGTAGAAATCACATTCTATGACACCTCTAATGCAGCTGAAAGTGGTGTAAACATCAAAGTGCAACAGGCAGGACAAAAGCTTCAAAATATCTGGGAATCCTGTGGGTTGGAAAGTCTGTAAACTTTCAGGCAAAAATCAGATAAACAGTATTAAAAGTCAAGAATTTATTTTAATTAAAGGAAAAGTAAAACTTTTAAAATAAGGAAGGTTAAAATTTATGCAGGCAGATGACAGCAGTCTTGTAATTAGATGGGTTGAGATGTTATCAGCGTTTATAGCTGTAAAACTCAGAAATGTCGCATTCTGCATAGTTGTTTAATTTAATCTTTGATTTATGGGGGTTAGAAACTACTGCATTTTAAAAAAAAAGTTTGAAACTCTTTTCACACACAGGTCTGAATGGAAATCCGTTCAGTATTTGGACTAGTGCCACACAATAGTTCTCTTGAGCAGTTTGGTGACTCCATAGACAAACTGTGAACTGACAAGTAGCTACTGCTACTGCGGTCTTTAGCACCACCAGGTTCTGTCTCAATATCCACGTGGACTTCTATGTTCTTTCCTTCCCTAAAACAAAAGCAGCATTTCGTAAATTTCCAAAACCACAATGCATTGTTGTATCATGAAATATAAATACTAACAGAAAAGCTAAGAGCAAAAGATTAAAAATGTATAGATGCTGGAAATTTTAATATTTAAAACAGAATATAGAAAAAACAGAAAATGCTGACCTGATACATCAGGTCAATAAGCGTTTAGAAAAGGCAATTAAACGTAGACAGTCAGGCTTGGTACTGATTCCAGACAAAAAAAAACAAACTGGTGGACATGCTGCATATTTCTACCATTTGTTTTATGTTGCCCAGGAGAAAAGAAAGATTGATGATGTGATGGAAATGTCGCTGCACTTATAATCTACAGGCCCAGGTAAATCAGCTGGGGACACTGATCCAAATCCCAAAATTTAAATTCAAGTAATAAATCTGCAATTTTAAGCTATTCTCTGCAATTGTGGCCATTGTATTATTGCCAATTTTTGTAAAAACCCATCTTGTTCACTATGGCCCTTTTAAGAAGGAATCTGTGATTCTCACCCAGTCAGGCCTACATGTGACTCCAGACCCAAAACAATGTGGTTGACTCTTAACCACTTTCTGAACTGGCCTGGCAAGCCAGGGAACTTTAAGGGAAGTTTGGGATGGGTAATAAACTCTGGCCTTCAGAGTCATACCCATGTCTGATGAAAGAATAAATGAAAACAAATACAAATACAAAAGAAGTTAAGTAACCCATTTCCCTTGTAATCATTTGAGTAGTAAGGGGTCAGTTCTTGGATTCTAATTGTAATGGGTTGGATAGCTTTGACAGAGCTCTGGTCCAGTTTATTCAAATAAAACAGCTCAAACAATTAGTCTTGCAGTTGATAAATCAACTTATTCACAAAAGTAATGACTAATAATAATTCACACAATTCATGTTCAGAATAAACCTATTAAATGCTACTTCTGATTTCTGGCTCAACAAAAGACTAAGATTGTTGCAATTTACCCAAATCAATTTGTAAGAGCATTTTAAGTGACTTTAGTATGCATTCACCTGTTTGAAGAATCCTGTTCTGCACTCAGCATGCTTCCTGCCAACGCTACATTGCTTGCTGATTGATCATTTTCTAATTTCACACCAGCTCTGTCTAGATTGCTTCCACTTGCACTCAGGCCACTGGTCACCTCTTGCACACTGCTCCCGCTGATGCTGTGGTTATGTAGTCGAGGTCGTGGCTCATTAACTGCAGAATATGTAAAGGCATTGATACTTAGCCTTATTTTCATCTGTGTTCCAATCACGCTATGTTTTCGAAGAAATAGAACATTTTAATATTGGAAAACGTAATGATCTCAAGGGCAATTAGAGATGGTGAAGAAAAACATTGGCCTAGCTGGCAATGCCTACATACTATGAATTTTAAAAAAAATTAACTAATTGTGGCACTTACAACATGAGCTCTCTTTATCATACCATGTAATGTCAACATTCAAGAAGTTCAGGGCATGACAACAAAAAAAGTGCAAGTTACCCTTCAAGTAAACAAAAGGCCCACCAGAAAGCTATTTTAACACGTGTTTGCCAACGATACCAGAACTGAAAATGTGTTGCTGGAAAAGCGCAGCAGGTCAGGCAGCATCCAAGGAGCAGGAGAATCGACGTTTCGGGCATAAGCCCTTCTTCAGGACCAGACAAGAACAAAATGATACCAGACACAAGAACAAAAAGAGTAATCGCCATATGACAAATTTTAAAATTCATGAAGTAGTCAAATATAAATTGGACAGAAATAATGTGATTCAAGACAGTTACACCATTGCATTGTTCCAGTCTTAGTCTGAAGGAGAAAATGCAGGAAAATACAGGTCAGTTCCGTAAGCTATGTTACCAGTGACTCTGAAATTTTACAGAGATCATCTGTGCCACACATAGATCAAACAGCAGGATTTGGCATAAAGCAACGTCTTCAGTGAAGGCTGATAAAAAGCCTAACAGAAGATCTGATGCCTCTTCACCCTGACTCAATACCTTCCAATTGTTCCAATCTCAATGATTCTTTGTTACAATACTTTTTGAGCACATGAGGGTATAAAATTCAATGGAAAGAGTGAGTGCCATGTCTCTTGCATTATTATCCTATAGCAGTCTTTAAAACACCTCAGTTGTCTAGGTCAAAGTTCTGGAACTGCCTTCCAAAACACCACCACCTCTTCCTTTCTCAGAAGCTCCTCAAAACCTACTATCGATAATAGAGACTATGTAGTTGTAGGACTGCAGACATCTTGAAAGGTTGCAGGCCCTGAAGGTGCTAAAGCGATAGTGGGGGCTAAAGCCATGAAAGAATTCAAAAATAATAATTTTTTTTAAACCAAGCATAGCCTATTCAGAAGCCAACTAAAATCGACAACAGCAGTGGTGATGGGTGAATGACACTTAGTGTATATCAGAATTCCAGGTAACCTCAAATTTATAGAGAAAACAGAGCATAGCTGAGTCGAAAACTTACCGTAAGTATAGATAAAAGGTATCAGCTACAGATCCACTGAGGTACAGCAGAGTTGGGCAACGATAAAGTAGTGGAAATGCGTGGGTTTTCTGAAAAAGTAATGGCCTTGACACCTATTCACAAGTTTATCTCAGCAATATGGCAACTAAGTTGTCAACAGTCTGAAATTGGAATATTCAAAATACTCAGCAGATTTGGCAAAGAGAGAAAAAAGATTTACGTTTTCATGCCCCTGGCCTTTCAACATAACTAGAAAAATTTAGAGATAAATAAATTTTATGCAAGGAGTCAGACAACAAAGGGTGAAATACAGAACAAAAAGAAAGATTTGCAATAGGCGTGAAAGGCAGGAAAAATAAATTTCGGAAGATATGATAACAGGTCAGGAAAAGAAAGATGGGTCCAGAAGAGGTTTAAATAGAAAAAGCACAATCATTTCCAACAGCTGACATTTAAAAGCAAAGCTAAATAAAACACAAACATGAACAAAAACCAAAATTGTAGGGGTAGGTGTTATGATCTGAAATTACTGAACACAATGTTGAGTTTTGCAAAACAGTACAAATGTCTCCTTGAGAAATGAGATACTGCACCTTGAGCTTTTGTGGATGTTCACTCAAACAGCGTAGAAGGCTGAGGACACAAAGGTCTGAGTAGGAGTGGAGTGGAGAGTTAAAATGACAGGTTACCCAGAGGTTCAGGGTTATACATGCAGACTGAGTGGAGCTGACCCAATTGTGGCAAGTCCTGGGCCCCTAATATCTGTGTGTTCATGTGTCTACACTGGCTGTCAGTCAAACAAAGTCTTGATTTTTATCATTCTCAGGTCATTTTCAATTTCCTCCATGACCTCACCACTCCCCATCACCGTATTTGTGGGATGTCTGTACTCCTCTAATTTTGGACTCTTGTGACCTCCCAATTATTGTAGCTCCACTATTGGTAGCCATATCTTCAATTGCCTAGGACCAAGCTCTGAAACTCCCTTCCTGAATCTCTCCATCTCCCTGCCCTGTATCTTTCAAAGATACTCCTAAATAATTACCTCACTAAGTTTTCAGCCATCTGACCCGAAATCTTCATATATCATACTTTGTTTTTTTTTAAATGCTCCTATAAACTACATTGGGATGTTTCATTATTGTGTTGCTTGCTCACATACTCTCGCTCTGCCTCTGAACTTGCAATAAACCTGTTACAGCTCTAATCTTTTTCAGGTCTGATCAATGGTCACAGACTTCAAGCATTAACTGTTTTTCTCTTCTCAGATACTGCCAGATCTGTTGAATGTTTCCAACATTTTCAGCTTCCACAGCAGTTGTTTTCACTATCTGTCTGTTTCAGCCCTTGACAGTTGGCAGAAGAGGTTTAGAATAAGTAGTTATGGAAAGGAGTTTGCAGCAAAGACAATGGTTTTGGTGTTTCCAATATTTGGTTGGAAAGAAATTTCTGTCCAACCTTTATTGAACGTTTAAAAAGCAACTTAAAAATCAGAGATAGTGGTGGAGTTAAGAGTTGATAGCAAAGTAGAACTAGACAAAGTCACTTTACTTGTGGAAAATGATGCTGTGTTTTCGGTGATGATTACCTTTTGGTCATTGTGCAATCATAGATAACAAAATATGCATCTTCTCCAAAGCCAACTTCATCTACATTATACTGCCTAGCAGGTTATGCTTATTAACAAACAACAAACTGAAGCAGGTCACCCGTTATAGAGTTAGCAACAATTACAAAGGTAGGATATTTTGTTGTTCAAGAGGTAGTTTCAGGATAAAGAAAATACATTTTTCAGAAGCAATTGACAGAAATTGTGAAGCAGGAGGAGTCTGGCAGGTAATACTGAGGCACACGGATTTGAAGAGTGCCAGATGGGATACACAGGGAGGTAGGAAACAAGAAACAATGAGAACTGGGACACGACCTTTTCAAGTGATACTTGTAGTCCAACAAGCAGTTATTCAAGGATCAAGTCCCAGTACACAAGCAAACCATGATTTTGGCAGGCAGAAACCATGGGAGTTTCTCCCCATACTTGTGGAAGTTACCTGCTGGTTTGGATTCGTTTATTTTACTCTCAAATACACTGATTGCAAAAATTATATTCTGAAAGGCAATTTGGAAAGGAGATGGGGTTCAATGAAGAATTGTTCTCCACTTTGTCTACAAAATTTCTAAATTCTGCAATCCAAAATTGGAAAAAAATTAAGGCAGCAGACAGAAGATGAAAAACAAATCATTCTTGTTGGGCCAGACAAGCATAAAATATTTCTTTTATGTAAAACTTGAAATGTACAATTGGTGTAAATCATCCTCATGAAGTACATTCTTCTGTATGGCTTTTAAATTCAATTGTTTTTCAAAGCAATATTCTGTAACTAGCAACACAAGTTACTTATGATGATGATTATGAGGATTTACATTTGTGATAGTTTCCCAGATAATTCTGAAACTTGAACACATATTATCAAACTTAGAAGTTACATGCACGTGGAAGTATTTAAAATAAGGTTAACTATGCAACTTTTCTTAAATAAACATTCGCTACACTTACCAGAAGCAGCATCTTCATCTATTTCAATCTTCACTCCTTTTCCGTTTCCAGTTGTAACTCCACACCAATCGCTGCGACACAGCGACACTGGAACAACACCATAAACGTAGGCAAGCATTACAGGCACCCCAATACCTTAAAATTACAAAAAGAGAAATAGTTTGCTGGAAGGGAGTAACTTCAAAAATTAATCACACGTTTCAAATAAAATAAGGAAAACCTTACAAGGCTCTTAGTTGTGATTGAATAAGGAGGACAGTAGCCTGGGCAGGAAATTTTACACATGTGTATCTATAAGTATACAAGAAAAACATTCACATAGTATTTTTCCCTCATTGAAAAGGCAGTAAAAAAAAACTCCCAATATTTGCCATTTTTATACAAGTTGAAGAATCTACTGAATATTACGATCCTGAGATTTAACCTTACCGACTGTCACTGCAGCTAACACAGGAGAGACAATAATCGATAGAACCACTCCTCCAGCCACAGCAAGTCTCCGTCTGTGTTTTGATATTTTGTTACTTTCACAACGGTTGTAAATCTTAAAAATGTACAAGAACAAAGTTCAGTTACATTAAGACAAAACAAAAAACTGTGGATGCTGGAGAAACTCAGCCAGTCTGACAGCATCTATAGAAAGAAAACAGAATTAACTTTTCAAGTTGAGTGACATGGTAGCTCAGTGGTTAGCACTGCTGCCCCACGGCGGCAGGGCCCGGGTTAGATTCCCACCTCGGGCGACTGTCTGTGTGGAGTTTGCACATTCTCCTAGTGCCTGTGTGGGTTTGCTCCCACAATCCAAAAGATCTGCAGGTCAGGTGAATTGGCCATGCTAAATTGCCCATAGTGTTAGGTGCATTAGTCAGGGATAAATATAGGGTAGAGGAATGGGTCTGGATGGGTTACTCTTCAGAGGGTTGGTGCGGACTTGTTGGGCTGAAGGGCCTGTTTCCATACTGTAGGGAATCTAATCGAAGTCTAGTGACCCTTCTTTAGAACTGGAGGAAAACTGCTGGACTTGAAATGCTAAGTATTTTCCTATCCAGATTCTGCCAGACGTACTGAATTTCTCTACCAAGTAGTGTTTTTGTTTTTTTTAGTTATATTATTTTAAATTACCTAAAAATCCACATTTTGTTTTAAATCTGAGCAAAGTACTGCATATTAATAATTATGTGGGACCTTCCCTGATCTGATTCATAAAGTCCCATTTTCGGAGAGTACAACAGCATTTTCTTAAAAAAGTGAAATCCAGATTAATATGACTCGAAAGTTTCAAATACATCAAAAACTAGCTGGCAGTGCTGAATAGGAAGTACACAGTACATCAAGAAAGTGATGTCACAAAAGACTGCATTTACAATGTACTATCCATGACCACCTTTAGAATAGGATCAAAACAATTTTTATGGGTGAGAGCTCACATTGAAATTAAGGGATTTTAATTTTCAGGAGCTACGTGTTCCCACTAATGACTTTATTATGAAATGTTGTTATTCGATTCCCTACAGTGTGGAAACAGGCCCTTCGGCCCAACCAGTACACACCAACCCTCTGAAGAGTAACCCACTCAGACCCATTTCCCTCTGACTAAGCACTATGGGCAATTTAGCATGGATTAGCATGGCCAATTCACCTGACCCGCACATCTTTGGACTGTGGGAGGAAACTGGAGTACCTGGAGGAAACCCATGCAGACACGGGGAGAATGTGCAAACTCCACACAGACAGTCACCCGAGGCTGGAATCAAACCTGGGACCCTGGTGCTGTGAGGCAGCAGTGCTAACCACTGAGCCACCGTGCCACCCACATCTTGAAGACATAGATTCTGTATTTGTGTTGAAATTTTATTTCAATTAATTTCCTATAGATCTATAAGCAACTATAAAATTCAAAGATTGTATGAACTCCTGTACACTATGAAAATTCTAATTACTTGGCACAGAGTAAATTATGGGATTTAGTCTCATATCTGCTGTCCCTTTTAAAAATTAATTGCAAGCAATGTGCGCTCTCCAGTATTCTTTAGTTTTGTTCTGTCAATATCAGATTTTTTTCCCCTTTCTGTTTAAAGTGTTTGCCACAGTATATTGACTTCCAAGAGCCCATGTATGCATAGAATGGGAACGTGCGGAAAATAATTCTGCAGCACCAAGCTGATAACAAATGGGTTAATTCACATATACTTTATATTTTGGTGATGGCTACCTCCTGCTCCCAATCTTGTAGATATACACTGCTGCTACTGAAGGAGTAGCCTAGGACATTACCCTGAGGAATTCCTGCAGAGATGTCCTGGAGCTGAAATGACTGGCATCCAACTCTTACACCCTGCACAAAAGGAAAAGAAAAATAACCTGTGGAGAGCTTTCTCTTATTGATTCCCATTCACTCCAGTTTTACTAAAGCTTCTAGATCCCACACTCAATTAAATGTGGCTTTTATGGCAAGGGCAATTACTCTCCCCATACCTTCAGAGCTTAGCTCTTTGTCCACGTTTGGACTAAGGCTGTAAAGAAGCAAGGAGCTGAATGGCACTGGCAGAACCCACACTGGACAATCAGCAGTTTATTACAAAGCCAGTGCTGCTTGATAGCACTGTAATGATGATTAAGCACTGTAATGATGATTAAGAGCAGACTGTTTGGATTTGCCCTATTTGTTTGTGTACTGGACACAATTAGACAATTTCTTATGTGAGTGGATAATGCCAATGTGCTTCAATGAAACATAGAAACCCAGTGCAAACAGGCCAGGTATATTTAAGTCACATGCCTCTATTCTTTGGTGGGGGGGGGGGGGATGCTGTGGGAAACCATCATTTAATGGTACCCTGTGCCCAAGATCTGGCATCAAGAGAAAGGTATTACCCTGCAAAGAGTCAGTCTCTGGGCAAACCTGTAGACACTACACCCTCCCTCCACACCACCCATGCATGCCTCCCAACATCTCAGTGGCTGGCAAATCCCTCCCAATGACTCCCATCCTGCCCACACTCACAGCAGACCGGGTATCCATGTTCGAACTCCTCTTCCAAGTTTGAGTAATTATGACAGTGGCAATAGCGGCCACAGTTGCTGCCAGTACTGGACAGCAGACAGCTTCTCGATTCTACCTGAGCCTTAACTGAGTCAGAGGCCTCAAGATCTCCAAGTTCATGCCTGATTACCTGGTAAATTGCCTCAGATCTCCCCCTCACCCCGCCATTCTCCAACTGAAAGGTGAGACTCCTGTTGCAGTCATTCAATTCAGTCTATTGGTATTTTCTCGTAGTAAATGCAGTAGCAGTTCAGAGCCCATAGCAAAACACAAATGATGCATCATCAAAGCGTGAGGAAATAATTCAATAAAAATCTTACATAAATTTTGACAACTTTAAAGAGGCCTAACGAAGGCCCAAATGTTTGATCCATTGTGTGTTGTTACCTTTCGGCCTACGTAGATGGGAAGCCCAACCATCATAACTGGAACAGCAATGCCCGCAATCAAGGTAATTCCAATTGGAGCACCAACCAACATGCCCACTTGCCAGAGAATCTTCTTTTTCCGGCTCCAGGGTTTCTTACCCCAAAAAGTGCAGCCAGAGGGACTGTAATTGAAAAATTTAAATAATGTTAATGTGGTATCACATTCCCTTTGAAATGAAGCCTGGTGGCTTACATCAACCATGAATACAGGAAGTATTCATGCTAGCTAAACTTTTTAAAAAGGAAAGTTGTATATAACTGCAATGTTTTGATGTTTTTCATTCAAAGTTGACCATGGTACTCATTGGTACTTAGAAAAGTTTCTTCACAGAAAGAAATTAATCAGCCCACTTGTCTATGCTAGCTAATAATCTGGCTTCCCATCCTAATTCCACGTGCTCCTGAAATTCCACTGCACTTCAGACACTCACCTTTTTCTTCATGTCCCCTCTAATCCTTCGAGCAATCACTTTAAATCTGCATCATCTTTTAACCAACCTCCATTATCAAGCCACGGACACCAGCTGCGTATCCATACATGCTGATATATAATAACTGCACGTTATTAAATGGAGACAGACTGCTGAACTATCATATAGTGAGTTCTGGGGTTTTGATGAATGTATCACAAAAAGTTGGCAAGTAGGTACAGTGAGAGATTAGGAAGGCAAATGTTGATTTTTCTTTGCAAGGGCTACTCAATATGTTATGATCCCAGCTGATCTCATTATTGCATAAGTCAGACTCAGGAATGATGACTGTAAATGGTTAGGGAGACAACAAAAATACAATGCACCTTTTCTCCTATCCTTCAGTCACAGATAGTGCTATGTATGGTTACAGAAAACCTTCTGTTCATTTCTGTCACTTGCATTAGGTACAGAATACTGGCAGATCCCACGTTCAGGTTAAAGAAATGAATAACAAGCAGTCATAAGTATTGTTGTAAATCTGAGTTGCCATACCTGAGGTAGTGCAGATCTGTAATCTCCTTCATACACAGCCAGCAGAACTGGCAACCACACACAGCACATGTCATCCTATTGCAGCTTCCATCATTCATCTTCAGGATAAAAGCACCACAGCGTGGACATGGCTTGATCTCTTCAGCTACAAAATGAAGGAAACAGACTCTTATTCTGTAACTAACAAACCTCAAATCATATTCACACGAAAAACTGTCCATAATGAAACTACACTGATTTAACCTCTCTTTTCCACCCCACTCTAAGCCAAAACATCTTTCTTCTTTTCTTTCAAGGAGATTACAGTCTGCAAAACTAAAGGAAACATCACATAACAGGAAAGCTAACTGAAAACTAATTCTGTAACAGAACAGCCATTTTGTATAATGTGCAAAATACTTTGGTGAAAATTTGCACAACCATTAAACTCAATTTCGAAAAGGATCATATGATGCAACATGGAAGGGGGTGGGGTAAAGATTCACCTTCTAATTTACCTTAACTACATCAATTGGACGTTCTCGTGTGCATCAATGTGAAGAGAATCATAGACATTTGCAACACACATGTTCTGGAGGGTCACTATCTCTGGAATTGAAACTCGAGAGCTGGATGGGCAGAAAATGTTTTGACAAACATGCACCTATTAGGCTTTTACTCATGGATTTAAAATAGTTAATGGCAAAATGAAGACTGCGATCATGCACTGTCGCTCAGAGTCAAGATGGAATGACAAAGTTTGCAAAAAAAAATCAAGTGTCTTTTGTTTAGAAATCACAATTTAAAGATACTTTGTGGTTAAGATAAAAGATTTTAAATGCATATAGCTTGTCAAGAGAGATCAACTTCTCTGGCATTCAGTGAACTCAAATTTACTATTGAAAGTGCTGTAATAAAAGGTGACAATTATTGCCAAGCATAATTGGGATTAGTGCCATTGTCAAGAGTAAAAAATCACTTATTTGCTGCTGAATGAATCAAAGTAGATCAGTGATACAATCAAAAATTCTGTTTGAACTTTAAGAAGAAAAGTTACTCTTATAGTCCAGGGGTCCTCTTGATTACTTCAGTCTTCTACTCACCAAGTCTGTATACATACATAGGATAAGAGGAATTGAGAAATACAGTAATTAAAAGTATTTACCGGTATTGTTTTAATAAAATACTGAGAGGACCTGTAAGAATTTCAGTTGTGGTGTGATCCTTGTTTAAAACTGTTACCTTGCTCACATACAATGAAGTTTATTTATAATTATGCTGGTATACTGCAATCTTTTGGCTTTGCTATATTAATTCATCTGCAAATAATTACTTTCAACCAGTGCTTAATGGGCTACAGGAGTGTTATTTTCCATCTTCTAAGGTAAAGAAAAATATGGTGAAAAACCCCATATAAGTCAATAAATTAATTAGCTTGATAAAGGGTTTGATCATTATATATGATATAAGCAAAAGCATACTTGGCAAAAATCAAATATGCTGATTTCCATTCAGAAGGAATGTGTTCTGTTCAAGGACTCAAACAGAAAACAAGAGCAGGAGTAGGCCAGTTGGCTCTTCAAGCCTGTTCTGCCATTCATTATGATCATCCAACTCAACAGCCTGTTCCCTCTTTTCCCCCCTTGATCCCTGCAGCCCCAAGTGTTTTATCCAACTCTTTCTGAATCAACAATATTTTGACCTTGATTGTTATCTCTCGTAGCAAATTCCATAGGTTCAGTACTCTGGGTAAATATATTTCTTCTCATCTCAGTCAAAAAATGATTTATCCAATATCCATAATTCTGAACTCCACCATCATTAAGAACATCCTGCCTGCATCTACCCTGTTATGTCCTGTTAGAATTTTATATGTTTCCATGGAGATACCCCCATATTCTCCTGAGCTCAAGCAAATAAAATCTGTTGCACTGGCATCTTACCTTCAGCAACTAGTATGAGGACACCCAGGTCTCGTTGCACATTCCCTTCTCTCAATTTATAGCCAGATAATAATCTGCCTTCCTGTTTTTGCTATTGAAATGGGTAAGCTCACATTTATTCACATTAACCTGCAAATGTCGTGCATTTGTCTACTCATTCAACTTGTCTAAATCACACTGAAGCATCTCTCTACCTCTTCACTTGCACCTCAGCTTTGTGTCATCTGCAAATTTGGAGATATTACAGTTTCCTCCATCTTGTTACAACTCAGTTTTCTTTAGTTTCTCATTTTTGGTTTGGAACTGTAAGCTGAAGTTGAGAGTTGAACTTTGAGTAATAGTTTGTCTTAAGAAAAAGAAACAAACTGATATTGGTTTGTGGGAACTAGCCGAGAGAGTTAATTACAGGATAGGGATTGTTTCAAAAACACAGCAGACATTTCAGCACCTGGGATGCATTATGCTCAAATGACTAGCGACTGCTTGGACGTTAAAAGGGCCCATCAAAGGGAGGCCAGTGTTGACCAGCCAAGCAAAGAGATTGTGAATACAAAAAGAGAAATAATTGACTGAACTGGTTTTGAACTATGTTTTTAGACAGACAGACTGTGACTATGAAAGCTAGTGGAAGTAGTTTTGGTTGCTCTCCAGTTATCAACTTATTGAAAGTTCATGGAATAGAATCCCAGTTATAAGAAATAAGAGTATTCCTCTGTGCCTACTGGAAGCTGTTTGCATTGACCGGTATTTTCAGAAATCAAGCAAAATGCAATCCCTTTGTAATTAAGCAACATTAAAACTGGCCAGTTGCATCACTTATTTTTCTTTTACTTTATCCCGTAACTGTGTGCGCGTGTCTATGAAAGAGTGGGGGCTATTTTCAGAAATCATAGATATTAATTAGAATACATTATTGTTTAGTTTTGCTCTGCTGGTGTTCCAGTATTAATAATAAATTGTTAATTTTTGTTTGAGCTATAAACCTGATGTCTGATATTTGTTATTCTTAAAGTCTGGTTAGGAATTATTGCAGCAATTTTGAGAATCATTGAATGCTTTAATTCAATTGTGTTGTGAATACATGGAAAGGGAAGCTGATGAGATTTGGCTTGCTGAACCACTGGGAGAAAGTGAGGACTGCACTTGCTGGAGAGTCAGAGTCGAAAAGTGTGGTGCTGGAAAAGCACAGCAAGACAAGCAGCATCCGAGGAGCAGGAGAATCGACATTTCGGGCACAAGCCCTTCATCAATAATGTGACATTCCTGAAGGGCTTATGCCTGAAACGTCGACTCTCCAGTTGCTTGGATGCTGCCTGACCTGCTGTGCTTTTCCAATGCCACACTTTGACTCTTACTGTCCCCCTGTCATAACAATCAAAATCATGAACATATTTTGTGCATAGCTTGGATCCTAGCACTGGTTTCTATGGTACCCAGCTTGTCAATGCCTGCCATTAAGAAACCATACCATTTATTCTTATACTACTTCCTGTCTACCAACTTGCTTTCTATCCATTTCGATACACTACACCCAGACACTTTAATTTTACACACTGATGTCTTGTGTGGGACTACATCAAAAGCTTTCTGAAAGTCCAAATAAACCACATCAACTGCTCCTTTTTATCAACTCTACTAGTTACTACTTCCAAGAAATCAAGTAGATTTCTCAAGCATTATTTTCCTTTTGCAAATCTATGCTGAATCTGTCCGATCCTGCCACTCTAATTGTTTAGTTTATTTCGTGCTATAATATGATAAAAGCAGCTCATTGGAAGGTGGGAATATCATAACGAATCTCTTGATGAATGTCATTAGCTTAATTCATTCCTTCCCAGTGCCATTCAACTCTTTGTCCAGATTTGGCGGATGGGTCAGAAACGTTGTCTGTCAATGTCTTAAGCCTGTTAACAAGTTGTAAAATTTCTGAGTCTGGGTACAAGGAAAACATGGGAATCGACATTTCAAGCGCAAGCCCTTCATCAGGAATGAGGCTTGTGGCCCAAGGGGACTAAGAGATAAATGGGAGAGAGTGGGGCTGGGGGAGTAGGGGAAAGGTAGCTGGAAATATGACATGTACATGAAGGTGGGGGTGAAGCTGATAGGTCGGAGAACAGAGTGGAGCAGATAAGTGGGAAGGAAGATGAATATGAATGACAGTTCAAGAGGGCGGTGCTGAGTTGGAAGGCTGAATCTGGGATAAGGTTGGCGGGGGGGGGGGCGGAGAGAGAAAGCGGAAACTGGTGAAATCCACATTGACCCTGTGTGGTAGGAGGGTCCAAAAGGGGAAGATAAGGCATTCTTCCTTCATGTGTCGGGTGGTTAGGGTTTGGCTGTGGAAGAGGCCCAGGATTTGCATGTCCTTGGCAGAGTGGGAGGAGGAGTTAAAAGTATTCGACCAATAGGTGGTGGGATTGTTTAATGAGTGTGTCCCAGAGATGTTCTCTGAAATGTTCTGCAAGTTGGCACCCTGTCTCCCCAAAGTAGAGGAGACCACGTTGGGAGCAACGGAGACAGTAGATGATGTGTGTGGAAGTACAAGTAGACCTTTGTCAGATGTGGAAGGATCTTTTGGGGCCTTGGACAGAGGTAAGAGGGGAGGTTTCTCTTGCAGTGGAAAGGGCAAGATGCTGCCAGTGGAGGGTGGGTTGGTGGTGGGCATAGACCTAACAAGAGAGTCGCAGAGGGAACAGTCTCTCTGGAATGCAGATAGAGGTGTGGAAGGCAATACATCCCTGGTGGTGGGGTCTGTTTGTTGGTGGCGGAAATGGCAGAGGATGATGCGATGTATCCAAAGGTTGGTGGGGTGTAAGGTGAGAACCAGGGTGGTTCTGTCCTTGTTGTGACTGGAGGGGTGGGGTTCACGGGTAGAGGTGCGAGAAGTGGAGGAGATGCGCTGGAGGGTATTGTCAACCACGTGGGAGGGGAAATTGCATTTTGAAGAAAGAGGCCATTTGGGATGTTCTATAGTGGAACTGGTCCTCCTGGGAGCAGATGCAGCAGAGGCAGAGGAATTGGGAATAAGGGCTGGCGTTTTTACAGGAGGCAGGGTGGGAGGAGGTATAGTCCAGGTAGCTGTGGGAGTTAGCAGATTTGTCGTAGATGCCAGTTGGGTTGCTGGAAATGGAGATGGAGAGGTCCAGGAAGGGGATGGAGGTGTCTGAGATGATCCAAGTGAACTTGAGGTGGGGATGGAAGGTGTTAGTGAAGTTGATGAACTGTTCCACCCTGCTCCCATTTATCTCTCAGCCCTCTTGGGCCACAAGCCTCATTCCTGATGAGGAGCTTATGCTCAAAAAGTAGATTCTCCTGCTTCTAGGATGCTGCCTGACCGGCTGGACTTTTCCAGCACCACACTCTTCAACTCTGATCGCCAGCATCTGCAGTCCTCACTTTCTCCTGCAAGGAAAACACATTTCTTTGAAGGGAAAAGTTTAAACAGCAGTTTAGATCAACAAAACGAAGATAATTCAGGGCTGCATAAAAGCTCAACAATGGGCACTTGTCATACCACCAGAATGACAGATGCCTTAAATTCAAATCACAGTGTCCTGATCACAGTACTGTGGCAACTGAATCTACTTCCACTGATGAATATTTTGCAACCCAATCATCAATTGGATAGCTTGTAATTTGTGAACTATCTGGAGAGATTGCCTTTAATTAGCCATGCATCTACTATCATTAGATTTTACAATTTGGTTCCCTTCTTTACTCTCATTCCCCTGTACTTATTATTGCACTAGTCTGGCGGGTAATGTTCGATACTTTTTCTTTTAATGAGTAACGTATATGATTTGTAAGGAAAAAAAAGTGTCCAGATATGTATAATATCATTACTGTGCAGAAAGAAAAATACATTAGATTTCAACAGGAATAAAAAGGTGACAGGGCCCTTTTGTGGTGCAAGGGCAGTGTCCCCATCTCTGGATCGAGGGGCCCAGATTCAATTCACACCAGCTCTAGAGGATTGTAAATTCATCACTGACCAGGTTGATTAGAAAAAAAAAGGGAAAAGAAAATAGAGATGGTTAAGAGATATTGTTCAAAGATGACCTAGCTAGAAAGGCTGAGGCAAAACCTTTTTCTAGCTCCTAATTTGCAAATGGGAATCAAACTTTCTTGTTAGGTTGTAAGCTGATTTCATAATTAGAATTGGAACTTCTAATAATTTTGTGTGGTACTCATTTAAAGTAAGGTGAAGGCAAACAGAATAAGGGAGAGAAAAAAATGAGGAAAAAAAAACTTTCCATTGCTTGCTGGATTTAACATTGGCAAAACTTGGCTGACTTCACTGTTTTAGACTGTGAAACAGAAATTGAAGGATACATTGAGCAGAGAGGAAGATCTGGATTTGCTGTAGAAATCTCAAAAACAGACTTATTCACCTGACCAGTGAAAATACCAGTGTAGTTCCAAACTCCTTGTCACTTCCTGACTTCTTTACAAAAGTCAATGACTACAAGTAATAGCAATTTAGATGCCTCTAAATTAATACCTATGCAATGCATAAAACTCCTCAAAAATATCATTTATTGTTGACTTCCACAATTCAGTAGCTTGCTACTCTTT
Organism: Chiloscyllium plagiosum; assembly: GCF_037043375.1. Taxonomy (NCBI): domain Eukaryota; kingdom Metazoa; phylum Chordata; class Chondrichthyes; order Orectolobiformes; family Hemiscylliidae; genus Chiloscyllium; species Chiloscyllium plagiosum. The sequence goes on along the minus strand of NW_028270141.1, from coordinate 98,604,409 downwards.
TGAGGAAATCACAGGCATTATCATAGAAGTATTACAATGCAGAAGCCCATTGTGCCTGCACCAGCTTGTTAAATATGCATGATTATCTAGTACTAATCTCCTGCCTTTCCCCCAAGCCCTTTGCACATTATTTTTATCCAAAACAATCATACAATACCTGCTTGAATGTCTCAATTGAACAACGTTTACACAACTGTGCAGAGGTTTGTTAATATTTAACCTTGCTGATGAACCATCACAGCGAGTCCAGTCACTTGCATTCTATTTGTTCAGAACACTTTTGAGCAATGTATTTTAAGACATGTCATATATCAAGTTGTAAGGAAAAAAACTCGGGCGAAAGTCTTGCCTTCTAGGAAAAGCAATATTTACCATTATCTGATTCTTCACTGTGAATAAGAGAGGTAGAGTGTTTTTCTATTCCAGCCACAAATACATCCCTCTGCTTACGAGCCTCACTGCAAGTTTGGTCTGGATGCCAAAGTTGTTTGCAGTGGTAACAGAATTCAGTCGCACACCCTGACCGCTCGCATGTCAGCTTTGGGCAAGTTGCACAGCCACTGGCGATTACTCCATAACTGTAAAGAGAGAGTCCAAGTTCACAAAACATCCTTTGTTTCTTAAAAGACCCCAATATCCCACAAGATACCTGCTACATGTGATCATTCAACATTTTTACATCCAAAAAACATAAACATTGCACAAGTTGGTAAACTGCAGCATCTTAGTTAAGATGTAGTTATGCAAAGAGTCAGTCTAGCCCACAAAACTGTTATGCCTTGTAACATTGAATTACTTCGAAGCCAATATTGCGAGAATAGAGGTCTAAAGTTGCCTGAACAGGGAGTTTCTCTAAAATACACAGTAAATATTAATCAACTGAAGACATTTCTTCGAAAAAAATAGCTTAGCATCACATCTCACTATCAAATAGTATATGCTTCTGTCTCAATACTGACCTGAACAGAATGCAGGCATTCATAACTGCTGCATTCAAAGTCTACGTACATTACAAGAAGGTGCAAAGGATCTTTGCTGTCAAAAGTTAGGGTTGTTAACAGTTATTAATAAAACTTGAATATTGTTTGTAACAAGTTCCAGAAAATACAAGAGTGGAAGCAGAAACAATCAATCAATTAATTTAAAAAGGAAACTGGATGGGTATTTGAGGGGTAAAAAAAATTTGTAGGGCTGCTGGGAAAGAGCAAGGAAATAGAACAACTCGGTTGCTTGATAAAGAACCAGTGTTAGCTCAATGGAGCAAATGGTGTCCTTCTGCACTGTCTTCATTCTATTGTTATTAAAGTCGTACCCAAAACATGCTTCGCTAAAAAAAGTCTTTTATCATAGCAGAATGCAAAATTGGAAAAGTCAGTTCTATTGATGACTTTCTAACCTCCACAACCATGATTCAAAGGCTTTCCCGAGAAATAAGGTAAAGTTGGGCTTAATAGCCAGTATCACAATTGCCTATTCCCAGCAGTGAACATTTAGTCTGTGACGGATACATAGCACCAAGGTACCACACCTTGCCAGATTTGAAAAACATTAAGCAGTGATGTCCAATTCAAAAGGGCAGTTTCCTTTATCTGTCTATTATACATTACAATACATGTAGAAATACCAAGTGAATCACCATTATGCTGACCGCCCTAGGTATGCCAAAATGACAGGCTTTGACATCATTTGAAGATTGCAGGGAAAAAATCTGCACTATCCCCTATCCACTATGGTGAGGCTCAAATTTTTTTCTTCTTGCTCTTTGTCTTCTTCATGATAGCCTGAAGGCCCAGGTACACTTGTCACAGTTCTACTCATTTCAGCCACAGCATACATTATCAGAAAGGTTACTTTCTTCTAGCTATCCAATACCTGGGTTGAGGGACAATGTCTGGCTGAAGTCTGAGTCACATGCCAAGGACTGTTCTTCTGACAAAATTTAACATCTTCAGGACGATGCCAGACATGAAACCAAGGGAAAAATAAACTAGATATATTACAGATTAAACTGAACTGTCCAGTATAATGCCAAGAGAAAGGGTTGGCTGGGCCTTTAGGGTGGAGGTAATGAGACATTTTTTCACTCAAATGGCAGTAAGTTATTCATTTCTTTTTTTAAAAAGAAAGTTGTATTCAATCAATTTAAACAAATCAGACTCCCAGCATTTTAATAACAGCAGATATAAAGATCAGATAAAAAAAGAAAGCGGTGGAGAAATTCAGCAGGTCTCATAACATCTGTTGAGAGAGAAACAGAGTTAACATTTTGAGTCCAATATGACTCTCCTTCAGACTGAAGGGGGCAGTAAAATGTTTTTCCATGCTGTTAAAAGGGAAGAGGAGTGAATGGAACAGATACTGTGTCCAGAGCACAACATGATGGGAACACTAATTGGAATAAAAGAAAGATATAGATGCAAAATAGGTAGGTGTGAATACTCAAAAATAGACTGGTATTGCTGAGAGCAGACCAATAGAAAGTACGACATTGTTGATGAGTCCTAAAGGCTGTAAAGTGCCTTGGCACAATATTTCACCTTTCTAAAAAAAAACTTGAGTGTATAAACTTAAACATATCTATTATCTCCTTTTCCCTCAGAAAACCCAAACTGAACAGTTTACTTCTGTCAGCAAACGCACAAATAAATCTTTAAAAAAATCCTTGAGCCAAGACTCCAATGAGAATCACACCAAATTTAAGTTCCCAAATATAGCAGAAGGCCCACATTGCAATGTAATATTACAAACAAACTGTTCCAATATACAGGTTTGCAAAAACCCTTTCAAACTTCTCCTAAAATGTAACAGAATATGTAAAATGTTCCAGAGGTCTAGACTTATAAAGGATGACCAAGGAATACTGTAGCATAACTCTATGCCTGTCCACGTGCTATGCAAGGCTTTATTAAATACTGTAAATTAGAAATGAAGTGAGTACATTCAAATGTCATATGCAGCAAATAATATTGGAAGGTCTAAAACACAGTGTCACTAAACATAGGAACATAAGAAATAGGGGCAGAAGTTGGCCATTTAGCCCAGCAAACCTACCCTACCATTCAACTAGATCATAGCTATCCTTTCCCTCAAAACCATTTTCTCCCCACTGCCCCAAATGGTCAGCTCAGTGGAACTGATTACGTGGACATACAAATCCAAATTTGAGGGAGGCAGGGGAAAAAAAACTGCATTATGATCTCCTATGGTGAGACTCAATCTTTTTTCTTCTTGCTTTTTGTCTTCTTCATGATAGCCTGAAGTCCCAGATACACTTGTCACAGTTCTACTCATTTCAGCTACACATACATTATCAAAAGGTTACTTTCTTCCAGCTATCCAATACCTGGGTTGAGGGACAATGTCTGGGTGAAGCCAGAGTCACAGGCCAAGTATTGTTCTTCCGACAGAATTTAACATCTTCAGGATGATGCCAGACATGAAACCAAAGGGAAAAATAAACTAGAGATACTACAGATTAAACTGAACGGTCCAGTATAATGCCAGGAGAAAGGGGTTGGCTGGGCCTTTAGGGTGGAGGTGATGAGTTTTTTTTTTACTCAAACAGCAGTGAACCTTTGAAAATCTTCACTTCAGAGAGCTGGAGATACTCAGTTGATGAGTAGATTCAAGAATTAAAAAAAAGCTTTTCTAATATTAAACGAAATATTAAATATTAAAGGATGCAAAGCTCAGATGGGAAAGCAGAGTGAGGTCAAAAATCAGCCATGAGGAGCAACTTGAGGAACCAACTCATGTACATATTCCTTGTATGATTTTCTTAGCTTGCATATGTATTCGCTGTATTATTAGCAATGATAACCTTGGAAGGTGATGGCCCAGTGGTATTATCACTGAAATCTTAGTCCAGAGACTAGATACTGTTCTGGGTACCTGAATCTCACCATGGCATATAGAATGCAAACATCTGGAATTAAGAGTCAAATGAAGACCATGGAAGCATTGTTGGTTGTTGGAAATACCCATCTGGTTCACAAATGTAGTTGAGGGAAGGAAACTGCTGTCCTTAACCTGATCTGGCCAGCATATAACTTCAGACCCACAAAATAGATGACTCTAAACTACCCTCTGGCCAATTAGGGATAAGCAATAAACGTTGGTCAACCGAGCAACATGCCATGAATGAACATAAAAGAACTCAGTATATTTAGTGATAAAAATCAGTCACAAAAGTAGCGACTCTTACATAGTCAGTTCAGCATCCTTTATTTGTGTAGTAATTAACTGGGGAAAATAAAACACACATACTTCAAATTAATCAAATTGATTAGCCATGCAGGACATACCTACAGTCAGGTGCAGGGCACCATCGAGCATCTGGGTCAGATGCAAGGTACCTTCGCAGCATGAACTCCTCGTACTTTTCCATCAAAGTGCCATTGTTGAGAATCATACGAATGTCTGATGGATGAAATAACTCTGAACATTCTGGACAGGCAACATTGACCCGACTCTCTGTAATTTCAATCTTCAAATATTGCTGTAAGCAATCCAGGCAAGAACGATGGTGACAAGAAGTGATCTCTGGGAACCGGGATCGAGGTTGGCTAAGAAGGCAGAGTGGGCACTCTAAAGTACCCAACAACTGTTCATTACTGGATGAATGTGTTGTCCTGTTAGTGGAGGACATTTTCTTTTCATCCTGATTTTCAGTTTTTGCATGTGTTCCCTCAACTGCAACGGTGGACATCTCCAGCTTTGATTTTGATTTAGGTTTCCTGCTGAAGAGACTAAAAAATTGGAGCTGTCGATGTTTATTTGGTCTTCTCATGATCTTGAATATATTATGAAGTTACAACAGTGATCAAAGTTGCGTCTCTTTATTACTTTACAAAGTGGTTGACAGTCTCTGATCATTGAAAGACAAAATTATTAGGACATACTGCAAAAAGAAAATATGGCAAGTTTCTTGATCCACTTTGGAGATCCAAGTTGTTCTAAATATAATTAGCAACACTGAAACAACTAGTGTTTTGTTCAATGGAGTTCACGTGAAGCATGAATCACAACACTGATTTTTAAATGTCTGAGCAGAGAACAGATTCACATAGCAAGCTGAGATGTTTAAGTAGTGCCAGAGTTGAAAGGCTGTTGGATATTATGATGAGGTCACCTTGCAATATTCATTGCTGTGTCCAATTTTGTGAGGAAATCTAGAAAAAGTTGAAAGCAAAAAGGAGGTGAAATCAGTTTACAAAAATTCTTGCATTTAAAAACATGCTTCAATATTTTCAATTTATATAAAGCTTATCCAAGCAGTAACATTTCAGTTGTTCATCTAAAGCAAGATTACATGACAAATACCTTTCCACTGACGAAAATTTTCAATTGACCCTAAAATTACCTGCAAACAATACTCTCAATAGGTTAGAACCAAGGTGTGTTAATTTGTTACACTAGATTATGAGTCCTACACAAAATTATAAAACCACACTTTGAAAAATCAGTCTCAAAACTAAACTCAGGAACATCAGTCACTTACCAAGAGTAGGAAAGTTACGGACTTCCTTATTATTAATGTGAAATGTGATTGTTGCTGCACTACACTAATGCTAGGGTTATAAATGTTAATTGATTAGAAAATTGTTAAAAGTCCAGTTTGTTCATATATCTCCTTTCACAATGACTCCCTGCAGGTCTGGTCCATTTTCACATTTAAATCTGAGCTCTGCTGCTGAGCGCACAGAATGTGTTTTGTGGCACTGTGGCTGTATTCCTACCTGCGGGCCAGAAAGCCTTGGTTCAAGTCTACCTGTTCCAGAGGTGTGACACAACAGGTCTGACCAGCATGATTAAAACACTCACCACAAATATGGTTATAATATATATATATAACCAAGCAACAATTATTGCAGTACCCTACTACCCCACCTGCAAAAAGACCTATTCATTCCCATTCTTTGTTCATCGTGTCAATCAATTCTTGATCCATGCTAATCTATCACCCTCATCCCATGTGCTCTAACTTAGACCAGTGCTCTGTTAAGAGAAATCTTATTAAAAGCCTTCTGAACATGTAAGTTCATCACGTTCACTGGTTCTCCCTTAACTGTTTTACTAGTTACATCCTCAAAACATTCCAGTATGTTTGCTAAGCATGATCGTTTCATAAAAACCATGCTGGCATTGTCCAATCCTAATAATGCTTTCCAAACGTTCTGCTATCACATCGTTTATTTGAGACTCCAGCATTTAATCCACCTCTAATGTTAGGCTAACTTTTGTAATTCTGTTTTTTATTTTAAATCACCCTCCCTTTTTTTAAAATAATGTGGTTAGATTTGCTACCCTTCAATCTGTAGGACTGCTCTAAAATCTAAAAAGTTTGTAAGTCGACCACCCGATGCATTCAATATTTCTAGTGTCACTTACTTTAGTACTTTGGGATGCAGATCATCAGGCCTAGATGATCTGTCAGCCTTTAAACTCATTAGTTTCCCCATTTTCTTGCTAATATGAATTTCCTTCAATTCCGCATTCTCATTCCATGCTTGGTTCCTTAACATTTCTAACAGGTTGCTAGTTTTCTCTTTTGAGGATAGAACCAAATTATTTGTTAAATTCTTTAACTATCTCTTTGTTCTCCATTATAATTTCCCCAGCTTCTGACGGTAAGGGATCTATATTTGTCTTTTCTAATGCTTTTGCTTCACCTATTTATTAAGGCTTGTATGGTCAGCTATGTTTCCTACAAATTTTACTCTCATACACTATTTTCTCTCTCTTGATACAACTTTTTTGTTCTCTTTTGCTCTATCCTAAAATGTTGCCAGTTTTCAGACTTGTTGTCTTTTTTTTCTAGCAATTTTATATGCCTACTCTTTAGATCTTATTCTATCTCTAACTTATTTTGTAAACCCTAGTTACACCACCTTTTCTGTTTCATTTTTGCATTGGACAAGTATGAATAATCATTGTTGTTAATAGTATAAACATGCTTTAAATATGAAACATTGCCTATTCATCATCAACTCCTTCATTAAGGTTCTCCAATTTATCCATGCCAATTTGTGGCTCACACCCTCTCAATTCCATTTATTTAGATTTCGTGGGATCACAGAATCCCTACATTGCAGATGAGGCTATTTGGCCCATCAAGTCCACATCAACTGTCCAAAAAGCATCCCATCCAGACGCAGTCCACCCCACCCCACCCTAGCCTGGTAACCCTTCATTTCCCTTGGCTAACCCTCAGAGCCTACACATTTCTGGACACTATGGGCAATTTAGCACGGCCAATCCACCTAACTTGCACATCTATGGACTGTGGGAGGAAACTGGGGCAGCTGGAGGAAATCTAAGCAGACACATGGAGAATGTGTCAACTCCACCAAGATAGTCACCTGAGGGTGGTTTCAAACCCTGGTCCCTGGTGCTGTGAGGCAGCAGTGCTAACCACTGAGCTACTGTGCTGCTCCAGAACCATAGCTTTGGATTTGACCACTTCACTTCCCATCTTAAAAAAGAATTCTATCATACTGCAGTTGCTCTTAGGGCACAACAGGATTGTTAACTAATCCTCTCTCATTGCGCAGTACCCAGTTTAGAATAGGCTGTGCCTAACCTCTGGTTGGCTCCTCAACACAGTAATCTAAAATCCATCACATACACACTCAAGGAAATTTCATTTTGCAATACTATGTTTGGTTTGGCTAATCTATACAGAAGTTAAAGTTACCCATGATTACAGCTATACCCTTATAGCATGCATCTCCGATTTATTGGTTAATAACTTCCCTGACATTTCCACCAATTTTGGGAAACATATAGATAATCCGCAGCAACGTTTTTTGCCCATTCGTATTTCTTGTCTCTACCCAAACAGATTCCCCATCATGATTTCCCAAGCCAATATGCTTTCCCACTAATACATTGGCTTAATCTTTGTACTAACAATGCTATACCATCTCTTTTCCTTTTTTGTCTATCTTTCCCAAAAGATGAATAGCTCTGTCACCATCTTTGGTAACCCTGCAGCCATGTCTTTGTAACCACAATTATGTCATTATTATTTATAATCTGTTTGTGCTGCTAATTCACCTAGCTTGTTGTGAATACTCCTTGCATTTAGACATTACATCTTTATACTTATCTTTTAACCTTGTTTATAATGCAGCTTTATTTTATACTGTGACTCAATTTGTTTTTTGCCCTTGTTTTTTTCCCTTCCACTTTTACTTATCTTATGCCTTTGATTTCTATTGTTGTTTCTTTCTGAAGTTCTTTTGCAGGATCAGATATTTCCATATTTGGAACTGAATGCATATTTTCCTTATCTACTTACTGATAAGCATTGTCCAGTGACAAACAAACAAACAGAACCACAAACCAATTCTATTGCCTTTCCTACAATGAAGCAGGTTGCAACAACTGAAATGGGTTCATTCCCACAATGTACAGTCATCCATGATCACTGATACCACATGCTAGAAGTCTGCATAAGCTTTGTTGGAAGGTGCCATGATACCTGTATCCTTGAGAACTTCCTTGCTCCTCATTTCAAGGGCTGAATGCCATACAAGGTTGGTTACTGAAGGACAAAGGCTACCTTCTACAGCGATGGCTGATGACTTTATTGTGTAAGCCATTGACCGAGGATGAGCGTAGGTACAACGCACCTTACTCTAAGGCTTGGACTATCTTGGAACAGATGACAGGCCTCCTGAGGTTATGATAATAAACTAAAATCAAAATTGCTGGAGAAATGCAATAGATCTGGCAGCATCTGTGGAGGGAAATCTGTGTTTTCTCTGACTTGCAGAGTTTCCCCAATGACTTCTGTTCGTTTTGGATCTCCAGTATCTGCAATTGTTTGCTTTATATTATTACAGACAAGATAATGATGTTTGGATCAGTCCTTTATTTTTTGAACGAGGTGGTGGGTTTTAGTACAGTCCACAGTGTGCCGCATATCCCTTGTGTCCTGTGCAACTGGAACATGGAAAGAAGAAAGAGATGGAAGGTGAAGAACTGGGGGAATGGCAGCAGTCATCAATGGAAGATACTTTATTGCTGGAACAGCACAGCAGGTCAGGCAGCATCCAGGGAACAGGAGATTCGACGTTTCGGGCACAGGCCCTTCTTCAGGAATGAGCAGAGAGTGTTCAGCAGGAGAAGATAAAAGGTAGGAGGAGGGACTTGGAGGAGGGGAGTTGGAAATGTGATAGGTGGAAAGAGGTCAAGGTGAGGGTGATAGGTCGGAGTAGGGTGGAGGCGGAGAGGTCAAGAAGAAGACTGCAGGTCAGGAAGGCGGTGCCGGGCTGGAAGGATCCGGCTGAGACAAGGTGGGGGGAGGGGGGATGAAGAAACTGGTGAAGTCCAAGTTCATCCCCTGCGGTTGGAGGGTTCCCAGTCGGAAGATAAGACGCTCCTCCTCCGACCGTCGGGTTGTTGTGGTTTGGCGGTGGATGAGTCCAATGACCTGCATATCCTCGGTGGAGTGGGAGGGGGAGTTGAAATGCTGTGCCACAGGTTGGTTGGGTTGGTTCGTCCGGGTGGCCCAGAGGTGCTCTCTGAATCGCGATTCAGAGAGCACCTCTGGGCCACCCGGACGAACCAACCCAACCAACCTGTGGCACAGCATTTCAACTCCCCCTCCCACTCCACCGAGGATATGCAGGTCATTGGACTCATCCACCGCCAAACCACAACAACCCGACGGTCGGAGGAGGAGCGTCTTATCTTCCGACTGGGAACCCTCCAACCGCAGGGGATGAACTTGGACTTCACCAGTTTCTTCATCCCCCCTCCCCCCACCTTGTCTCAGCCGGATCCTTCCAGCCCGGCACCGCCTTCCTGACCTGCAGTCTTCTTCTTGACCTCTCTGCCTCCACCCTACTCCGACCTATCACCCTCACCTTGACCTCTTTCCACCTATCACATTTCCAACTCCCCTCCTCCAAGTCCCTCCTCCCTACCTTTTATCTTCTCCTGCTGAACACTCTCTGCTCATTCCTGAAGAAGGGCCTGTGCCCGAAACGTCGAATCTCCTGTTCCCTGGATGCTGCCTGACCTGCTGTGCTGTTCCAGCAATAAAGTTTCAACTTTGATCTCCAGCATCTGCAGACCTCACTTTCTCATCAATGGAAGATACACAACCTGAGCAGGAGGAACATCACCTTCAGTATAACACAGTAATGCAGTGTCATGCACCATATGCTGGGTGGACTGAAATGACACCCGCTTCCAATAATTCAGTTGGATGAAGAGATTGCTCATTGACAGGAAATCTGCCATCGCTTGAAAGGCAAGCTGTTCCTTTATCATTCCCAGAAATATGCAAAGAGAACACAACAGAAAATAAAAGGTGCTTTTCTTGTTGTTCACTAAAAGTTAATGTTTTCAATTGATTTAAAGCTTTTTAATCTTCCAACGATGCATAGATTGGGCAATTTAGCATGGCCAATTCACCTATAGTGTTCAGGAATGTGTAGGTTAGGTGCATTAGTCATGGGTAAATGTTGAGTAGTGGGGTGAAGAAATGGGTTTGAGTGGGTTACTCTTCGGAGGGTCAGTGTGGACTTGTTGGGCCAAAGGGCTTGTTTCCACACTGTAGGGATTCTATGATTCTATGTAATGTTCTCACATTGAACCAAAAAGGTGTTTCATTACACTAGGTGTTCAAGAAGGAATATTACTCCTTCAGACAGGCCACCCCAGTCCTGAAGAAAGGTTACACCAGAAACGTCAACTTCTCCACCACCTGCTGCTGCCCAGCTTGCTGTGTTCTTCCAGCCTCCTGCTTGTCTACCTACAGCCACAAGGAAGGGCAGCCTGTATGCTTGTAGCTTCATGTTAACAACTGTTGATCAAACAGGTGATAATGCAAAACAGCATTTGCGAATGTGAGCTTGTATTGGGAAGGGCTGTCCTCCATGCTACAATCTGCTTAATTCAGAGCTGTTGTTTATCCAAGGACTTTCCTGGCAACTTCAGTTCTTTTCCACTTTCCTATTGATTATTTTTTGATTTCTAGTTGGAGAAGAGTGTATTAGAAGGAAGGCACCCAAATATTTGCTCATCTTTAACTTCAGGAGAATGCAATTACTATAACTTGCCTTGTGTTACACTTGCCATTGCTTTTAACATTGAAATGAGCACAAAATCTTCCTTTTCTTCACGATGATGATGATGAAGAATTTTGACGTTGATTTTTATGGATTGCAAAATGTTTATTTGCCTTAAGCAAAAATGAATCTTAGTTGTCTATGATTTGTAATTATGATTGCATTGTTCTTTCTTTAAGCAAGGTCCACATGTTTTAATGGCTTCATTGTAATGTTGAAGTTATTATTTGATCCAAGAAGATAGTGTTCAGTACACCTGCTGGGAATGGATATCAGTGAACAACTAGAACAATGTAATTATAGCATAAAGTACCTCCATCTACAAAACTTTTAAGTATTACAAGATAGTGTCCCTCCTCAGATATTGAAACATGGATTGTTATAAGGCACAAAAACACCTGTGTCTGGATAAAAATTAAGACAGAGATTGCAACTTGCTTTCAATTTAACATTCCTCCAAAAAGAATGCTGAATGAAATTATTTCCTTGATGTAACCACATTGCCAATAACAATACATCACACAGTTAGTTCAAAAATGGCTGATATGAAGTCTATGTTTGGGCCATTAACTGCAAGTTTTCATATAAATTTTCCATTAGTCTCAGATGTAACTTCAGAAATCTCAAACAAATTTATCAAATCCTGTAGGTTGCATTGTATATTAAAGGTAACTAATAATTTATAAGAATTGATAAAATCATGAGGAGCAGAAAGTGAATGACAATGACTAAGGTGGGGAGTTAAAAATTAGGGGGCATATTTTTAAACTAAGAGGAAAAAGATTCAAAAAGAACATGAGAGGCAACTTTTTTTTAACATCAAGTCTGGTTAGTGTGGGTAATGAACCACTGGAAGAAGTGGTGGATGCAGGTAGAGTTACAACGTTTAAATGACATTAGAATTGTGACATGAATAGGAAAGCTTGGTCTGTATCCCTCCAAAAAGCAATTAAGTGGGACTAGTTTAGTTTGGAACACGTTGGCATGGACTAATTAGACTGAAGGGTCTGTTTCCAATGTATGTGACTCTATGACTTTGAACAGTTTAAAAATGCATACTCATCATTAAACAGGAAGAGGCTGTAATTCTAATTCGTCATAACGAAATCACACAGGAAAGACTGACACCTTTGGACAGGAGGGCCAACTACATGACCTCCCTCACTGCCCTCCCAAAAAATGCTTTCCCATTAAAAGGGTGTAAAACAAACTCTCTTAACAAGTCATAATCAGAATGCCAATTCCATCAATTGGCAAGATTGAATGGTTAGAATACATGAATAATGAAAACAAATTTGCTCATATAATTTGCCTTCTACTGATGTAAACTAAAGAGCTTTCCACTGTGTTGCAATCATCACCACTTCCCCACTGCTGCTGCAACACACCGAAACAAGGGTTACATCATATGAAGTCTATGTTTGCGCCATTAACTGCAAGTTTTTATATAAATTTCCACTGGAGCATGCAAATTTTTCTGAACCAAATGTTAAGAAATCCTCATTGCAGAGGTGATATTTAATCCAAAATTGTACATCTCTGAAACATTAAGCAGCTCAAGTTGTTGCTCTGGCTTCTTTTACTCATGTGGCTGCAATACCTTGCAACAACAAATATGTTAATTGTGAAGTTAGTTATCTTGCAATAGATACAGAACAATGCAACATAATGGGCACAGAACGTACTGTCCTGTTAGTGCCACTGGACAAAGTATCTAATGATTTTCAATTATCTTTTGTGTACAGTAGCCGATTCCAATAACAAAGCATTTTGTAATGTTGAAAATAGCTGAAGAAAATGTCAAGCCAACTCTAGAATTACCACCACACTTCATCTTCTGCTTAAGTTCAATTCATTGGAACCATGTAAAATATACGTTATAATGAAAGATAGTTCACAGATTCTTTTTCCTGTTTGTAAAGCATAGCTCGGAGTTCTGGACCATCTTGTGAAAGCACTGTCACAGTTGACAGCCCTTGCTAATGAAAAGTGCTCAATGATACAAAGTAGGCTCCAAGGAAGAAATAAGACATTTACAAATTGATATGGATAGATTAGGTGAAGGTGCCAAAATTTGGCAGATGAAGTTTAATGAGGATAACACAAGGATGGTGGTGGAGGGTTGTTTTTCAGACTGGAGGCCTGTGACCAGCGGAGTGCCACAAGGATCGGTGATGGGTTCTCTGCTTTTTGTCATTTACATAAATGATTTGGATGCGAGCATAAGAAGTACAGTTAGTAAATTTGCAGATGACACCAAAATTGGAGATATAGTGGACAGCAAAGAGGGTTACCTCAGATTACAACAGGATCTTGACCAGATGGGGCAATGGGTCGAGAAGTGGCAGATGGAGTTTAATTCAGATAAATACGGGATGCTGCATTTTGGGAAAGCAAATCTTAGCAGGATATATACACTTAATGGTAAGATCCTAGGGAGTGTTGCTGAACAAAGAGACCTTGGAGTGCAGGATCACAGCTCCTTGAAAGTGGGGTCGCAGGTAGATAGAATAGTGAAGGCGGTGTTTGGTATGCTTTCCTTTATTGGTCAGAGTATTGAGTACAGGAGTTGGGAGGTCATGTTGCAGCTGTACAGGACATTGGTTAGGCCACTGTTGGAATATTGCGTGCAATTCTGGTCTCCTTCCTATCGGAAGGATGTTGTAAAATTTGAAAGGGTTCAGAAAAGATTTACAAGGATGTTGCCAGGGTTGGAGGATTTGAGTTATAGGGAGACGCTGAACAGGCTGGGGCTGTTTTCTCTGGAGCGTTGAAAGCTGAGGGGTGACCTTATAATGGTTTACAAAATTATGAGGGGCATGGATAGGGTAAATAGACAAAGTCTTTTCTGTGCTGTATATCTCTATGACTCTAACTGTGAGGTTATTCATTTTGATCACAGGTATAGAAAGACAGCTGGTTACCTTCATGGAGAGAAACTGCAGACTTCTTTGGCGCAGAGGTACCTGAATAGCAGAATAGCAGAAATACATGAATAGCAGAAAACTTATACAGGTTCAGCAGATGATAAGAAAGGTAAATGGAATACTTATATTTATTGCTGCACGTGTTACTGTGCAAGGCATTAGTGACACTGCGCCTGGAGTACTACAAACTGTTTTGGTCCCCTTACTTGAGGGATATAGTTGTATTAGAGGCAGTTCAGAGGAGGTTCACTAGATTAATTCCAGAGATGTGGGAGTTGTCTTACAAAGAGTGATTGAACCTATATTCTCTAGAATTTAGAAAAATGAAAGGAGATCTAATTGAGGTGTAAAAGATGTGAAAGGGTAGTGCAGTTTCATAGCTCCTTGAAGGTGGAGTCATGGGTAGATAGGATAGTGAAGGAAGCATTTGGTATGCTTTCCTTCATTGGTCAAAATACTGAGTACAGGAGTTGGAGGTCACGTTGCGGCTGTACAGGACATTGGTTAGACCACTATTGGAATACTGCGTGCAAGTCTGATCTCCTGCCTATCGGAAGGATGCTGTGAAACTTGAAAGAGTTCAGAAAAGATCTACAAGGATGTTGCCAGGGATGGAGGGTTTGAGCTATAGGGGGAGGTTTAATAGGCTGGTGCTGTTTTCCCTGCAGCATTGGAGGCTGAGCGGTGACCTGATAGAGGGTTATAAAATCATGAGGGACAGAGATAGGATAAATAGACAAAGTCTTTTCCCTGGAGTGGCAGAGTCCAGAACTAGAGGGCATAGGTTTAGGGTGAGAGGGGAAAGACATAAAAGAGACCTAAGGGGCAACCTTTTCACACAAAGGGTGGTACGGTATGGAATGAGGTGCCAGAGAAAATGGTGGAGGCTAGTACAATTGCAATATTTAAAAGGCATCTGGATGGGTATATGAATAGGAAGGGTTTGGAGGGATACGGGCTAGGTACTGGCAGGTGGGACGAGATTGGGTTGGGATATCTGGTCGGCGTGGATGAGTTGGACCGAAGGATCTGTTTGTGTGCTGTAAATCTCTATGACAAACTTGACATTAATGGAATATTTTCTCTTGTAGGGCAATCTAGAACAGGAGGTCATAGCTTTAGGGGTCACAGATTTACGAGAGAGGAGGTCAAATTACTTCTCTCAAAGAGTTGTGAATCTGTAGAATTTACTGATCCACAGGTGGATGCTGAGGCATTAAGTAACTTTAAGGAGGCAACAGACATTTGTAGTTCGTAGTGAGTTGAAGTGTTTAGCAGATTGGAATGCTGAATTGAGGCGGAGGTGAAATTAGCCATTATCGTATTGAATGGAGGAGCAGGCTCAAGGACCAAATTGCATACTCCTGTGCCTAGTTCTTATGGTCTTTGAAAAGAATGGTTGCCAGTACTCGTATTATCATCACGGAAATCCTGCTGACCCATCTGGAATGTCTTGGGTAGATTGGTCCCCAATAATTTGATTTGTTGGTATTACGAAAGATATGGTATTGCAAGGGGGAAATGGCGAGGGGAGGACGCCCACATCACCCCTTAGGCGGAAGATGGACTAAAACATATTACAAGTGCTGTTTGTCACAGAGTCAGAGAGATATACAGCACAGAAACAGACCCTTTGGTCCAACTCTTCCATGCTGGCCGGATATTCTGAATAAATCTAGTCTCATTTGCATTAAAAACAAGTTTTGCTCTATACCTCATGGTAGATTGTCTACAAATTGTAAAAAAATTCATTTGTGGGATGTGGGTGTTCTGGCTGGCCAGCATTTATTGCCCTTCTCTAGTTGCCCTTGAGGAAGTGGTAGTGAGTTGACATCTTGCCTATCTGCTGCAAGGTTTACTTCAAGAGCTAGCTGTCATATTGGCAGTGGTTACTGGATATTACTATTCATTGCGAGTGTGGAAGGTTGACATTTTCTCCTGGCACAGGTAGGATTTTCACTGAGTTAGTGTTGGCCGGCATTGGTGTGAGACTCGCTCTTGAAGCAAAAATATCAAACATGATTTTCAAAGTGCTTGTGCAAAGTTTTGGTCGCTATGGGTTTGCCAGTGCAACCAATAATTAGGGGCACTGTCTGTTAAGGCAGACATCTAATCCAGAAATGCTGATCAATAAGTCGGTCAGGAAAAAATACTTGCAATTTCAAATAAAGAAATGCCTGATCACAACAAAAGAACTTCACAAAGAAACAAATCCCCATCCATTCATCCTGGTTATAGAAAAGCACTTCGTCAGTGAGCTGACCTTAATATTCCCAGTTGTTAAAAGGTCATTCTGATGGTTTCTCCTCAATTGCCAATGAGAGGTAGTGAAAAGATTTATATTCCTTGACAGTTTGAAGACCAATATCCAAAGAATGTTTTTGAAAGTTACAGGAATGAAAAATACTTTTTTCTCCATGACTTCATGTTGAATGAGATTGAACTGCAGAATACATTTTCACTGGACCATTGTGTAAAGATCAGAATACTACTTTTGGGTCCATTTTATTGAAATCAGCATGGAAGCATCGCCAGCAAAATTATTGAAAAGGAAAAAGAAAATTGCTCAACATCCACAGCAAAATGAGCGACAAAAAAAAACTCAAGAGGAGAAGGAATTAACATAATAGTTTGAAGAAATTTAGTTTTAATATATGACAGGTACAGAAAGAGTCAGAGAGTCAGAGATGTACAGCATGGAAACAGACTGTTCGGTCCAACTTGTCCATGCCGACTAGATATCCCAACCCAATCTAGTCTCACCTGCCAGCACCCAGCCCATATCCCTCTAAACCCTTCCTATTCATATACCCAGCCAAATGCCTCTTAAATATTGCAATTGTACCAGCCTCCACCACTTCCTCTGGCAGCTCATTCCATATACGTACCATCCTCTGTGTGAAAATGTTACCACTTAGGTCTCTTTTATATCTTTCCCCTCTCACCCTAAACCTATGCCGTCTAGTTCTGGACACCCCAATCCCAGGGAAAAAACTAACTGTATCTCTTATGCTCGCATCCAAATCATCTATGTAAATGACAAAAAGTAGAGGTCCCAGCACCGATCCTTGTGGCACTCCACTGGTCACAGGCCTCCAGTCTGAAAAACAACCCTCCACCACCACCCTCTGTCTTCTACATTCGAGCCAATTCTGTATCCAAATGGCTAATTCTCCCTGTATTCTGAGAGATCTAACGTTACTTACCAGTCTCCCATGGGGAACCTTGGTCGAACGCCTTCCTGAAGTCCATATAGATCACATCTACTGCTCTGCCCACAATCTTCTTTATCACTTCATCAAAAAACTCAGTCAAGTTTGTGAGACATGATTTCCCATGCACAAAGCCATGTTGACTATCCCGAATCAGTCCCTTCCTTTCCAAATACTTGTACATCCTGTCCCTCAGGATTCCCTCCAACAACTTGCCCACCACTGAGGTCAGGCTCACCAGTCTAT
The DNA here is from genome assembly GCF_037043375.1 of Chiloscyllium plagiosum. NCBI lineage: Eukaryota > Metazoa > Chordata > Chondrichthyes > Orectolobiformes > Hemiscylliidae > Chiloscyllium > Chiloscyllium plagiosum. The sequence continues at coordinate 98,586,940 of NW_028270141.1, read as the reverse complement.
AGTTCCCTGGCTTGTCCTTACCACCCTTCTTAAACAGTGGCACCACATTTGCCAACCTCCAGTCTTCCAGCACCTCACCTGTGACTATCAATGATACAAATATCTCAGCAAGAGGCCCAACAATCACTTCTCTAGCTTCCCACAGGGTTCTAGGGTACACATGAGCAGGTCCTGGGGATTTATCCACCTTTAACCGTTTCAAGACATCCAGCAATTCCTCTCTGTAATCTAGACATTTTGCAAGATGTCACCATCTATTTCCCTACAGTCTATATCTTCCATATCCTTTTCCACAGTAAATATTGATGCAAAATATTCATTTAGTATCTCCCCCATTTTCTGTGGCTACACACAAAGGCCGCCCTCTGAATTTTGAGGGGCCCTATTCTGTCCCTCGTTACCCTTTTGTCCTTAATATATTTGTAAAACCCCTTTGGATTCTCCTTAATTCTATTTGCCAAAGCTATCTCATGTCCCCTTATTGCCCTCCTGATTTCCCTCTTAAGTATACTCCTACTTCCGTTATACTCTTCTAAGGATTCACTCGATCTAACCTGTCTATACCTGACATATGCTTCCTTCTTTTTCTTAACCAAACCCTCAATTTCTTTAGTCATCCAGCATTCCCTATACCTACCAGCCTTCCCTTTCACCCTGACAGGAATATACTTTCTCTGGATTCTTGTTTCTCATTTCTGAAGGTTTCCCATTTTCCAACCATCCCTTTACCTGCGAACGTCTGCCTCCAATCAGTTTTTGAAAGTTCTTGCCTTTCTCCAATTTAGAACTTCAACTTTTAGATCTGGTCTATCCTTTTCCATCACTATTTTAAAATGAATAGAATTATGATCGCTGGCCCCAAAGTGCTCCCTCACTGACACCTCAGTCACTTGCCCTGCCTTATTTCCCAAGAGTAGGTCAAGTTTTGCACCTTCTCTAGTAGGTACATCCACATACTGAATCAGAAAATTGTCCTGTGCACACTTAACAAATTCCTTTCCATCTAAACCTTTAACACTATGGCACCCCAGTCGATGTTTGGAAATTTAAAATCCCCTACCATAATACCCTATTATTCTTACAGATAGCTGAGATCTCCTTACAAGTTTGTTTCTCAATTTCCCTCTATTGGGTGTCTATAATACAATCCCAATAAGGTGATCATCCCTTTCTTATTTCTCAGTTCCACCCAAATAACTTCCCCGGATGTATTTCCAGGAATATCCCCCCTAAGCACAGGTGTAATGCTATCCTTTATCAAAAATGCCACTCCCCCTCCTCTCTTGCCTCCCTTTCTATCCTTCCTGTAGCATTTGTATCTTGGAACATTAAGCTGCCAGTCCTGCCCATCCCTGAGTCATGTTTCTGTAATTGCTATGATATCCCAGTCCCATGTTCCTAACCATGCCCTGAGTTCATCTGCCTTCCCTGTTAGGCCCCTTGCATTGAAATAAATGCAGTTTAATTTATTAGTCCTACCTTGTCCCTGCCTGCCCTGACTGTTTGACTCACTTCTGTTCTCAGCTGTACCCGTCTCAGATCGATCTCTTTCCTCACTTTCTTCCTGGGTCCTACCCCCCCATCCCCCCACCTTACTAGTTTAAATCCTCCCAAGCAGTTCTAGCAAATTTCCCTGCCAGTATATTAGTCCCCTTCCAATTTAGGTGCAATCCATCCTTCTTGTACAGGTCACTTCTACCCCAAAAGAGATTCCAATGATCCAAAAATGTGAATCCTTCTCCTATACACCAGCTCCTCAGCCATGCATTCATCTGCTCTATCCTCCTATTCCTGTCCTCACTAGCTCGTAGCACTGGGAGTAATCCAGATATTACTACCCTTGAGAACCTCCTTTTTAAATTTCTGCTTAACTCTCTGTAATCTCCTTTCAGAATATCAACCTTTTCCCTTCCTATGTCGTTGGTTTCAATGTGGACAATGACCTCCTGCTGGCCTCTCTTCCCCCATGAGAACATTCTGCACCCACTCTGAGACATCCTTGATCCTGGCACCAGAGAAACACACCATTCTGTTTTTTCTTTGCTGGCCACAGAAACGTCTGTCTGTACCTCAGACTACAGAATCCAACAATTGATCTGTTGGAAACCAGCATATCCTTTGTTGCATTAGAGCCAGTCTCAATACCAGAAACTTGGTTGTTCATGCTACGTTCCCTTAAAAACCATTACCCCTTACATTTTCCAAAACAGCATACCTGTTTGAAATGTGTATATCCACAAAAGACTCCTGCACTAGCTGCCTACCTCTCTTACCCTTCCTGGAGTTAACCCATCTATGTGACTGTATCTGAGACTTACCCCCTTTTCTATAACTGCCATCCATCACATACTGTTGCTGTTGCAAATTCCTCATTGCTTCTATCTGTCTCTCCAACCAATCCATTCGATCTGATCAGATTTGCATCCAACAGCATTAATGGCAGATATAATCCGCAGTAACCCTTAAAATCTCTTTAAACTCCCACATCTGACAAGTAGTACATATCACTGCTCCTTCACAATCTACAGACGCAGAAAATAACACCGTCTTATTCCTCTACAAATACTGCCCCAGGTTAAATTAATAACTATGGCTTATATTTTAAGTTTAATCAAGAGACTTATCTCCAAAAGCATATAACCAACAAAGAACCCACTGTATTCACTAATACAGCCTTTCTCTTGGACAGACTTAAAACAACAATTAACTTATCTGCTTCTGTGCTGTGAACTTCGCCCAACAGTAGAAAGGATGGGGAGCAAAGCTTTCACTAGCCACATCATGTACAAGAAATATATTTTTCTATAACTCTAAGTGCAAATATGAAATGGTGCAGTGAAAGTCCTCAATATAATTTTCGTATGCATTCCCAGGATTTGAGAATTCTGGGTAAACAGCAATTTTTTTTATTGGTTGGATCTTAAACCTGTTCTGGAAAGACTACTCTCACCACGGTTGTTCAAAGCACTGCCTTTCATTAGATTGGGTTAATCACAAGAAATCTGTTGGCAACTTGCTGTGTTTCCCAACCCCTTGATCCAGAGGATGCTCGGAAGGTTACTCTATTGAGTAGAGATGAAATATGGGCAATGCATGAATTGAATAGGCCATTGGGGAGTGGAATGCACCCTGCAATAATGATGATTTCAATCAGCTTGTGGGTTTTTTTTGTCGGTGGAGGAGATGTGGAAACTGTGGTGTTTGAAAGACTAGGAGGCAGGGAAGAGATATTGAGCAGAGGACTCTGATTATGAGATTCAATTGATTGTCAACAAGATGTAAAAGAGATTAACTTTGTTAGATCCATTGACAGTTTTTTGCTGCTGGAATGATAGGGAAAGTGCTGAGGTTCTGAATGCCAAGGCAACAGCATCCAAATTGGATCCAGTTAGTTTGGTTGGACGTGATCGCTCACCAGTAAAGTCTGCCAAAAAGCAGTCTCAGACTATACAAGGTTCTCTTTTCTGTTGGAAAGAGAAACATTCTTAAATGCTAAATTCTTTCTCCACAAGGGAACTCTATTGACGGAGATAACTTTTGCGAGAAAAGATCATTTTTAGCTGGCTTAAAGTCTCCTTTTCCAAAAATAAACAACTTTTTTGGAGGATATTCTATTTTGCTACCGAGTTGCCAGGCATCAAAATATGTCAATTAAAGTTTTGTAACTTTCCAAACTGAGCTCAGACTAAACAGAGAATTTAGTGACATAAACAGACAAACGTGGTAAAATAAAAAAAAACACATAATAGGAAACCTATTTCCATGACAAATAACTGACACATCCTTACAAGAGTTGTTAAAAAATATATAACATTTACTGAGAAAGTTAGGATTAAAGCTTGTACTTGATACAATTATTTAGTGCAATATGGAACAAAATAAATGACATTTGTAGATAAGCTCAGGTGAGCAAAATATAGAAGAGTACAAAGACTATTAACCTATTATTTTATATTTGGTGGTCTTAATCTGTTAAAATGGATTTGGCTGACAACTGTTGATCCTTTAAAAGATTTAGGCTCATGCTAAGGGTGGAAGGAAGGAGGAGCATATTCCCCAGCAGACCAGTTTTTCCAAGTAGAGAGTAGACTTCTTAAAAATCTTATTTGGCTCGTCAACAATAAAACAACAAGCAGCCAAAATTCAATTTATATTTAACTTTTCAACCCATCTTAGTGCGTAAAGGTTGAAGCAAGCCATATTCTTGCAATTGAAAGATTTTAAAAATGCATCTATGTTTCTTCTTCAAATATGTATGAAAGTGACCATAATGCAGAAGCTACAAAATTATGATAAACTATAATTAACTCAGTGGTAGTTGCAGACGTTCAACATATGGCAGTCCCAACCTCCAGTCAAATGAAATTATATAAACTGGAATGGGATAAAATTTTATTCCCCACTTGTGGTATACTACTTCTCACATTTTGTACTTCAATCAGTTTTCACACAATGTGAATGAGGGAAATAGTGAATAATGCATGCAGTGCTTTATTATATTCCATACTCACATTCTGGCCAATAATTCAGAATTGAAAGAGTGAATCAAAGCAACATTTAAAAACAGCAAATCTTCAATAGTTTACATTAACACCCCATGTAAATAGTAAGTAATCCTACTCAAATACAGGCACCTTGAATCTGTTCATAAGTAAACATTCCAAAAAGGCCATTCAAAAGACTATTGTTTTTCTGTTCATTATGGGAACAGGAGGTTACACTGAACAGCCAAGATATAAAATTTGTTTCTACGTTATGCAAGATATTCTGCTTTATAAACACTGACAATGATACAACAGGAAAACATTCATTATGAAAGGTGGTATTCAAAAATATTTCCAAAAGTATTTAAAAAAAAGTTAAATATTTTTCTTTAGTAATATTTAACGTACTAACTTTACCTGAAAAAGGATCAGTATTTAATTACATAGCAGATTAAGTATCATAATCCGAAATGTTTTTTTGTTGACATCTACAAGGAACAAAATAATTTAGATTAATTTAGGCACTTCTTCCTGTTTCTTCAGTCAATGATCCATTCATGATGCAAGGTTGAATGGCCTAAATAGGGAGAGAGCTATAGCCCTTTCACAAAGGAATGTAAAGGCATTTCTTCACACCCTTCAACTTAACTCGTTAGAATTTTCTCACTAAGGTATCAGTCTAGTTTGTTTGATCACATTCACTTGTAGTACAGGTGCAAGGGGAATGCGTTTAATGATTTTTTGCAACAGTTCACGTTACCATCCTAGACTTAATTCAAAGGTTTGGTGGCATTGTCATGACACCCTTCTTCAGCCTTAAACTAAGGAGATGTGGCCAGGTAATGCAGTATTGAATACATTAAATCATAATGAGTCTGCAGTATGTCTTGTTATTGTTCTGCATGTGGATCCAGACATTAAATTAATTTTAAGCAAAAAAATCCAAATTATTCTATGATATTCTGGGTAATCCAAGGTGGAGTTTGGGAAAAATTTCTGGCTGTAAGAGCTGCTCCTTTTTTTGAGGTATTTTAGGTGTTGGAGGTGATTTCCTCGAATTCCAGGAGCAGCAATTACTGTTTTATATGCTGTTGCATTGTTTTGGAACTTTGGGGAAAAAAAAGTCAAAGGGAGAAGAACAGACAAAGGAAGCACATGGTGAAGACAGTACAGGAGAGCGCGCGGGAGAGCGAGAGAGAGAGAGAGAGAGCGCGCCAGCGAGAGGGGGAGAGCGCGCCAGCGAGAGCGCGAGAGAGAGAGAGGGAGAGCGCGAGAGAGAGAGAGAGGGAGAGCGCGAGAGAGAGAGAGAGAGGGAGAGCGCGAGAGAGAGAGAGAGGGAGAGCGCGAGAGAGAGAGAGAGGGAGAGCGCGAGAGAGAGAGAGAGGGAGAGCGCGAGAGAGAGAGAGAGGGGGAGAGCGCGAGAGAGAGAGAGAGGGGGAGAGCGCGAGAGAGAGAGGGAGAGCGCGAGAGAGAGAGAGAGGGAGAGCGCGAGAGAGAGAGAGAGGGAGAGCGCGAGAGAGAGAGGGAGAGCGCGCGAGAGAGAGGGAGAGCGCGCGAGAGAGAGGGAGAGCGCGCGAGAGAGAGTGAGGGAGAGCGCGAGAGAGAAAGAGAGCGCGAGAGAGAGTCAAATAGAGCGAGAGCGAGAGCGAAAGAAAGAGAACCTGCACAGTTACCGCCTTTGCTTTTTGAATTCGAGTATCGCTGGACAACGGAGTGCATCTGGGAAAATTAACAAACAGTGAAATTCACAACGAATCTTGGAGGAACTGTTGGGCGAAGTTCACAGCACAGAAGCAGATAAGTTAATCGTTGTTTTAAGTCTGTCCAAGAGAAAGGCTGTATTAGTGAGTACAATGGGTTCTATGTTTTCGGAGACAACGAGAGGGGGAGATTAAACTTAAAATATAAGCCATAGCTATTAATTTAACCTGGGTCAGTGTTTGTAGAGGAATAAGACGGTGTTATTTTCTGGGTCTGTAGATTGTGAAGGAGCAAAAATGGCCTTTGCAGTGATATGTACTTCTTGTCAGATGTGGGAGTTTAAAGAGAGTTTAAAAGGTTACTGCGGACTATATCTGCCATTAATGCTGTTGATGCGAATCTCATCAGGTCGAGTGGATCGGTTGGAGAGACAGATAGAAGCGATGAGAAATTTACAACAGCAACAGTATGTGATGGAGGCAGTTATAGGAAGAGGGAAAGTCTCAGATACAATCACATAGATGGGTTAACTCCTGGAAGGGTAAGAGAGGTAGGCAGCTAGTGCAGGACTCAGGGGAATGTAGCAAGAACAGCCAAGTTTCTGGTATTGAGACTGGCTCTAATGCAACGAGCGGTACGACGGCTTCTAAGAGATCAATTGTGTTAGGGGATCCTGTAGTCCGAGGTACAGACAGACATTTCTGTGGCCAGCAGAGAAAAAACAGAATGGTGTGTTGTTGCTCTGGTGCCAGGTCTCAGAAAGGTGCAGAATGTTCTCATGGGGAAAGAGAGGCCAGCAGGAGGTCATTGTCCACACTGGAACCAACGACATAGGAAAGGAAAAGGTTGAGATTCTGAAAGGAGATTACAGAGAGTTAGGCAGGAATTTAAAAAAGGAGGTCCTCAAGGGTACTAACATCTGGATTACTCCCAGTCATACGAGCTAGTGAGGGCAGGAATAGGAGGATAGAGCAGATGAGTGCATGGCTGAGGTGTAAGGGAGAAGGATTCACATTTTTGGATCATTGGAATCTCTTTGGGGTAGAAGTGACCTGTACAAGAAGGACGGATTGCACCAAAATTGAAAGGGGACTAATATACTGGCAGGGAAATTTGCTGGAACTGCTTGGGAAGATTTAAACTAGTAAGGTGGGGGGGGGTAGGACCCAGGGAGATAGTGAGGAAAGAGATCGATCTGAGACGGGTACAGCTGAGAACAGAAGTGAGGCAAATAGTCAGGGCAGGCAGGGACAAGGTAGGACTAATAAATTAAACTGCATTTATTTCAATGCAAGGGGCCTAACAGGGAAGGCAGATGAACTCAGGGCATGGTTAGGAACATGTGACTGGGATATCATAGCAATTACAGAAACATGGCTCAGGGATGGGCAGGACTGGCAGCTTAATGTTCCAAGATACAAATGCTTCAGGAAGGATAGAAAGGGAGGCAAGAGAGGAGGGGAGTAGCGTTTTTGATAAGGGATAGCATTACAGTTGTGCTGAGGGAGGATATTCCTGGAAATACATCCAGGCAAGTTATTTGGGTGGAACTGAGAAATAAGAAAGGGATGATCACCTTATTGGGATTGTATTATAGATCCCCCAATGGTCAGAGGGAAATTGAGAAACAAACTTTTAAGGAGATCTCAGCTATTTGTAAGAATAATAGGGTAGTTATGGTAGGGGATTTTAACTTTCCGAACATCAACTGGGGCTGCCATAGTGTTAAAGGTTTAGATGGAGAGGAATTTCTTAGGTGTGCACAAGACAATTTTCTGATACAGTATGTGGATGTACTTACTAAAGAAGGTGCAAAACTTGACCTACTCTTGGGAAATAAGGCAGGGCAGGTGACTAAGGTGTCAGTGAGGGAGCACTTTGGGGCCAACGACCATAATTCTACTTGTTTTAAAATAGTGATGGAAAAGGATAGACCAGATCTAAAAGTTGAAGTTCTAAATTGGAGAAAGGCCAATTTTGAAAGTATTAGGCAAGAATTTTCAAAAGCTGATTGGAAGCAGACGTTCGCAGATAAAGGGATGGTTGGAAAAGGGAAGCCATCAGAAATGAGATAACAAGAATCCAGAGAAAGTGTATTCCTGTCAGGGTGAAAGGGAAGGCTGGTAGGTATAGGGAATGCTGGATGACTAAAGAAATTCAGGATCTGGATCAGTGGTGCTGGAAGAGCACAGCAATTCAGGCAGCATCCAAGGACAGGCAAAATCGACGTTTCGGGCAAAAGCCCTTTTATTCCTGATGAAGGGCTTTTGCCCGAAACGTCGATTTTGACTGTCCTTGGATGCTGCCTGAATTGCTGTGCTCTTCCAGCACCACTGATCCAGAATCTGGTTTCCAGCATCTGCAGTCATTGTTTTTACCTTAAAGAAATTCAGGGTTTAGTTAAGAAAACGAAGGAAGCATATGTCAGGTGTAGACAGGATAGATCGAGTGAATCCTTTGAAGAGTATAAAGGAAGTAGGAGTATACTTAAGAGGGAAATCAGGAGGGCAAAACGGGGACATGAGATAGCTTTGGCAAACAGAATTAAGGAGAATCCAAAGGGGTTTTACAAATATATTAAGGACAAAAGGGTAACGAGGGACAGAATAGGGCCCCTCAAAGATCAGCAAGGCGGCCTTTGTGTGGAGTCACAGAAAATGGGGGAGATATTAAATGAATATTTTGCATCAGTATTTACTGTGGAAAAGGATATGGAAGATATAGACTGTAGGGAAATAGATGGTGACATCTTGCAAAATGTCTAGATTACAGAGGAGGAATTGCTGGATGTCTTGAAATGGTTAAAGGTGGATAAATCCCCAGGACCTGATCATGTGTACCAGAGAACTCTGTGGGAAGTTAGAGAAGTGATTGCTGGGTCTCTTGCTGAGATATTTGTATCATTGATAGTCACAGGTGAGGTGCTGGAAGACTGGAGGCTGGCAAATGTGGTGCCACTGTTTAATAAAGACAGTAAAGACAAGCCAGGGAACTATAAACCAGTGAGCCTGACCTCAGTGGTGGGCAAGTTGTTGGAGGGAATCCTGAGGGACAGGATGTACATGTATTTGGAAAGACAAGGACTGATTAGGGATAAGTCACCATGGCTTTGTGTGTGGGAAATCATGTCTCACAAACTTGATTGAGTTTTTTGAAGTAACAAAGAAAACTGATGAGGGCAAAGCAGTAGATGTGATCTGCATGGACTTGAGTAAGGCGTTCAACAAGGTTCCCCATGGGAGACTGGTTAGCAAGGTTAGATCTCTTGGAATACAGGGAGAACTAGCCATTTGTATACAGAACTGGCTCAAAGGTAGAAGACAGAGGGTGGTGGTGGTGGAGGGTTGTTTTTCAGACTGGAGACCCATGACCAGTGGTGTGCCACAAGGATCGGTGCTGGGTCCTCTCCTTTTTTTCTGAAGAAGGGCTTATGCCGAAACGTCGATTCTCCTGCTCCTTGGATGCTGTCTGACCTGCTGCGCTTTTCCAGCAACACATTTTTCAACTCTACTTTTTGTCATTTACATAAATGATTTGGATGTGAGCATAAGAGTTTGCAGATGACACCAAAATTGGAGGTGCAGTGGACAGCGAAGAGGGTTACCTCAGATTACAACAGGATCTTGATCAGATGGGACAATGGACGGAGAAGTGGCAGATAGAGTTTAATTCAGATAAATGTGAGGTCCTGCATTTTGGGAAAGCAAATCTTAACAGGACTTATACACTTAATGGTAAGGTCATAGAGAGTGTTGCTGAATAAAGAGACTTTGGAGTGCAGGTTCACAGCTCCTTGAAAGTGTAGCTGCAGGTAGATAGGATAGTAAAGACAACATTTGGTATGCTTTCCTTTATTGGTCAGAGTGTTGAGTCCAGGAGTTGGGAGGTCATGTTGCGGCTGTATAGGATATTGGTTACGCCACTGTTGGAATATTGCGTGCAATTCTGGTCTCCTTCCTATTGGAAAGATGTTGTGAAACTTGAAACGGTTCAGAAAAGATTTACAAGGATGTTGCCAGGGTTGGAAGATTTGAGCTACAGGGAGAGGCTGAACAGGTTTGGGCTGTTTTCCCTGGAGCGTCGGAGGCTGAGGGCTGACCTTATAGATGTTTACAAAATTTTGAGGTGCATGGATAGGATAAATAGACAAAGTCTTTTGTCTGGGGTCGGTGAGTCCAGAACCAGAGGGCATAGGTTTAAGTTGAGAGGGGAAAGATATAAAAGAGACCTAAGGGACAACTTTTTCACACAGAGGGTGGTACATGTATGCAATGAGCTGCCAGAGGATGTGGTGGAGATTGGCACAATTGCAACATTTAAGGGATATGGGCTGGGTGCTGGCAGGTGGGACTAGATTGGGTTGGCATATCTGGTCGGCATGGACGGGTCAGATCAAAGGGTCTGTTTCAATGGTGTACATCTCTATGACTCTATAACAGTCAGAGCTGAAGAACAGTCACAATGTATATTTAATCTGACACAAATAACAAATGAGGATTTTTTTTTAGATTTTAGATTTTTTTTAGATTAATTACAGTGTGGAAACAGGCCCTTCGGCCCAACAAGTCCACACCGACCCGCCGAAGCATAATCCACCCAGACCCATTCACCTACATTTACCCCTTCACCTAACACTACAGGCAATTTAGCATGGCCAATTCTCCTAACCTGCACATTTTTGGATTGTGGGAGGAAACCAGAGCACCCGGAGGAAACCCACGCAGACACGGGGAGAATGTGCAAACTCCACACAGAGTCGCCCGAGGCAGGATTGAACCCAGGTCTCAGGCGCTGTGAAGCAGCAGTGCTAACCACTGTGCCACCATGCCGCCCACAAAGAGGAGGCTTAACAGTTACAAATACTGCATGTTGTCTTGAACATGACTTGGCTCATCAAATCAGTATTAACCAAATATAAAGGAGTAAAACTACAAGCATTACTCAATTCACATAGACAACACCAAATTCGTAAATGTTACAAAAATAGTAGAAATTCAGCCTTTTGTTCACACTGATTTGGAATGACACGATTTCTTTTCACTGTAAAGACCATGAAATATAAGACAGATCATACACTTTAGTGTACAACTACTTAGGTGGCGTGGGCCGAAAGAAGGAAGAGCCAGCAAAAGACTCAGACCAAGTTATAAATTGTTTGTGAAGTTTGAGAAATTTATCATCAACATGACTTCAATCCTGTGATACATGACTGCTTGGGAAACGCTAACAGTTTCAGCTATTCTTCTCAAGGTTAACAGTTCCTTAAAATTTTAATTTTGAGAGACCAGGTCCATTTTGGTAGATAATAATGGAGTATCCTGTGCTCAGGGATGAGTAAGCTAATGAACAATACCATATCTAGGTTATACACCCTTGTGTGGAAACAGGCCTTTTGGCCCAACTAATCCACACCATCCCTCTGAAGAGCAAGCCACCCAGACCCATTCCCCCTGACTAGTGCACCTAATTCTATGGGCAATTTAGCATAACCAATTCACCTAACCTGCACATCTTTGGACTGTGGGAGGAAACCGGAGCAAACCCACGCAGACACAGGGAGCATATGCAAACTCCACACAGACAGTCGCCCGAGGCTGGAATTGAACCCTGGTCCCTGCTAACCACTGAGCTATTGTGCTGCCCACTATCATGCAGTTCAGTCCAAAAAGGAGATTAAATAAAAATAAGAAAATCCCAAATAGAACGGGAAAAGACCAGCTGCTACGTTAACACATTTCTGCCCATAAATCTACCATTTCTAGCTGCATTGAAAGGAAAAACAACAGAACTATAATTTTTCAAACATCTAGCTGTCTATAATTTGTTACTCATGGTTAGCTGCTAACCTCAATTTGACACCAATGATCCCTCTAAAGTGTACACCTCTGCTGCAGTGCATTGACCTGGTAGGTACCTGTCATGCCACTCAAGTTGGCTTCGTGACAATATCATGTGCACAGCCAAGCAAAATAAAGTTAAAAGGTACTGCAAGTTAAGTGAACAGAATATGCACAATAATAGTTAAAACAAAAGTGTAAAGGGTACACTATTTTGACATCAATAATCAAACTAGATTATGTCCCAAACTTCTGGAGTTGAAGATGATTACTGAGAAGGAGATGACAATTCTACTAAAAGACCCTGTGCTTCAGTCGCAATGTGTTCAAGTCTAAAGGTCATGGGTGTAAGTCTCAGTGCATCTAATCTAGACTAACATTTCAGTGCAGTATTGAAGGAATGCTGCACAGGCAGAAGTGCCGGATTTCAGATGAGATGTTAAACTCAAGCTCAATTACTTGTTCTAATGGATGGAAAATACCCATGCATGAATCAAAAAAGTAACATGGAGTTCTCTTGCGGTCCTGGCCAACAGCCAGCAGAACCAAAACAACAAAATGAAATGCCACTTTGCTTGATTTCTGGTTAATGGAGTGTCCCTATGTGCAAACTGGCTGCCTTTTCATTAATACATTAGTGGGGGGGATATGGGTGTTGCTGGTCAATTGTGAATTTTGGATCAAAGATGAAATTATTTTATGTGGTAATTAAACACTAATTAGAGAGGATTGCCTTTTAGTATATTAGTAGTTTACATTAATTAATCGTTTATTTTCACGATCAGATGTTAAACTCGTTTGGTAAGATTATAGGAATCTCAAAGAAATTGTACATGTTCATGTGCAAACAACTAAAAGCTGGAACAGAGGTATAAAGATTTTTTAAAAGAAGCTAATAAAATGTTAACCTTTCTTTAAAGGTACTTTAAATTCAAAGTGAAGTCGTGTACTTCTGTTGTACAGTGCCTTGGTCTGCCCATGTGGAGAACAATATAAAGACCGTATCTTTTTATTTTTCTGTATTTTTGACTTGAATTGAAATGGGAGAAAGACAGTTTTGGATGTAGGTTTGCTTGCTGAGCTGGAAGGTTAGTTTTCAGACGTTTTGTCATCATACCAGGTAACATCATCAGTGAGCCTCCGTTGAAGCACCGGTGTTAGTGACCCATTTTCTATTTATGTGTTTAGGTTTCCTTCGGTTGGTGATGTCATTTCCTGTTTTTTTTCCTCAGGACGGTGGTAAATGGGGACTAAGTCAATGTGTTTGTTGATAGAGTTCTGGTTGGAATGCCACGCTTCTAGGAATTTTCGTGCGTGCCTCTGTTTGGCTCATCCGAGGGTAGATGTGTTGCCCCAGTTGAAGTGGTGGTGTCCTTGCTCATCTCTATGTGAGAGTGGGTCATGTCTTTTTGTGGCTAGGTGAGGAAGGATACCACTTCGACTGGGACAACACATCCAAACAGAGACACGCACAAGAATTCCTAGAAGCATGGTATTCCAACTGGAACTCTATCAACAAACACACTGACTTAGACCCCATTTACCACCCTCTGAAAAAAACAGCAGGAAATGACATCACCAATCCAAGGAAACCTAAACACAAATAGAAAGTGGGTCACTAACACCAGGGCTTCACCGGAGGCCTACTGATGATATTACCTAGTATGGTGATGAAATGCCTGAAAACGAACCTTCCAGCTCAACGAGCAAACTTACATCTAGAACCTCAACCTGAGCTACAAATCTTCTCAAAACTCGCTAAGGACTATTTTAAAAATCAAAGACTGCGGAAGGGATTGCTGAATCTTTAAGAATCAAACTAACAGCACTTAGCTTTTGTGACAATTCTGGGTACAGTGTGGCTTGATTTCAAGATTGCGACCCCAGTTAGATGGGGCAACAACATTCCATTTTGGCATCAAACCTCCAGAAAAAAATCGGCAAGATAAATTTAGGAAACTACTCGAAATTTTAAAAAAGTTTCAATGACAAGAACAATTTATATTACATGCCTTGCATTATTGAGTTCAAAAGATTTGAAGTGATGTCATTGATATATTGGAATTAAGAAATGCACCTTGCAGACACACTTAAACGAATCCCTCTCATTAAAGAATCCAGATCAAAAGATCTGTAAGTTTAGCTAAAGAATTTCGGAGTAAATCCAGTAGTTTCTTATTTATATATACACACAAAAGGCTCGTGGAAATCTGGAACCTGCATCTCAAAATGAATTTGGATGCAGTGTGAATTGAAATCTTCAGAAGGAGATCAGTTTGTTTTTCTCAGGCAAGGATGTGGACAGCAAATATGATGAACTGAGGTTGAGATATTTCCTGAACAACTGTAATTTTTCTTTCAGTAATGGAACAGGTTTGAGGGGCAAACAGGACTCTTGGTGAAAGTGGAAGGTCCAAGTCTAATTCATATTCTGACCCATAATGTTGTCTTACTGTCTCATATCAGTACCCCAGTCAATGTGGCAGATTTGGAACTGGCTCACTTGAGGAATGGTTAAAGTAAGCAACTAGATTTACCACACTCCCCTCACTCAGCTTACTTAAAAAACTATCGCTTCAATAGGACAGTTTAATTAGTACTTACATGATCTATGAACTATATCAGCTGGTAATCATATTTATATTATGTTGTGTTTCTGTAAAGTACATGGAAATTTCTTGTTACAGTTGTGCTCAGTCTCTCTCCCTCAAATATTATTCAGGTACATTTGATCTATCAGTGTTGTTTCCTGCTATTGCCTGGAACAGGGAAAAAAACCCATCAACTTTACTTCCAATTTCCATCCTTCCCTTATGGTCACATGGTCCATCTTCAAAACTTGTCTTCCTTGATTTCTGTTGCCATTTTGAAAGTGGACTATGGACTAATATTCATTAGGAAGCCACTGCCTCCCACACTTGCTTCCGATAAGAACTTAATTCCATTCTTCCAGCTTCTACGCTTCAGTCACATTTTCTGATGATGCTACCTTTCACACTGATACTTTTGATAAGTCTTGTGTTCTCCTTCACTCGAATTTGGTTGACATGGCTCTCAACTGCGCCTATCCCAATTCTTGTGCTTCTGCACTCACTCTCTACCACATTCAGCACAACACCACCACCAAACACGCCTTCCCCAATCAGCATTTCTGATGGGACTAATGTTTTCTATGACACCCTGATCATTTCTCAAACACATCTAATTACTTGTCCCCTTTCCATATAACTTCCCATGCAATCACAGGAGCTTAATAAGTGTCTTTTTACCTCCCGTCTCCTTAACACCTAAGGCCACAAACAATTCTTTCAGATGAAGCAGCAATTTACTTGCATATTTTTCAATTTTGTATACTATATTCATTGCTCACAATGCAGTCCTCTCCACGAGGGAAGCTGAACACAGACCAGGTGATCAGTTTTCAGAAAGCCACTGCTTTCTCTGCAAGTATGATCCAATTTTCTCATGGCTTGTCATTTCAATTCACTACCTTGCTCTGACACTCATTTTTGTCCTCAGTCTGCTGCAACATTTAGGTGAAGCTCAAGGCAAGCTTGAGCAACGCCACCAGAGTCCACCTGCCTGTGGTTGGCCTATATCCCTTCAAAGCTTCCCTATTCATATACTTAGCAAAATATCTTTTAGATGCTGTAACCATACCCACAACCACCACTTCGTCTGGCAGTTCATATGCTTTTATAAACCTCAATAAGTTCAACCTCCAAAGTTCTCGGGAGAAGTCGTCCCAGGCTTTCCAGTCTATTTGTAGCCCATTTCCAACAATATCTTGGTGAATAGTTTCTGAAACCTCTCCAGTTTCATAGCATCCTTCCTATAACAGGGCGACCAGAACTGCACACATTCCTGAAGAAGCCTCACCAATGTCCTGTACGACCTCAACAAGACGTCCCAACACCTCTTCCAATTGTGTACATTGCAGCCTTCTGGGCTAGACACTGACTTCTTAGCCTGCTGGACACACTTTCCTCATTCCTGAAGAAGGGCTTTTGCCCGAAATGTCAATTCTCCTGTTCCATGTATGCTGCCTGACCTGCTGCGCTTTTCCAGCAACACATTTTCAGCTCCAGACACTGACTTCAACAACTTAACCGTGAACCCATTCTCCATTTTGATCTGTTGCTTAGTTCCAAACTGCATCTTGTTTCATGCATTTGTTTTCAGACAGAAATGCCCAGTATTCTGCCATTGACGCTTGCTATCGACCAATGTTTTGATTCTTTACTGCTACTACTTCCATTCCCTTTGATCCATGACAGCTTTGTTATTTTATCTTTCCTGTCTTCTAATTGAATTCAATCTTTCTCTTTTCAACACCATAAAACACAAAACATTTCCATATCCTTTGGGTTCCAAAGAATCATCACATTGGACTCAAAATGTTGATTCTGTTTCTCTTTCCAAAGATGCTGCCAGATCTACTCTGCATTCAGCATTTCAGATTTTTGCAATATTTTGCTTTCATCTGTATTTACTTTTTACCTCCCAGTTTTGAAACAAAGACTGCATTGAGCTTTCAGTAACCATATTCTTGTGCAAAGAACAGAACTACAAAGCAAGGTTAAAACTTGTCTATGCATAGTTAAGTGGGATAGAGGAAAATATTTAGTATTGTTAACAAATAAAAAGGGAAAAAGAAACCACACCAAATTAAAATTATGAAATCAAAATGGATTAGTCATGCACATGTGCTTGGTAAATCATTGGCAAATATCAGCAACTGGTGACCCTGTTTACTGTATTCTAACTTTTCACAGCTGTTTGGTTTTTTTTAAACACTGAGTGCTAATGGCTTTGGTGGGAAACTGATGTGGTTGAACTGCTGAGCCAGGCACTACAAGGATGCCAAGTATCAGCAGAAGGTTATTAGTCAGTCATCATTTCTGCGAGTCTGCAGCTTGAATTGCTTGCGTTAAATCATCTGCTTTGCATGGTTGACTACATCATCATTCACTATCAAAACAAAAGACATTTTTGAAAGCATTGGTAAGGGATGGGGACTGGAAAAAATTACTCTTAACCTTGGACCACCATGAATTTACTCCGAGGCGCTTTGTCCCTTGAGCATGGGAACTAAGCAAATTCAAGCACTTATAAACTGCTGAGTTCGATTGTCACCACTTTTAAATTTCAAATTGATGACCTCCTGTCTTATTTCCTCTAAGAAAATGACTTTGACTTTGTATAGAATCGATAGTTTTGAGACTTGAGATTTTGGAAAAGCATTTAAGAGATCTCCTTTGAAATATAAGGAGCTACTTTTTAACGTAAAAACAAGGAATGGCAGATGCTGGAAATCTATAACAAAAATAAATTGTTCAATTTCAGCAGGTCTGGCAACATCTGTGGAGGAAAAGCAGTTAACCTTTCAAGTCCAGTGACCCTTCTTCAAAACTAACACATACCCTATCTTTCCAAAGGAAAAACAAAATCAACAATTTACACTAATAAGTGAGCCCAAGTGTCTATAATATATGAGGGTAATAAGATAGAGACTTTTGACTGGAGACCCCAGTCAGTGATTTTGACTGTCAAGGAGGATTGATGAGTGCAGAGCGGTAGATGTGATCTATATGGATTTCAGTAAGGCATTCGCCAAGGTACCCCATGGGAGACTGGTTAGCAAGGTTAGATCTCATGGAATACAGGGAGAACTAGCCATTTGGATACAGAACTGGCTCAAAGGTAGAAGGCAGAAGTTGGTGGCGGAGGATTGTTTTTCAGACTGGAGGCCTGTGACCAGTGGAGTACCACAAGGATCGGTGCTGGGCCCTCTACGTTTTGTCATTTACATAAATGATTTGGATGCCAGCATAAGAGGTACAGTTAATAAGTTTGCAGATGACACCAACATTGGAGGTGTAATGGACAGCAAAGAGGGTTACCTCAGATTACAACAGGATCTTGACCAGATGGGCCAATGGGCTGAGAAGTGGCAGATGGAGTTTAATTCCGATAAACTGAAGTGCTGCATTTTGGGAAAGGAAATCTTAGCAGGCATTATACACTTAATGGTAAGGTCCTAGGGAGTGTTGCTGAACAAAGAGACCTTGGAGTGCAGGTTCATAGCTCCTTGAAAGTGGAGTTGCAAGTAGATAGGATAGTGAAGAAGGTGTTTGGTATGCTTTCCTTTATTGGTCAGAGTATTGAGTACAGGAGTTGGGAGGTCATGTTGCAGCTGTACAGGACATTGGTTAGGCCACTGTTGGAATATTGTATGCAATTCTGGTCTCCTTCCTACTGGAAGGATGTTGTGAAACTTGAAAGGATTCAGAAAAGATTTACAAGGATGTTGCCAGGGTTGGAGGATCTGAGCTACAGGGCGAGGCTGAACAGACTGGGGCTGTTTTCACTGGAGCGTCGGAGAGTCTAGAACTAGAGGGCATAGGTTTAGGGTGAGAGGGGAAAAATAAAAAAAAGAGATCTAAGAGGCAACTTTTTCACAAGTAGGTGGTACGTATATGGAATGAGCTACCAGAGGAAGTGGTGGAGGCTAGTACAATTGCAACATTTAAGAGGCATCTGGATGGGTATATGAATAGGAAGGGTTTGGAGCGATATGGGCTGGGTGCTGGCAGGTTGGGAAATCTGGTCAGAATGGACAGGTTGGATCGAATGGTCTGTTTCCATGTTGTTCATCTCTAATGACTCTATTTCAGTTTGCGTTGTCAAACTTTCATTCATTGATGGCAGTTGCTATCCCAGAATTGACCTATTCTGATGCGATGGAACCACTGATTAATTTCTTTCCCCAAACTCTTCCAGTGGTTCATATCTCAGTATTTACTGCTTTATTCCTCAAGAAGTTCCAACTCACTTTGAACCTTGTTTTCACATTCCAGAATCTTCCAACATAAGGCCAAAATTTGGCCTCATTTGTCCATTCTTTTCCCTTTATAATCTACTTTAATAACAGTCAGCCTCTGACTGGTTTATTTTTGGTATTCTTGGAAGGCTGGACCCCTTTGACTTTGTGCTTCCGTGATCATTTGGCTTCTCTTTGTCCTGCTTGAGGATTTATTCAAGTATGACTGCTTACATTTATTTCTGAAAGGTCAATCTCATTAGTGATTTGTAGTCGCTTGCTTGTGCCATATGCCTTCATATGTTTTTGTAGATCAATCATTTCCTCAAGCACCCGTTTGAGCTCAAGCTGATGCTTCTGATACTGCTCCTGTTGAGTTTGATCGGTTTTGCATGTGGGCTGCTCCAAATCTTTCAGTAAACCTCTAATCCTTTCACTGGATTGTTGATACAGAGTCTCTAGTCCATTGTGCATCCTTTCTTTCTCCAACAAATTTTCACTCACCTTCGAGAGTTGAGTGGAGGTATTCCCTATCAAATACAACTCAGAGATAGCTTTCTCCAGTTTGGACTTTCACTGAGCTCATGGCTTTTTTTCTCTGTTCAACTTTAATCAATCAACAACAGAGAGTGTTGAGATTTAAGCTCCACGGATATGGAAGTCAGTCAAGTATTTCATTCATCTTTCATATTCAATTTTCCATGAATTTAGTTAACAGTGTGTTGTGGTTTCTACTGTGTCAATGCTGGAGTCATCCATAGATTATGACAAGTGCACGTTCACAGTAAACTGCAATTGCTCTTCTATCAGTATCTACCAGCAATATCCAGATGTATTGACTTTACTGGCCAACAATTTATCCAGCATAAGGAACTAAATGAACATTTTGTGTGTTTAAACCTTCACTTCCAAAGGTTTTGCCGTGGTTCTCCCATCTCTGTACTTTATTAAAAAAATCAGAGCTATAAAGTTTGGGTGCTCGCCACAAACTTTGGATGGTGTGATGACTTTGATGGTTTCCAGGAGATTGACAGTGTGCAACACACGTTCATTACCCTTTGTTGTATTGTATTGATAAGGTTGTTAAATCACTTCATACATTGGCCTCTGGCAGATACCTGATGGTCTTTATTAAAATTTGAAAGTACTCCACATGCCTGTTGGGTCAGTATATGGCTCTATCTGTATTAGACCTTGCCTCTGACAACCACTTTTTGTGTCACATGCCCTGCAAAATGGATTGAAAGCTGGGTACTTCCTTCGTGAGTATTGATGTGCACACCTTGCAAGTCTTGTTATATAACCATCAGCTTTGTACTTAGGATCTTTAAGTTTCATCGGCCTGGAAGGAGGTTTGTTTTGGAGTTGCAGCCATCCTTACCTTTTTGGGTTGTCAAGAAAATCTCTTTCTGGAA